>NC_080544.1:46901448-47218529 GCF_028640845.1 Ahaetulla prasina | reverse complement strand
GGTTTCTCCCCCCCCCAACAATTTAGAAGAATGCAATGATCAATGATTACTTTGCAGTATTTGGAATTGAGATCTGCTCAAAGGCATTTTAACTTTATTACAAGTATCAAATGTATCTAAATTTCAAAATATTCATATTTTTCTTTTTGTCTATGGAGTAATTAGAAACCAACTTATATTGATGTAAATTATATATTGGGAAAGTAATCATACTATCAGAAAAAGACTCTAGGTCAGTATTTTAGTTTAATTAATTATATCATGTTGGACTATTGCTGTATGGGTTATTTTCTATGTTATTTATGATAAGTGTCCACATTGTATATAACTCAGCAAATTAATTTTAAAATCTCAGTGGGGCAATAAATACTGGGTTTCCCCAAAAATAAGACATCTCCTGAAAATAAGCCCTCCCTGAAAATATTAACCGCATGTGCAGCTGGTTACTGCCTTTTCCTCTGGTTAGGGGGACAGAGCTGGAAATCAGGTAAGACAGCAAGACGACCCCCATCTTGCTCCATGTGCCCCAAAATAATAAGACCTTCCCGAAAATAACACCAAGCGCTTATTTCAGGGTTCAAAAAAAATATAAGACAGAGTCTTATTTTCGGGGAAATATGGTAGCAGATCCTGAAATCATAATTGGAATAATATTGGAATAAATGTATAAGTTATAGGTTTGGGATGCAGTGTATTTAACATAAGAAACATAACTGAAATTTATACCCTGCATAACTAGACAGTTTTAATTAAGTATATATTGTATACATTTTATATCAATTAAGTGTCTATGCTATTCTCTTCTGATGCCTCAATTAATGCTGCCTAATTCCTTCTTCCAAGAAAGAAACATGTAGGCTGGAATTTAGCAGTTAAAACGTCCAAATGTTGGTGTCAGAAGCATATGCTTTTTTTGAATCCAAAAAGTTGATAGATCCCTGAAACAACACAAAAATGGCTGCATCTGATAAGACACAGTTTACATTTCTGAAAGTGTTTTCTTCTATCACTACAATTACAAATGTAAGTAGTAGAAAGATAAAGTCTCCTGGAGATTGAGTTTATCCCCTGGTAATTTCATGAAATATTTATATAGATATATTTATTTACCTATAAGTATATAGATTAATAGATTTTTCACCCTATAGTGCTATATAAAAAAAAAAAGGAATTAAATTTACTTTTAAGTAGGATTCGTTCATATCAACTGAGTTTGTGGACTTTGTTTATTTGACATAGCTTCTGCTTTTAATGTTTCAGTAATGATATTTATAATGTTATTGACTACATATCTATAAACTATGTCTGGTAAGTTTAATTATTTATCTCTTTCAGAATAATTGATTTCTAGGGCTCATCTAATATTCAGAAGGTTTTTAGTTTGGTTTGGTTATTTTCTTCTATAATTGTCAGCAACAGTAAACAAAAAAAAGGAAAAAAATAATGAATATCAGACTACTTCTGTGACTATAATAAAATAGTTTCATCTATTTGCATTTAGTCTTTCCACTAGCTATCCTGCTGGAAGGATCTAGTTTAGTGTTTCGGAACCTCAGCAATTTTAAGATCTGTGGACGTCAACTCCCCAACACTTTTGGCTGGAAAATTTTGAGAGTTGAAGTCCACACATGTTAAAATTGCTGAGATTCAGAAATACTGATCCACTTGAATGGCAGTTAAAGCTTCATGTCATCAGGAGACTTATCCTGATGAAGGAATAGGATGCTTTGTGCTGTACTTGTCATCTCTGCCATGTAATCAGTGGTGTCTACTGCTTGAAATTTGAAACCCAGTTACACACAGTGGCAAAATGTAATACCTTAAATCTCTGCCTGATTTGGCAGTACAATCCAGAGTTATTGTTTGCCCAAATGGCAGAAACAAAATGTGACAAGTTCACCCTGCCAAAGTAAACTAAGCTCTATTGGCCGATGATTTAACATCCCCTCCCTGATATGCTACTTTTAAAAGGGTGCCAATTCCCACCCTTTGATTGAATTTAACTCAGCTTTCATTAAGTTACACCTAAACTATTTACGTTCTTTTTTAATGCATATCAACACCTCACCACACCCTTCCCAGTACAGACTTATCAAATGAAGCATGACAGAGTCCAAATTTTTGAAATAATGTTTTGTTTTGTTTTTCCCTGTGGAGCGTTTCTCAACTGAAGTATGGGATTTCTGTACACATCTCCATTTACTCTGCCTTGTTATTGTTTCTTCCATTGCACAGCTGAGCACTGAAGTTAAACATTGGATCATATCGAGGTGGTGGAAAATGGTTTTTCATAGCATTATCTTTTTCAGAAAACCTAGATTTTGCTTTTATGATTTCAACAGATCCCTATCTTGAGCAATAGTTTATCAAGAAGAAAGGGGAAGCCAGTTGTAAAACAAATAAATAAATTTGAGCACACATATTTGCATACATTTCAGCTTGTTTGCACATGAGATGAAGTCTATGTGGGTTAATAACAGATTCTTGGAAAAGGAGGCAGAAACAGAGACAGGTTGTACAATCTTGTTTGGATTTCATGGGGATTTGGACTGATTCTAATTATTTGTGCCCCTGAGCAAGAAATAAAGCAGGTGAGAGACAAGCACCTGTGTTTAGCCATTGCCAGCTGATTATCTTACTTTTCCCCATCTGATATACCATGCATAAAAGCCATTCCTGCTGATGACAGACAATCAAAGAGGCTTCCATATAATTTTAAAGCTGCCTAGAGTAGAAGCCTAGAGCTTCTACAATGAGATAGCAGCACATACATTTTATCTCTATCTCCATATCCATTTCTTTCTCTCTCTCTCTCTTTTCTTTCTTTCTTTCTTTCTTTCTTTTCCTTCCTTCCTTCCTTCCTTCCTTCCTTCCTTCCTTCCTTCCTTCCTTCCTTCCTTCCTTCCTTCCTTCCTTCCTTCCTTCCTTCCTTCCTTCCTATCTATCTATCTATCTATCTATCTATCTATCTATCTATCTATCTATCTATCTACCATGTTGCTCCAAAAACACGACCCACGCCAATAATAAGCTCAACCCTAATTTTTTTGGGGGTGGGTCTAATGTTACCCCTACCCTGAAAATAAGCCCAGTGGGATGGGCATGGCCAGCACAAGTGTGCTGGCATGGGGGTGGGGGGGTGGGGGGGGGGGGAGGGGAGAGAGCAACTGTCAAGCTGCAGCTGTAACCAGCTGGCCCCTTGGGGCAGTGCAAATACTGCTTTTGTTCTTCTCTGTCTGGATGCAGCACTTTTGCTTGTTGGGCCGCTTCCCCAAAGCCAGCAACTCTGCAGCCAGCTGCTTTGCTTTTTTCCTCTTTTTTGGAGGTTTCCAGGAGGCTTTTTGGCAAAGGGAAGAAATTGGGGAGTCTGTGCTGAGCTTGAGGAATGGATGACAGGCAGGAAAATGCCCCTCCCCATTTTCCTCCTGCGAGCCAAAAAGCCTCCATTCTGAAAACTGAAGGTTCAGAATGGAGGTGACGGTGTGTCCATGGTGTGTCCCACTCACCGAGTCTGGCCTTCTTCACCTCAAAAAAAGTAAGACTGTCTCGAAAATAAGCCCAAGTGCTTATTTTCAAGCCTAAAAGAAAATAAGAATAGGTCTTATTTTATGAAGACATGGTATCTATCTATCTATCTATCTATCTATCTATCTATCTATCTATCTATCTATCTATCTATCTATCTATCTATCTATCAGCAAATAGCCCGAGCCTGTAAAGATGAAGTGAGGAAAGCTAAGGCTCACAATGAACAAAGGCTAGCGACAAAAGTAAAAAATAACAAAAAAAGCTTCTTCCAACATGTTAAAAACAAGAAAAAAGTCAAGGAAACAATTGGCCCATTGCTGGGAGAAAGTGGCAAGAAGATGACAAGCAACAGGGAGAAAGCAGATCTACTTAACTCATATTTTGCATCTGTCTTTACACAAAAGGAAAAAACAATCCAACCTATCAAAAACAGCACTACAAAAAACAGATTAGAAACACAAGTTAAAATAGGGAAGAAAATGGTAAGTGAACACCTGTCTACCCTAGACGAGTTCAAATCACCAGGACCGGATGGATTACACCCCAAGGTTCTGAAGGAACTGGCAGACGTGATCTCAGAACCACTGAACTATATCTTTCAAAGATCCTGGAGCACAGGGGAGCTGCCAGAGGACTGGAAAAGAGCTGATGTAGTTCCCATCTTCAAAAAGGGGGGGGGGGAAAGGAAAAAAAAAACAGATCCAGGAAACTACAGACCTATCAGCCTGACCTCAATACCGGGGAAGATTCTGGAAAAGATAATCAAGCAACGAATCACCAAACACCTAGAAGCAAACAAAGTAATAACCAAAAGCCAACATGGGTTTGTCAAAAACAGATCATGCCAGACTAATCTTATCGCATTCTTTGACAAAATGACAAAATTAGTAGACCAGAGGAATGCTGTCGATATAATTTACTTGGACTTCAGTAAAGCATTTGATAAAGTAGACCATAACCTACTACTAGATAAAGTAGAAAAATGTGGGTTAGACAGCACCACCACCAGATGGATTCGTAACTGGCTGACCAACCGCACTCAACGTGTAGTCCTCAACGGAACTACATCCACATGGAGGGAAGTATGCAGTGGAGTACCCCAAGGCTCTGTTTTAGGCCCAGTACTCTTCAACATCTTCATCAATGACTTGGACGAGGGGATAGATGGGGAACTCATCAAATTTGCAGATGACACCAAGCTGGCAGGAATAGCCAACACTCCAGAAGATAGGCTCAAGTTACAGAAAGATCTTGACAGACTTGAACATTGGGCTATCTAACAAAATGAAATTCAACAGTGAAAAAAGTAAGGTTCTACATTTAGGCAAAAAACAAAAACAAAATGCACAGGTACCGTATATGTGGTACCTTGCTCAATAGTAGTACCTGTGAGAGGGATCTTGGAGTCCTAGTGGATAACCATTTAGATATGAGCCAGCAGTGTGCAGCAGCTGCTAAAAAAGCCAACACAGTTCTGGGCTGCATAAACAGAGGGATAGAATCAAGATCACGTGAAGTGTTAGTACCACTTTATAATGCCTTGGTAAGGCCACACTTGGAATATTGCATCCAGTTTTGGTCTCCACGATGTAAAAAAGATGTTGAGACTCTAGAAAGAGTGCAGAGAAGAGCAACAAAGATGATTAGGGGACTGGAGGCTAAAACATATGAAGAACGGTTGCAGGAACTGGGTATGTCTAGTTTAATAAAAAGAAGGACTAGGGGAGACATGATAGCAGTGTTCCAATATCTCAGGGGTTGCCACAAAGAAGAGGGAGTCGGGCTGTTCTCCAAAGCACCTGAGGGTAGAACAAGAAGCAATGGGTGGAAACTGATCAAAGAAAGAAGCAACTTAGAACTAAGGAGAAATTTCCTGACAGTTAGAACAATTAATAAGTGGAACGACTTGCCTGCAGAAGTTGTGAATGCTCCAACACTGGAAATTTTTAAGAAAATGTTGGATAACCATCTGACTGAGATGGTGTAGGGTTCCTGCCTAGGCAGGGGGTTGGACTAGAAGGCCTCCAAGGTCCCTTCCAACTCTGTTGTTATGTTATGTTATGTTATGTTATGTTATGTTATGTTATGTTATGTTATGTTATGTTATGTTATGTTATGTTATGTTATGTTATGTTATCTATCTATCTATCTATCTATCATCTATCTATCAATCATTTATCTATCTATTTATTGACACACACACAGAAGCACACACAAATCAGTTCAGGTCTCTCCAAATCAGGCTGAACTTTACAGTCTGGATAATCTTGAAATACAATAAGCATTATGATCTAACCAGTGTTCTCTTTCCACACTATCAACTGGAGCTTGCAGAAAGCATAATTTAACCAGTGCCAGATATGGAGTAAGAAATAATCTCTCATCTGCAAATTACACAAAAAGGAAATGAAATAAATTGCTCATTCCTTCCTTCAGGCTTCAATATATGTTATGTGTATGGTTTACTCATTTACTTAAAAAAACTGAGAGTTTGTAGCATTTATGCAACTTTCTATTACTTCAATCTCTTCTGACCCTTAACAGTTTACAATTGGTCATACACATTTCGTAATACATGATAAAATAATACGCTATAAAATAACCACAATAAATAATTGTAATGTCATTAAATGCTGGTTTGATGTTCAAGGCACTACATCTGCTTTACCACACTAATGCAGTCTCCTAATACCTTACTAAATATCTAGACTTTCACTGATTTTGGAAGACTTTAAGAAAACGGATCATTGTTGCCTCTATAGTCCTGATGGCAAACCTATGGCACGCTTGCCAGAGGTGGCATGCAGAGCCCTCTCTGCTGGCAAGTGCACCATTGCCCCAGGTCAGAGCTCCGTGGTATTTTTTTCATGAGTTTCTGTTACCCAGCAAACAACAAAATAAAAGCTCACGAAAGAAAACAACCTCTCGCCAGGCTGCTGGTGTTGGGATGTCCCACTGACCAGCTGGTCTTCAGGTCTGTGCATGTGCACATGTCCACGCATGTCCATGCATGTACACATTTACTCATGTCCATGAATGTGTGTGCACATATCTGCACATGTGCATGTCTGTGCATGTTTGCGCACATTCGTGCATACATGCACACATTTCTGTACCCCAGATTCCCCCCTCAAACTTTATACAGACAAAGAATTATAGATCTACAGATTACTATTGACTTGTCCTAAGAAGTAAAAACAATACACATCTCTACAGGGTAAAGCCTTTCAATCACACAATCGCAAGATCACATAAGGGTAATGAAATTTTGTGCCTTTTTCCAATATGATGGATTTCTTTCAAGAAATTGATACTTCCAAATATCTGTGGAAATTACATTGTGAGACTCTATGGCCCATTTTAAGAACTTGCTTCTAAGCAATATTGTTTGTACAGCTTGCTCCTATAGCTCATAGGAAGGAGAACTCTTTATTTTATTATAGGGTTTTCATAGAATAAATTTAATAAATAGAAATTTAATACTTTTCTATCCCTAAGTACTCAAAAAGGCTAACAGTCAAAATGAATGCAAAACAATTTTAACAATTAAAATCCACGAATGAAGGAAAATATGTGTCCCAGGATAATTTTGCAGGATCCAAACTGGGTCGGTTAGGGTTAGGGTCTAGAGGTTTTGTCTTCAGAGGACACTTGAACTCATTGCAATGAACAAGAACATACATTCAATTTTGCATCTACTAAGATTGTTGGATGAGCAGGCACAAAAACAGGTAGGGAAGTAATTGAAGCCTGGGAAAGAGGCCCCTCATCAGTCAACAGGAGTGCTGATTTACCACTAGCCTATCAAGTGCTTAGAAGGCGAGGGCTGGGCAGCACAAGCAAATGCCAGCTAATGACTTAAAAGCCAGCCATCAACACACCCCGATCAACATCTAAAAAGCCACTTACAACAGACATTATAAACACCATACACAGAACAGCACACACTCTGCCAGAGCAAAGTTCCCTGCTCTAGCATGAGTCCAAAAGCTCAAAAAACAAAATCTCTGGTCCTGGTGACTGACCCAGATAGGATCCTGCAATTAAAATCCCATTGAAATAGCCGTTAAAATATCACTAATTAAAAAGGTTTAGATGAAGTTTTGTAAAAGTTGAAGGAATCAAAGGACCTTCTATGAGAATGTGTCCTAAAGCTTGGAAGACACACAGGAAAACATCCTGTTCCACATGCCAGTATGTGAAAACAGAAACATGTTTAGGCATTCATAAATTTTCATGCTGACGTGTATTTTTTTTTATTTAATCACTGTCTAAACACTTTAACTTTTAAAGTAGAAGGAGCCTAAATTTTACCTGGAAAGCAGTTGGTGATCATTGGAACAATATGATCCCAATTCTGTATACCAGCTAGAGCCCTAGTTGCCACACTTTGAAGAATTAAGGTTTCCAGAAGCTTTTCATAAAACAGTTACATGAAGAATGTATTGCATGTGATGTGTGGTGTGACTACATGTTGCATATCATGTACATAGGACCTTTGGACTAAGACCCTCTTTGGCCATTACAGTATTACCACGTGGCTAATCTCAGAGGTTTGAACCCTCTGGCTGGAATTAGATTTGACCTAAGTTATCCTGATTTCCTGATTTCTTTCCAATTGTTCTGGTCATTTTTTCAGCAAACTGAGGGTTGAAATAACCTATGATAATGTGGTCTCCATAACTTTGGGAATCATACATTTTCTACATGTATTTTGCTCACCTCATTAGTATCTAAATATAATTATTTGACTTTAATAAAACCTATGAAACTGATAAATCTCAATGTTACGACATATTTTTGACTGGAAGATATTTTGACAATAATTTTAAAAGATGCTATTCAACCGCCTTAGTTGGAAAAAGAGAGTTTCTGTTTTACAGTCCTTGTGAATCATTAACTTTCATTTGACCTTAATTTTGTCTTTAGAATAAGCTTTAAAAACCCCTCCAAATCTATATTTATTTCATGAATTCCAAATTCACATAAATTTTTCAGCTGCTTAGAACACAGAATTTACCTAATAGTTTTTGACCATGGAACATTGGTTTTTCTTGTGACCAATAATCAATCTTGTTTTTTTCTTTCTTTTAAAACCTACAGGGCTTATACAAAGTTGCTGTTTCACAGATTTCTGCCCCAGTTCCAGAACAACATTTTACTGATGTGGGGATCAGTGCACTTTGATTTGTACACAATCTGTAGGAATACAGGTGATGCATGATGCAAACCTATTTTAAACAGAAACAGTTTTACTTTGAAATTTAGTTCTTCTTCAACTTTTGAATAAAAAAATATGCATAAAAAATGCATATTCAAAGCAAGTACACACAACCTCTGTGATATTAACATTTTAAAAATCTACCTTTTTACGAAGCTGCTATCCCTTAATTTGGGTAATATTCCAAAATAGGAAAATTCTTTGCAATATATTTACAATATCAGAAGTAGATATAAGCATAGATTAGTGAGAAAATGTTTGTGTTGACTGTTAAAATGTTGGAAGACTGATGCAGCAAAACAATTTAGATAAGGTTGGACAAATTCAAACAATTTCAGACATGTTAAATTATTTGCTCTACACGGGTAAAGCAGTTTATTAATAGGAAAACTATTTTAAAGTACATCTTCAGACAGAAGAGATAAGTGTTAAAGAAAAGATTAAAGGAATCTACTACAGAATGAATTAATACAACACATAATAAAGTCTTTAAAGTACACATTTATTTCTTTTTGCTTTTCATAGTTGGGCTGCCAAAATCTAAACAACTACTCAACCAGCAGATGGCAAAAAAGAGTTAGAAAGGTTTCACATTTCTGCTGCCTTCTAATAATAGTCTCAGTGTTGGCAGTCCAGATCTCGTAGCCATTGTGTTACCTTGATCTTAAACAGTAAGGCAGATCTCTTCATCAGGAATCAGAGCACAATGCAATTTACTTCAGATAAAAAATTTTAGTCATTAATTTTCTCAACATAATTTTTAAGAGCCAATTGTTGGAAAAACTTTGATTTTTCAAGCTTATACTGTAGGGTTAATGAACAACTACAATTTCTATTGATTGTAACTCAAAAGGTGATGGTAACCTGACATTAACTGACAGGCTTGACACTGAAATAATCTTGGCCTCTGACATCAAATGAGCCTATAATAAGATCAGGTGTTTGAAAACTGGAATCTCTTGCATTCATAAAGCTTAGAAGGCAGGCTCAAGATGGATTAAAATGGTACCTTGCTCTGCATATTGATTTTATCCCTTTGAAGTTAGTGGGATAAGCCTAAATACATGTACTCTGGTTGATGTAATTTGGAGTAAATCATCACTCTCCCTCAAAATGATACATCAAGTCTTAAAGGAATTTTTTTCACCTACATTTTTCCAAAAACAAAAAATTGTACAAACTCAATCAGAATAGCAATGGAAAAGGTATTTTTGAAAACACATTTCCATGTTTGAAATGGTCAACATACTCCCCAAATTAATCTTGATTAAATTTAATATTATCATTTGTTGCAGTCTCTTATGGCATATTACCATTTTTAAAAACTCCTTTGAACTTTCTCCAACTTCACTGCTGTATACAGCAATCCTATAATTTAACAAGATTTGAAATGTGATTGTTGGTGATACCTCTTAAATGATACCGTCTTTGCTTCCAACCATTCAACAATGTAGTAAGACATTGCTTATGAAATAGTTCATCTTCATCTGTAATGATATGTGGGAAAAGTCCTAGGAAGATGGGCAGAAGAAATGCTGCTAGAGAATAGTTAGATAAGAGACATATAACCTGCAAATGAATAGCAGGCAGGGCGAGGGGCTCAGAAGGGACCCTCCCTAATTTCTCAGCTTACAAAGTTGACAGGAAAAGAACTTTATTTTCATACTTGCAATATTCTGATAATCTGGCTTCACTATAAAATAGAATTACCTTATCTGGTTGTATTTTCTGTCTGGTCTATCTTATCAAGAGCTAGGCACAAAATGAAGCACCATTTAAAGGAACTAAACCAGCACTGAAAATAAATGATTATTTAACTTAGGCTACACTTTCGTTTATAAAAGGTTTGACTGTGCATTATGCATTAAACTTTGCTTCCCATCGTGTACTTTGGAAATATTTTTCAAAGCACACTCACACTGTCTTCTCCAATAAAATGTATCCATTAAAATTATTTATTCCCCACGAATGGTTCCCATTTAGTTCAAGCTCCTTCCTTCCTTCCTCTGGTGGTTATTAAAGCAATTGTTTTATAAATTCATTATTAGATGTCATTGGTCTTTAATTATAATGTGGTTTATGTCCCTGAAGTTTTCTTTCTTGGAAAAATGACCAGTCTTTCAGGCTAGTCCAGTGTATCATTCTGTCAAGTTAGAGAGCAAGGCCTGTTAAGGAGCACATAAGGATATAATGTTAACATCAGTGGCTGCAGAGATAAAATAATACACAGTTGTTATTTCCCAGCTGCTGTTCTAGACATTTTTTAAAAATAAAGCAAGAAACTTGTTTACTATGAAACACAGCACTGTAGAAAAAAAAAATACTTCATTCAACAAATATTGAACTATCATTCATGGCATGTGTGAGACATATGGCAAATAAAGGCAGTATACCATGTAAAACAGAATCTAAACATCTTTGGGCAATAGTAAATATTAATAGCACGCAAGCAACTTGGGCTTATTAACCTGTCTTTCACACCTTGGATATTTGCTTACTCATGAAGGTCAACTCTTCTTCAAAGAGGCTTTAACTTCTTTATTTAATCGCCAATCAATGCAAAGGACACATCAATAGTAAGATTCTTAGGTATCACATGAAGAAAAACACATTTCTGCAAAATCATGACATTTGTTCATTTAAATTTAACTTAATGATATATGCACAGTATTTTCTGGGACTCTGCTCATTTTCAATTTGTAGAAAACAATAGTTGTGCGCTGTACTCTGATTTAAAGATTTAAATGTTATAATTGTTTCTTCCAGGCCCTTAAGAGCTATTCATTTGAACATGTCTTCCTAACTGTAATGAAACTACAATTTGTTGGACTGTTTTTTTCAGGGAATCTGAGAGTGATCCTAGTGCATTTGAAAAGCACAAAGCTGTAGAAGGTTGACTTTAGAAATAGCTATGTCATAAAATTATGGTACTTGGATGTCAAGGCTTATTTTTTTAGCAGCTTGAAGTTCCAAATAAAGGATTTTGTACAATGATGAAATATTGTACTCTATGTCAATGTGAATGAACACCAAACCAAAGCTGTCCAACTAGAGAAATGGGTTCTTGCATGCAAATTTCTTACAGCGTTAGCTATTTGTTTGCCAAAGAGTTCATTCTATGTTAATCTCTAGCTTCCTTGCCATACCATTTTTTTTAATTTTGTTTTTGTTTTCCTCTTAACAGATTGTTAAAAATCTAAGTGCGTATTGTATGTACATCTAAATTTTATTACTTATTAAAAATGAAGTAATGGAAACTTCTCTGTTTTCTTTCCTTCTCTCTCTCTCTCTCTTTCTCTATCCTTTTTTTCTCTCTCTCTCTTTCTCTCTTTCTCTCTCTCTATCTTTCTCTCCCTCCCTCCCTCCCCCTCTCTTTCGCCCCACATTTTCCCCCCTAACAGTGCCTCTTCCATTTTGTTGAACAGGTCAAATAAACATGTGTCTCTTGAAATCAGGGTTTCATAAACACATCCGGTGCTGCCTGACTGAAAACACCTTTCCTCTTGTTCTGAGGTATTTATACAGTTTATAGCAAGATGTCTTGGAAAGTTGACTGACATTCTCCAGCATAGCCAGGAGCATCTGTGTGCTCTGTGTATAAAATTAAAAATTTCTCCCAACAGCCTTCGTCTCTTATTTCTTACAAGTTCTTACAGGTCAGCAACTCTATTCCAGAGTCTTTTGCCTCCAGTATAGTAGATGAAATTATCCTTCATAATTTGGTACCACTTCTCAGTGTATGCTTTTAATAACATACCAAAACATTGTAGATACAAATGAATTACCTGTGCTTTTTTCTTTAACGCAATGTGTGCAGGATATTTATTTCTGTTTAAATATAGCTAAGAAATATTTATTTTTAATTAATTACTATTGTATGTATGTGTGTGTGTGTGTGTGTGTGTGTGTACACATGCATGTTTCTAACCAATACGGTCTTGAGCTTTCTTTTACCAATTGGGCCTGCAATACTTGCTGATGTCATTGCTCCATCTTCTTTTAGGTCTCTTTTGTGGATGCTTTTTATCAAGTGGGATCCATTCTATGACTGCCTTGGTCCACCTGCAATCAGTTCTTCTTGCTATGTGACCATCCCATTTCTATTTCAATTCTTTTACTCTCTTGATGATATCGTATGCTTTCATTCATTCCATGTGCAGGTCTTTCTATCTTCTCTTGTAATGCTGAGCATGTATCTTTCCATGGCTCTTTGCGCCACTTGTAGCTTTTGTATCGATTGTAAGATCAGTGTCTATGTTTTACCCGCATATGGTAGTACACACTGATCAATAACTTTTCAGGCATACGGTGAAGTTGTTTTTGTAGCTTGCTGCCAACCACATTTAACATGAAGTTCAATTTCTTTTACTGTATCACCGTCCATTGCGATCCATTGGCCAGCAATTTTCTTTCTTTAGTGAATTTATTAAACAGACCCAGAAGAGCTACAAAGACAAATACAATGCACAAAGCATTGATCAACAAAGAGCATTTTTGTTGCTTTTTAACATAATTGAATGTGGATTAAACTTTCTGTTTAACTGGCTTCTAAATGAAGCATAGCCAATCTGGTGTAGTGATTAAGCTGCTGGTTTAGGAGAATGTTCAAGTCTCATTTTAGGCATGAAAGCCAGCCAGATGACTTTGTACCAGTCACTGTCTCTTAGCCCAACTCACACTGACAGAGTTTTCTTGTGGAGAAAATAGGAGGAAGAAATATTATGTATGTACTTATAAAATAAAGATGGGATAAAAATCTAATAAATAAATAATATACATTGATGTATATAGACATACACAGAGATATATTAAACAAGATGCTAGAACAGAATTACATTATTAAAGCAAATAAGTAATGAAGAGTTGTTCAATGAGGTGTGTTTTTTTGAATGATGGATTTATAATGGCAAAAATTGCTTCATGTTTAAAATACTGATAACTCTTTGACTTGACTTTACCATTGCATTGTATTTTAAAGGATAGGCATTTCTTTTCGGACTTGGCTTGGCAAATGAGTCATCTAATAAGGGAGCTGGACATTTGCTTTTTAAAGCCAAAACCTGCTGATACTCTTGACGATTCGGTTCTGTAATGTTTTATGTGACAGTCAAAGCTTATATCCCAAGCAAGGTTTCCAAAGAAAAATGGTCAATTGATGAAGTTAGATAGCAGCCAGAGGTAGAGATTAAGAGAAGGAGAACTGCATTGTCAGTGATGGAGAGGATTCTGTTCCAATTAAATCCCTAGATCCATCACAGGCCTGTCTTGGTTCTGAGTAGGAATGAAGAATGGGGGCTTTTAAAAATGTATTTCCCATAAAGTGGACATTGTCCCCTTATTCAATTCTACATTAATTTAACCACTCTATGCATCTAAATAATAAGCTACAGCTTATGAAAGTTAACGAGTTTTAATAAAAACGTGTTATTCAGAAAAAAAAGTGCTTTGATTCACATTTTCCTTAGGAACTAATATTGAAATTAAATCAAATTGTACACATATGAAACTGTAATATCTAAACTAGGAAATTGTTTTTCTATTACTTATCTATTGATCTCCCTATCAAACTTTGGAAGCATCTGTCCAGTGAAATTTTAATTTTGCTTTTTGGTGTTCATACAGATATGTCCTGTATGATGGCCCAAGGTGATACTTTTCTTTTGTGGGAAAGGTAAACTTTATTTGACCAGCTTGTATACCCACGATGTATAAAATTCAACACACATCATAAAAATAACAATTAAAAAAGTTAAAAGAATTAAAAAGGAAAGGAAAGAGTGGGAAAGGATAAACATTTGAAGGCATCAAAGAAATGCAATTTTATTGGCCAATTGCAAAATTTGGCTACATTATAGGTAACAGCCTTTACAATTTGCTAGAAGAAAGGGGAAGAGGTAGAGAAGAACAGAACAGGAACTGCAAGAGGGGTTTTCCAACTAAGAAAAGCTTCCATTTTTATTATCCTTCATATCTGCCCTCTTGAAACATTCCCCATGAGCTCAGAATTAATAGCCCCAACATGGGCATTGTTCATTCAATTCAGCAACTATTATTTAAAAACCAAAGCAATTGCTGACAAATCACAATGACAAACTTCCTTGCCACTCCCTGGAAAGTCTTCACATTTTAAATTGTTCCTGGCTTCGAGAGCAAGCAATATATTGTTCTAAAGCTACAGTCCTTCATATAAATTTCAGACTTATCTTACTGATACATAGAACCTCATAAAACTGGCTGTTTATGATAATTATATTCTATTGATATCTACATGTTTTTAGTTTTTTGCCGTTGACTACCTCCAGAAATTTTATTCACTATTCTAACTGCTTTTTGTAATTTTCTATAATGTGTTTGAATGTAGTTATTTATTGAACTTATTGATAAGGTATGGCCACATACCCTATCTGCAATAATCGAAGGTGGTTCACAACAAACTATGAAAACAGCACATTTTAGAGTAACATGCAAATGTAAATGATACTGCTGGCTGCAAACCTGTGTCTCTCCAAGTGGTGCATTGCTACCGGTTTGCCCCAGATTGGGTGAACCAGTAGTGGCAGTGGCGGGAGGCTCCATCCACCCACCTGGACATCTCTGTGCATGCACAGAAGCATCACAAACATGCACGCACATCCACGAGCAAACCGGTAGCGATGGGATTTGAAACCCACTATTGGTCTCTCTCATCCCTTTTCATAACAGGATTTTCTTTTTTTACTAATGTATAAGTGACAGTATGAATTGGAATTAGATTTGTGTGCCAGTTCTATTTAAATTTAGTTAGCTCCATATCCTTTCAGTATGAAGGTACTACATTATTGGTAGTATCAATATTTTATCTTGAACCGAAAGTCTCAGTGATACACTTAGGTATCCGTTTCCTGTTTCATACTTAGTCAATATCTATACAGGTACTGATGACATGGACTTGAAGAAGATTGATGGGGTTTCAAACAGAAGTTTATTTGAGTTCTATCTAGTCTGGTTATGGGTTCACCAGAACATGGTTCTCCATGTCCAAGTTTAGGCTCACCCTCAGCAAGAGAGAGTACATAAAGAAGAAATTGTTTCAGAAAATGCCACATGATATGGAAAACGTAATGATCCTGGAATGAACCATATCAAGGTTGCAAAAAACAAGGACTTATTATAGTCCTTGTTCTTTGGGTGCTGATGAGAGCTGTAAAAACAGTAAACTCAACTGCCAGCCATCTGCAAAGCCGCCGAAGCTTATAGATTGGACTTGGCTATCATGTTTTCCGTATTATACAAGATAATAAAGCAATAAAGAGGCAAAGCAGCTGCTGGATTCTCTGTTCTCCAGGTGTTGTTTATAGGTAGGTAGGCATACACACAGTTCGGAATACTTTGTGTTTTAAGGTCAGTGCGAGTGCAGGCAGTTGTAGGAGATTAAAAGCGGGCTGAGTATTGATGAATATGAACAAAGTGTGAGTGTGTGTATCCACATGTGTGTCGTAGAGACACAGTTTCTTATCAGTTCCATGAAGCCATAGGTCACCATATAAGATTAAAGGATTTATGGAAGTACTTATTTAAAAATGGGAAGTTTTTGATCTGAGGAAAACAATACAACAATGTCTCATGCTGGAAGAAAGATACCAGATTACCATATAATTACCATATTGCCCTTTTTACAGTAAGAACAAGCAGTATAAAAGTCTGTAGAGATTCTCAGTCATCCATTTGAATGGTCTGGGAGTAGGAATGGATTTCCAAAGGAAAAACTGCAAACTGCAGGAACCATTTGCATTACTCAGGTGACCAGAGGACACAGATAAACCTCCAAGTGCTTCAATGACTCTAAAAGTATGCAAATGACCAGTTTTCTGCAAGGAATATAAATCCTTCCATTCCCCACTATCCACTTCCTGAAGAAGCTTCTTGCATGACAAGCGAAATATTTTCGAAAGAAAAAAACAAGGAAGTCCAGTTGCCTCCTGAAAAAGCACCTTTGGAACAACTAGGATAATTTTTGCAACTTATATACTAATATTTTTATTTGAGCCTATTCTGTTGATCACAGTCCAACCTACCTACATATCTCATGAAACAGACTGTGATTCAAGTTTGTAATATAACAATTTTTAATGTACTGCCTGTAAATCAGCAGACAAATGCAAACCTGCATTTAGTAATGTTTGAATTTCACCACTTTAATATTGAATCAACTTTACTCAGCAATAAGAAATCACGATACCTTGATTTTCTCCATGCCATTATGTTAATTAGGAAGAAAGTTTCTAAACAAATCAAAGTCATGTATTGTTTAAAACTAGTTTTTAAGAATGATCCCTTTCTCTGATGATTCATTTTCCCTTAATAAATAAGTAGCTAAATTCTGCAGATGTACTGCTTTGGAAATAAAGAATTTAAATCGCGCGTCATTCAAAACGTTGAACTATATAGCCATGAAAAATTGGGATTTTTGAACTGAATTGACAACTGATAATCAACTAAAAGCAATAATAGCACTGCAGCAATAGAACATGATACATCAGTCTCTGCAGCCTGCTGAATATTGGTGGTATAAATCACCCAGTTAAGTCAGAGGGGAAATGACGGCTCCAATCCAAAATAACTTTTCACATGACCAGTTATAGGAGATTCTGTTGGAATTGGCTCATTAATAATATGGTCTTACCAATGTCAGTACATTCATGTTTTTAAGCAAAAACAAGCTAAAGGTTATTTAATGTTAACGTATATGGATCTATGTAAAAAACTCCTTTAACAAAGCTGTTATATTTATATTTCTATCAAAACAATTACACCATTGTTTCATTAGTGAAAGTTCAAGCAATTTCTTTTGCTTATTTGTTCTGGAAAGGAAAATAGAAAGTAGCATGACAAATGAAAGACACATCCCCCAAGGGAAGATTGAGATTGTAGCACGGCCAATATGTTATGGGCAGAACCCACAACACAGCCCCATGACACCAGACAAATAACGGTAATGGTGTGACCACTTCCCTGACTTTTCTCTTGTAGTTCTTGCAACATTCACACCAAATACACAGCATGAAAGACAATGACATAATACTCCTAAACCTTTGGTAGCATATCCATAAGATGCACTCTTAGGAAACTGCATATCAAAGTTTAAGCTGCAGTACAGGAAATAGTACGTTTCTACGCTTTTAGTAAGATAGGAGGGAGTAGAATGTTACATTGAAAATTTAAATTACAGCAAGAGATGCATCCACATTTTCTCTTATTTCATCTGAGAAAGCAATGTACATAGTTTAAACCAGGGGTCTCCAACCTTGGCAACTTTAAGCCTGGTGGACTTCAACTCCCAGGATTCTAGAAGTTGAAGTCCACCAGGCTTAAAGTTGCCAAAGTTGGAGACTCCTGGTTTAAACCATTTATAGTATACAACTCAGATTCTGACTTTTTTTTAAAAAAAAATCCAGGTTTTCGGTTATGGCAAATCATTATTTAGGAAATATTTTTTATTTAAAACTAAAAACAACTTGTTCAAATTATGGAACAACCAATTTAGCATTTAAATGCAACAAGATTAATTTATTAAAAAAATAATTTACTAATTTAAATACAACAAGAAATATAAAGCAGTTGATTGAAAATGCTAAACATCCAACAATAAGGGGGAAAAATACTATTAATTCACCAGCTCCAAAGGCCTTTGAAAACGGAGAAAACTTTTTTAATTTTCTATAAGCCAACGAGAATAAACACCACATGTTACAACAGGGCTGGGCAAATATGGCCCCTTTATGACCTATGGACTTCAACTCCCAGAATTCCTGAGCCAGCATGCTGGCTCAGGAATTCTGGGAGTTGAAGTCCATAGGTCATAAAGGGGCCATAGTTGCCCAGCCCTGTGTTACAAGGAAGAGGAGAATATGAGATGTGCAGTGACAGGTAGTCCTTAACTTACGACCAGAATTGAGCCCAACATTTCTGTTGCTATGTGAAACGTTTGTAAAGTGAGTTTTGCCCCACTTTATGACCTTCCTTTCCACAGTTGTTAAGGGAACCACGGCAGTTATTACGTTAGTATCATGGTTGTTAAGGGAGCCTGGCTTTTCCATTGACTTTGCTTGTCAGAAGCTCTCAAAAGGGGATCAAATGACCCTGGGATCCTGCAACCATCATAACAATGAGTTAGTTGTCATGTGTCTGAATTTTGATTCCATGACCATGGGGATGCTGCAATGAAAAATGTGTGAAAAATGGTCAGAAGTGACTTTTTTCAACGCTATTGTAATTTTGAACCGTCGCTAAATGAACTGTTGTAAGTCGAAGGCTACCTGTATATACAGGGAAATATGTCAAGCATGGGTCCTATCAAGTTATAGTTTTTCCGAGGTTAACCATTTCTGCCTGCTTCGGTGTTATTTACAAATTTACAAATTTAAATATGTGTGTGCATTATTGCATGCTTTCCCCTAGTATATGCATTTTGTACATATTTATACTTAAGATACACATTCTTGGGATCATCTCCTCCCTACCACCATTGTGGGGACAACTGAGATAAGTAGTTATCATCATGAGTATTTAGACTTGTGCTTCTGCAAAGATGATGTATTTAGGGTCACCATATCTTCTCCAATGAGAGAGAGCTACAGAACAGTTGAAGATGACTACTCTGGGTACTAGAGGATTTTGACCTCCCAGTTCATCTGTGGACTCCCTTAATTCTACATTGGCTGCTTCACTGGTATGGAGAAAGATGAGAAGCACTAGATTATCATCCATCCTGCATGGAACATGGTTATTCTTTTATTTCCAGGAATAAACTGGGGGACATCTCCCTTGACTCTTTAACACACAAAGAATAGCTTACATGATTAAGCTCTATCATCATTCGGTCTGCGGGATCTGATTCTTGAACTGGGGTTCTCTCCCCTAATCTATGCGCAACTGACATTGTGCCAATGTAGCGAGGGGAGGAGAGTCTGTCCTATTCCTTTGGTCTTCTAAACATTTTGAAATAACCTCATTGGTTCCAGTGGAGGAGGAGGAAGAGGAAGAAGAAGAAGAAGAAGATGGGGTGGATAACTAGCATTCTCTCTTCTCTATGCTTGGAAACAATAGAAAAAAGAAAAAATAGAAATTCTGCATTATCAATCTTCTTTAAATTCCTGGAAAAAAATCTTCTTTCATCTCTTTTCTGCAGAATTTCCATAGCAACAAAGCCACAATGACAGCAATGAAGGAGATTCCAAGGACCGAACTGCAGGCCTTTTCTTTTGAGGGCAGAGATTTCTATGCCCCTTTGACACTCTCCCCAAATCCATACAAATCCATTCTAAGGTCACAGTCTTGCCAACATAGAAGAGCTCACCTAAATCCTCAAATGCAAACAAAATAAAAATACTCTTTTTTTCTCCCAAATACTTTCTAAAATTGTTTCAAAGGAGCATTTACTTAGCGTGCATTAAACCTTGTATAGTGCATTTTACCATGCTATAATAAAGATCCTGAAGATAAAGTACATTTGAAAGAATTGATAAGTGATTTATCACTTCAAGGGGATTTAGAATGGGAAAAGAAAGAGGCAGCTCACCACATGCAGAGGTTAGATTTAAGTCATGTGCTTTGTCCCTGTCTATCCTCACTTCTAGATTTTCAGTCTTTCTTTCTGGTATCAACGCTAAACTTGTTTTCAGAAACGTTTCACAAAATAATGTTAAGCGTTCATCTAGGATATCTAGGATACTATGGTACCATTTGAGTTCCTTGTCATTATATAAATTGGGGCTCTCTTATTATATGTGCAGATAGACAGAAAATGTGGATTAGTTTCTTTTATTAAATTTCTTTATTGGAGGGACCAGGAAGACTGGGAGGACGGTCTTCTGTAAACTGTTTAACCTGGGTAAATAGTTTTCTCTAACAAACTGGGAGAAAGGGACAAACTTGTTAATAAATGATTGAGAGGTCAATAGTTCTAGGATAAGCACGAGATAAGCCGTTCATCCAGGAGGGCGCTTAAGTTGCGAACCCTCTCCATCGGGCCCACTGACTCGCCACCGATGGTCAGCCGCGGATTTAGCTGACTGTACCGGGATGCCGGCATCCACAGCCACTCTGTCTTGGCGGGATTGAGCTTGAGCCTGTTTCTCCCCATCCAGACCCGTCGGCCTCCAGACACGGGACAGCACTTGATAAGCTTCGTTGGGGTGGTCCGGTGTGAAAAGTACAGCTGGGTGTCATCCGCATACAGCTGGTACTTCACACGAAACCACTGATGATCTCACCCAGCGGCTTCATGTAGATGTTAAACAGTAGGCGAGAGGATCGACCCTGCGGCACCCCACAAGTGAGGCGCCTCGGGGCGACCTCTGCCCCCTGTCAGCACCGACTGCGACCGGTCGGAGAGATGGGAGGAGAACCACCGATAAGCGGTGCCTCCACTCCCAATCCCTCCAACCGGCGCAGCAGTATACCATGCTCGATGGTATCGAAAGCCGCTGAGAGGTCTAATAGGACCAGGGCAGAGGAACAACCCCTATCCCTGGCCCTCCAGAGATCATCCACTAACGCGACCAAAGCCGTCTCCGTGCTGTAACCGGGCGGAAACCGGACTGGAGCAGGTCTAGATAGACAGTTTCATCCAGGTGTAAGGAAACTGATATGCCACCATACTCTCTACAACCTTCGCGGCGGGTTGGAGACCGACGATAATTACCTAAAACAGCGGGTCCAGGAAGGCTTCTTAAGGAGGTGCCTCACCACCGCCTCTTTCAAGGCGGCCGGGAAGACGCCCTCCACCAAAGAAGCGATCGTAATCGCCTGGAGCCAGCCTCGTGTCACCTCCCGAGTGGCCAGCACCAGCCAGGAGGGCACGGGTCCAGTAAACACGTGGTGGCATTCAGCCTACCCAACAACCTGTCCATGTCCTCGGAGCCACAGGGTCAAACTCATCCCAAACAATATCGCCAAGACCACCCTCGAGCATCTCACCCGCGTCACGCAATCTTGGTCCAGACCATCCCGAAGCTGAGCGATTTTATCGTATAGATAACCGTTAAACTCCTCAGCACGTCCTGCAACGGGTCATCCGCTCCCCTGATGTAGGAGGAGGCGAGTCACCCGAACAGGGCGGCTGGGCGTTATCTGCCGATGCAATGAGGGAGGAGGCGTAGCTCGCCTCGCTTCCTCAATGCCACTAGGTAAGTCCTAGTATAGGACTTCACTAGTGTCGATCAGCTTCGAGCGGCTGAACCTCCAGGAACTCTCTAGGCGTCTTCTCCGGCGCTTCATCCTCTCAGCTCCTCGGAGAACCAAGGGCGGTTGGGACCTGCGCGGGTCAGAGGCCGCAAAGGCACGACACGGTCTAAGGCCCCGCGCGGCCCGTTCCCAGGCCGCAACAAGTTCCTCAACCGAGCCGTGAGCCAGACCCTCAGGAAATGGCCCAAGCTCCGTCCGGAACCCATCCGGGTCCATCAGGCGCCTGGGGCCGGAACCAGCGTGTCGGCTCCGTCTCCCTGCGGTGGTGAATGGCGGTCAGAAAGTCCAGGCGAAGAAGAGAGTGATCTGACCATGACAAAGGTTCAGTGACTATTTCCTTTAAGTCCAGATCTCTCAACCACTGACCAGAGAAAAATCAGGTCCAGAGTGCCACCCCAATGTGAGTAGGGCCATCAACTACTTGGGTCAGGTCCAAGGCCGTCATGGAAGCCATGAACTCCCGAGCTGCCGTCGATGGCGAGCGGAAGATGGCAAGTTAAAGTCCCCATGACTAAAAGTCTGGGGTCTCAACTGCCACCCCAGCAAGCACCTCCAGGAGCTCGGGCAGGGCAGCTGTCACGCAGCAAGGAGCCAGGTGCGACCAGCAAGCCCATCTGACATCTATGACCCCATCTCACAAGAGGGATTCACACCCGGCAATCTGAGGTACAGTGGTCTCCCTCGGCTCCAGACTCTCTCTAATCACAACCGCCACCCCACCACCCCTACCCTGGCCCCTCGGCTGATGGAATGCCCGGGAACCCGGCGGGCACATTTGAACAAGGGGCACGCCCCCTTCTGTGCCCAACCAGGTCTCTGTAACGCCCATAAGGTCCGGCACCCCTGGATAAGATCGTAAATCAGGGGGGCCTTATTGACCACGGACCGTCCGTTGCACAACATCAGCCGAAGACCAGGGCTCTGAGGGTCCTGACCATCCGGGGAACGGGAGAAGTTTGAGGGCTCGGGACGCGCGATCGCCTGCAAACATCGAGCACGCGTCCCCATAACACGATATGAGCCCCCACTTCCGCCATATCTGCCCCTCCCCCTTACCGTGGAAATAGCACCACCCTCAACCGATGGAACACAAACACCCCCCGTGACCCTCGGACCTATTAACTTACCGCCACGAGCATGCGCAGGAACTGGATCCCCACCCCACGGGTTTCCCGCCACACCGCCCTTTCCTCCCACCCCTTAAGAATGCCCTATCTAAAACCCCAAAGGCTCTTCCTCTTCGCATGCCACCTCTGTGGGTCCCAAAACCCGTCATAGAGGCCGGCCCTCGTAGCAGCGGGCCATTCCTGCGGCGGGGGCACCTCGCAGGCGCAGAGTTCTTGTGCAGCGTAGCATAGAAAAGTACGAATCGGTGAAGGATGATAAGATGGCAAAATCCCAGGTGGTAGGACATTGGGAGATGGTAACGCCTCAAGGGATGTCCAGATGTCAAGTAGGACAAATAAAAGCGGAACTGGATAATAAGGATGATACAGCCAAATAGGTAGCACAAAGGCCTCCATGATTAAACCTATGGATAAAGTCCCTACAAAAGGTCTTAACAAGGCAGAAACTACCATCCATAGTCACAGTCTGTGGTCCAGTCCAAAATCCCATAAGATGAAAATAGATGGCATCACAATCCCCCACCATCGGTGTCCGTTGTCGGTTTCTCCACGGGCCCATCATATCACCCCCCCCAACTCCTCCGAGAATGGGCTGCGGACTACTGAGGCCCAAACCTGCCCACGGCCACTACTGACTCCAGAAAGCCACAGGTCCCAACGTGGTAGGGGTCAGCAGGGGCCAGCTCGGATAGATGATACCAGGGGGAGAGGGCGAATGAAGGCCGGGAAAACCTTCACCCCTTCAATGATCGAAAAGTCAAGGGTGGACAGCCATAGGCTAGGGAACAATCCTTCGCCCCTTCGATGGTCAGAAGTCCGATGTTCGCAAAAAAGTCCGATGGGGGGGAAGAAAGGCAGACCAACAATAGGGGACCAGATGGAAACATGATGTAAAGTGCCAAAAGGGGGAACGAACCGTAGCCACATCTCAGGCCTCGCCTCAGGCCTCGTCTCCCACTGCGGGCTCACTACGCCCACCTCCGATGGAACCGTGGATCCGAGGGCGCCACTGAAGAAGACGCCTCGCGGCCCGCCAGGGCCTCGCCAGGGCCTCGCCCAGACTCGCCCAGCCTCGCCCGGCGCAACAAAACGCCGGTAGGGCGGACGGGCTGGAAACGGGCTGGGAAGGGCTGGGAAGGGCTAGCGACAGCGCCGCAACTGGAGTCGGGCCGGAAATCGAGGCCGGAGTCTGCCGGAGCCTGCAGGGAACAGCCGGAGCCCGAAGGGAACAGCAGGCCTCCCTCGCGCCCCAGCAGCAGGCCTCCCTCACGCCCCAAAGATGGCCGCCATCGCCCGGTCCGCCGCTCCTCCCTCGGCCGTTCTCGACCGCCGCACATCCGAGAGGATCAAAGAACCTCTCCTGCGGCGGCCAGAGAGATGACATAGCCCACCGAGGGACAGGAGCAGCCGGGCGAGTCATCCCAGGCCCACCACTTTCGGGAAACCATCCCGCGCCGATTCTAGCTCTCCCGGTAAGCCGCCATACTTGCGCATGCGCAAGAGCCGCACTTTTAGACAGAACAGTTGAAGATGACTACTCTGGGTACTAGAGGATTTTGACCTCCCAGTTCATCTGTGGACTCCCTTAATTCTACATTGGCTGCTTCACTGGTATGGAGAAAGATGAGAAGCACTAGATTATCATCCATCCTGCATGGAACATGGTTATTCTTTTATTTCCAGGAATAAACTGGGGGACATCTCCTTTGACTCTTTAACGCACAAAGAATAGCTTACATGATTAAGCTCTATCATCATTCGGTCTGCGGGATCTGATTCTTGAACAGGGGTTCTCTCCCCTAATCTATGCCCAACTGGCATTGTGCCAATGTAGCAAGGGGAGGAGAGTCTGTCCTATTCCTTTGGTCTTCTAAACATTTTGAAATAACCTCATTGGTTCCAGTGGAGGAGGAGGAAGAGGAAGAAGAAGAAGAAGAAGAAGATGGGGTGGATAACTAGCATTCTCTCTTCTCTATGCTTGGAAACATTCTTGTACTGTGTAAGAAAAAATAGAAATTCTGCATTATCAATCTTCTTTAAATTCCTGGAAAAAAAATCTTCTTTCATCTCTTTTCTGCAGAATTTCCATAGCAACAAAGCCACAATGACAGCAATGAAGGAGATTCCAAGGACCGAACTGCAGGCCTTTTCTTTTGAGGGCAGAGATTTCTATGCCCCTTTGACACTCTCCCCAAATCCATACAAATCCATTCTAAGGTCACAGTCTTGCCAACATAGAAGAGCTCACCTAAATCCTCAAATGCAAACAAAATAAAAATACTCTTTTTTTCTCCCAAATACTTTCTAAAATTGTTTCAAAGGAGCATTTACTTAGCGTGCATTAAACCTTGTATAGTGCATTTTACCATGCTATAATAAAGATCCTGAAGATAAAGTACATTTGAAAGAATTGATAAGTGATTTATCACTTCAAGGGGATTTAGAATGGGAAAAGAAAGAGGCAGCTCACCACATGCAGAGGTTAGATTTAAGTCATGTGCTTTGTCCTTGTCCATCCTCACTTCTAGATTTTCAGTCTTTCTCTCTGGTATCAACGCTAAACTTGTTTTCAGAAATGTTTCACAAAATAATGTTAAGCGTTCATCTAGGATATCTAGGATACTACGGTACCATTTGAGTTCCTTGTCATTATACAAATTGGGGCTCTCTTATTATATGTGCAGATAGACAGAAAATGTGGATTAGTTTCTTTTATTAAATTTCTTTATTGGAGGGACCAGGAAGACTGGGAGGACAGTCTTCTGTAAACTGTTTAACCTGGGTAAATAGTTTTCTCTAACAAACTGGGAGAAAGGGACAAACTTGTTAATAAATGATTGAGAGGTCAATAGTTCTAGGATAAGCACGAGATAAGCCAGAAGTGATGTCTGCTTTGATCTGTCAGAGTCCCTCACACACAAAGAAGTGTCATGGTGTTCCAAAGGCTTTCCTAATGTGAAAACCAGGAATGCTTAAGACCAAGAGGTTATAAGAAGGCCTTCCACTTCTCTTTCACTACTGAATGTTGAAATAAAAAGACTGATCTTCATTTTAAAGAAGGGAACTGTTTGTGTTAAAAAAAAATCTATTGGCAACCCTCTAAATTAGAATTTCGCATAAAGGTTGTATCTGAAGCATCTTACCTCGCAGTCCTTTCTGAATTTATAATGTGAATAATATCTGAAAAAGAACTACTAGGGTTATAGAAAAAACTCTAGTCCATGGCTAACTTCTATCGGTGATCCTGAGTTTTGCAGATTAGATCCGGTGTCCTATCCCAATAATCTTTTGCCTGTAATACTTGACAGGTTCTCATGTCAATTGTAAGTAGGCCCTAGGAGATAAATAAAAATATTCTGGTCTGCCTTTCTATCGTCAACAGTAGAAAACTGTAATTGTTTTCTTCATCACTTGACCAGATTGTATAGATGATCAGATTACCAGATTGTTTTATGGTGTTCTGTCATATATTTTTGGTTAATGAGTGTTACATTCAAATCATATAGTAATATGTAGTAGATGATCAGTGTGGCACATGTTTTCTTGGTGAAATACTCCTACCTAATTGATTTGTTAACTTGTCAATAATTAAATTGTTATAGGTAATTTGCCTGTTTCAAGGTATCCTGAACATTTCAAAAAGATATAAACAAAAGAAGAGGGAGAATTGATAATTATAATACATAGGCTGCTCCAAAAGAAATGATAATATAACATTGTCTGAGTAAATACAATTGGCTAGCACTGCGGAATTCAATTATGTTCCCATTTCTTCCATTTTCACCCATTCATCATCATTTTTTTCTAATGTTCTTTTGCTGTTGATTCCCAGCACAATTTTGCTGATTCTATTGCTTTCAACCATCAAAATTGGATTTCCATTCTTTGTATTAAAACTCTCTGACTCTTTTAAATACTGTTCTCACATTTTCCATTCTATTTCTCTCTTCCTTAACTTCTCTGATATCTTTGACACAGTTGATCATTCCCTCTTCCTTGACTTTCTTGACATCCTAGATCGGGGTCTCCAACCTTGGCAACTTTAAGACATGTGGACTTCAACTCCCAGTTCAACTCAATTCTGGGAGTTGAAGTCCCACAAGTCTTAAAGTTGCCAAGGTTGGAGACCCCTGCCCTAGATGTTCATAATTCAGCTGGTGTTTTCCCCCAACCCTCTGATTGTTTTTCCATATTTCCTGCTGGAACTCCCAGGGATTTGTTCTTGCCTAGCTTTAGTTCTTTTCTGCATATGGTTCTCGGTGTCCTCAACAATTCCTATGACTTTCACAGCCCCCCTATAATGGCAATCATGTAGACATATCTATTCCTTCAAAACGTCCTGCTTTCTTCCAATTTCATCTAAGTACTTCTGTCCTATGGTTTCATTCTCATTTGAGCTTCATTACCTGCAGAATTTAACTGACACATTTTTTCCTAAGTCTTCCTATTCCAATAAATTCTTGATGTCTCATAAGAACATCATTTTCCTTCACAGGAACTGGGAAAGAAATGTTGTATTTTTGTTTTTGTTCATATTTAGTTCGTCCTTCTATAATATTATAACAATACAACCTTATTTCATTAATTCCTTATCCAGAGTATGGTTCTTATGTTGGTCATCTCTATTATCTTGGCTTCTCCTCCTCTGTTGCACTATGTCCCCTTATTTGTACTATAACCTTTGTAGTCCAAATTATTCATATTCTTTTTAGTCTATAAACTAATACACTAATTTCCAGTCTAGTTCTGTATTAATCTCTTTCCTCTTTATTCCAAAGCTCCTTTTTTTGAGCTTTCTCTTTAGCTTTCTACTCTGACATGATCTTTCCTCTATCACTTCAGTGGTGGGTTGTTCCCAGTTCAGTCTGGTTCTTGCAAACTGGTAGTAAAACCAGGGGGAGGCTCTGCCCACCCACCCAGATGTCATCATAGACAATCTGCCCATGCGCAGAAGCTCAGCACATGCGCGATCCATTGTGAACCATTAGTAAAAGTAAGTAGAATCCACCCCTGTATTGCTTCCATAATCTTCAGATGTACAAAGAGGACTCTTCTGCCTATCCTATCCTGTTAAACCACACAAATGCATAAAAAATGCTTTTTAGAAGCTGCTGTAATGACTTTGGAATAATATTTTCAGATTCTATTTGAGCTAAGCTAAATGCAAACAACTAAAATCAGGACAATTTTTTCAGATATGCTTTTTGCTTCTTAACCTCTTCTGATCCTCTTAAGTCAATTTTAGATATCAAATCTCTTGAGCCATAAACCTGTGCTGTTTAAATTGCTATTCAGCACCACTATCATAAAACAAATATGACCTTTATTGATAATAAGTTTCATAAAATTCAATTTAAAAAAAACTATTTGCACTGAAAGTCACCTGTTGTCTAAAGACATGTACGTGTAAGAAAATATTTATAAAGCTCAGGGTTGAACTGTGCAGTCCTTGGTGCTCTCTGAGCTTGGTTGTTTTCTTGCAGATGTTTCATTACTAAACTAGGTAATATCATCCTTGATGTTGATGGATAATATTAGGATGATGTAAGCTAGTTTGGTAATGAAGAATAGAATAGAATAGAATAGAATAGAATAGAATAGAATAGAATAGAATAGAATTTTATTGGCCAAGTGTGATTGGACACACAAGGAATTTGTCTTGGTGCGTATGTTCTCAGTGTACATAAAAGAAAAGATACCTTCATCAAGGTACAACACTTATAACACTTAATGATAGTCATAGGCTACAAATAAGCAATCAGGAAACAATATCAGTATAAATCATAAGGATACAAGTAACAAAGTTATAGTCATAAGTGGAAGAAGATGAGTGATGGGAATGATGAGAAGATTAATAGTAGTGCAGATTTAAATAGTTTGACAGTGTTGAGGGAATTATTTGTCTAGTAGAGTGATGGCATTCGGGGAAAAACTGTTCTTGTGTCTAGTTGTTCTGGTGTGCAGTGAATACATAATGAAATGTTTGAAAGAAAACAACCAAGCTCAGAGAGCACCAAGGACCCCACTAAAGATGTGTATCAGAAGGTATACCAACAAATTCCTTGTCACCTCAACCTGTCATAGTTAGAAAAGGTTAACTTGCCCTGTCAGGGATTCTGATATGACTTTGAGAACATGTAGCTAAAAATGAAATTCAACCAGCAGTTAAAAAGCAAAATTTTCTGCACTTAAGCAATACCGTGCCTTGTTTCTGATGACATTTGGTGGTTTTTCTGGTTCTTACGGAAAATGAAATGTTTAGATTGACTTTGCACTTCCTGTGCATGTGGGGTTTCTTCTTGTCTGAAGATATGTTTCTCAGAAACAGCTTTCTCCCACCACCCAGGAATGTTTAGAAATGTTTATTTGTCTGCCTATGTATCAGCATGTCCCCGACATGTGGGCGCGTGTTTGTAAGTTTAACTAAGTTTAAGTAAACTTTCTAGTTTGAAGCTGATAAGGGTCAGATGAAAGTGATCAGTGATCAGTGAAAGGGCTGCTTTAAGCACCTCACATTTTCTCTTTACATAATGCTACATTGATTTTTCAAGTATCAGATACAGACCTGTAATATACATTTAAAAACCAGTTACAACTAAAACAGAATGTTTTGCTTGCAAGGATTGAACCTAGTCAGTAAAACTCTGAGGCAAATATTTTCACAGTTATAAATTTAAAGCAGAATTTTGAATGGATTTATGTTGCAAAAGACCTCTTGATAAATTGAAAGTTTTGATAAGTTTGTAGTAGTGGCAAAGTGTGCGTATTCAGTTCTCTTACTATAATACCCACCTTCTTTTCAGTATGTATAGAAAAGAAAAGAATGCACTGACAACAATATCATCAACACTTATACATACCATTTTTGGGAAAAAAATGCTATTCTTACTACTCTCCCCAGGCCACCTATTCCAACAGAGTGCTTGGCACTCATTGTGAAATTACCACTTAGCATTTTAGACATATATCGTTTCATAGTGCTGTACAGCCCTCTCTAAATGGTTTACAGAGTCAGCATATTGCCCCAACAATCTGGGTCCTCATCGGCCTCGGAAGGATGGAAGGCTGAGTCAACCTTGAACCGGCAAGAATTGAACTGCTGGCAATCAGCAGAATTAGCCTGATACACCATTACCCAAGATGCTGAACCTTGGGCTAGTAGCAATTTATAAATTGACATGTAGCTCCAGAAGTGCTTTACGAATAGATATGAAAGCCTGAAAAAAATTAGCCTCTCTTTTTCAAAATAACATTTTCACAGAACCCTAAGGAAGCAGAGTTTTTTTTAAAGAATGAAACCACAATGGAAGTGATATATACCAATGGCAAATGTATTTCAAAACAGACATAATCAGCATGGTAACATTCATGAGAAAATATACATAGCTCTTTTGCAATAACATAATGTTCTTTCTAAAAACATACAGTTCTTCAACTCTTGATGGTCAACCTCAGGAGAATGGGTGACATCTAATACGAAAGGACTCTGAGTCACTCTGGATCCCTTAACCACTGTGATCGTTGTGTTGTTAACAGTCTGATACCAAGGTCAGCAATTTTGAAAACTGTCCATTGCATCGGAGATATGCTTTTCATGCCAGGTTATCAGGAAAAACTCAATGGTGGTAGAAGTAAGCCGAAAATGAATACCTTAAAGAAACTGTATACTTTATGCCTTAGCAATCATTTCAATACTATCTGTTTGGAATCTAGCAAGATTTAAACAGCTCTTGCTTATAATCATCATTATCAAGAATCCCTATACAGTCATGACAGTGTTCACTATTTTTAATATTTCTGATTGTGAAATCTAAAATAAAAAAATCCAAATGAATTCAGAATTTTGAGCGCTTATCCACTTAAAATCAACGATAACTTGGTTATTAAACTGACCTTTTCTGTTTCTTTTTTTCACATAAGCTGTATCTTTTCTATGGAGATTCTGAGTTATCGAGGTCATGGTTGTCCCAAAGGTGTTTTTTCAAGTGGCAACTGGACTTTTTGGTTTTTCTTTGAAGATGTTTCTCTTCTCATCCAAGAAACTTCTTCAGCTCTCACATTCATTCATTCACTTAACATTCATTTCTCTCTATCTCATCTGGATTTCCTTCTGCCAGTTAAATCTGGAAGTAGAGTGTTGATGCTGTGAGCTGTTTAGGCAAAGTCCTCTATTCCTCTATTATATGTAAGTTAACTTACCTTGGCCTGTTCCTATGTTGAACCACATATAGAAAATCACTCAGCATAATGACAGAAGAGCAAAAAGAAAGGAACATTCCTTATTCTTCACAGTATACCACATTTAACATCCACTGTGTTTAATATTTCTGAAATTTAATCATATAGTATTATTTTTTTAAAAGCATATGGAAGTCATTTCATTGGTTCCGTATTAAGTATTAACAAAAGGGAATTCATTGCTCTTCCGATTATGCAAATTTTTCTTTTAACTGGAATATCTGTAGAATGTGTCTAGTCACAATATTCTTTATTATGGCTGAAGGATTCAGCCAATAACATGCAACCCATGAATATTCCCTAATATTATACATGCACAATGCATTTCAAAGGGGTTGTATAAGCAGTAACAAATTGGAGAAACACACTAAACTTAGAAAGTTATTTGCTTCATTTCCAAAGGGATGACTGTTTGAGCTACCATATGTTGTTTGCTCTGAAATGCATGTTTATCTTTTCCTTAAGGCAGCTGTTTTTACATATATGCATATACTTAATTCCTTGTTTACTTTTTAATGATTTCATCCTCCTGCTTGTTTCGTGCAACAGGGTTCAACGCTTCCAATAGGTCAGCCTGAATTGTTCTGGAATTTGCATGTTGATGTTTGCCTGCAGGATGTATTTTCAAGTCCATATGTAAATGTAAATGTAAATATGTAATGTTTAATGATGATGGGGACACACACTTGTACAAATGTTTTCTCCCAGGCTATACTTCAATAGGAGGAGAAAATCCCAAGTTTATTTTGAGATCTGGATATAATACTGAAAAGTGACAATATTTGAGTTATGGGCTGAAAAGAAAAAAGAAAAAAAGTTGTCAGTTTATTGAACTGAAAGGATTTTCACATTATATAGCTAAACTCTATGCTCAAATAAGGATTAATTTCCAGAATCTTTGTCAAGGATCATACCAGCTAAAGAATAATGATAATCAAAGTCCATGGTTTTGGAGGGTCCCTAAATTACCTAGGTAATAAGTATTATCCGGCTTTGACTCATTGTTACATCCCAGTGCCTACATGAGGAATATACAGCTATGTTTTTCAACCTTAGCAACTTTGAAAAGTATGAACAGCAACTCCCAGAATTCCCTAGAAAGTTTGGGAGTCAAAGTCCACCAATCTTAAACTTGTCAAGGTTAAGAAACACTACTCTATTTGTTCATTTGAGAAAATTCCTACTGAACTGAAACATTAGCGCTTCTTTTCCCAGGTTTCTACATAGCATAGATGAAGAAGGCACAATTCTCTACCCCAGTAAGTATCAAAGACCAGCATTGGAACAGCTTCAATGCAGCTACAACTTTTAAGATAAGGGAAACAGAAATGTAAATGAATCCTGTTGTGAATTCCCTGGGAGCAGTGATGGGATTCAAATAATTTAACAACCGATTCTCTGCCCTAATGATTTCTTCCAACAACCAGTTCACCAAACTGTTCAGAAACTTAACAACCAGTTCTCCCGAAGTGGTGCGAACTGCTGAATCCCACCACTGCCTGGAAGGCTAGCCAGACAGGGATGTCACTAATCATTTGTGAAACTCTGCTAGTTTTCTCTCTTCTCTCTCTCTCAAAAAAACGCTAAAATCTGTAAAGGGACCAAGGGAAGATTGTACTATTTTAAATAAATGGGGAGTGGTCAAAGGGTCATTTCCATTTTCAGCAATTTTTAAAGTCCTAATATCTGTTTTAAATTATTTGCACATTGGCTTCTTTCTAACCCAGCAGCACATTTTAAGATTTAACAAAAGATAGAAGAAATCCTTTGGCTTTAAAATATATATATATATAAAATCTTCAGTCTTCAGATTTACAATCAACAGTCTTCAGATCTGCTATATATTTTATATTCACATTTAAAAAAAAAACCTTTGGAAAGTGTTAGACTGGAAATTACCTTACAAAAGGGAACAGTAGAATAATGAAGGCTATTGTGGCGGAGCAATGCATATCGGTAGTTACTGATAAACATATTTCCCCCCCATTATCATCTCTCCAGATCTGTCAGAAGAATTTCTGACTTATCTTGCACATGTTACATTATATTTATAGTGTACTTATTTTTAATCAATATATGAAAGAAGGCTATTTTGATCTTCCCACATCGCCATTCCAGTTTGAATAAAGAAGAGGTTTTAACAAGCTCTCTATTTATTGCTCAGAGACAAGAAAGGAAGGATTCTGATATTCTGGAAACACGCATAGCGCAACTTTAGAAATGTAGAAAGCTTAACAAGAAAAGAATATATTTTTGTCAAAAGCAAGTTACGCCTGTAATGATAAATGGGAAAGGAAAGATGTTCTTGTATAGCTACTTAAATGCAAGATAACAACGAAATTAACAGAAATGTCAAGAGGAAAGTGCTTATCAAATCATGATTACAATATCAGTTGTGTTCCTTGAAAACAGGAACAGTTGTTTTTTATGTAGTCAGAAAAATGAAATTCTAGCTCTTGCTTCCATCCTCTCTCTTCAATAATGTAGCTGTGCAAGATATTTCCAATGAAAGCTATTTAGTATTATAAATTCAGGAATGTGAAAAAATATGGTTTCAAAATCTGACTTTGGGTGAACTAATCACACAGAACAAGAGCTAGCATCAAGTTGAAATCTGCCTTCATTGAGTGACTTTGGCCATCACTATCACTCAGTGCAACATATATCACAAAATTGTTGGTTTTTAATCACCAAAAGAGTCTATGTTGTGCATGTATATATGTGTGTGTGTGTATTGTGTTTATTACATTTCATCTTTCTTTCAGGAGCTGATGGCACCGTCAGTACATACTATTCCCTCTTTCAATCTTTCCAACAACAGTTTTGTGGTATATGTTGAGCTGAGTGATAGTAATGTCCAGTCACTCAATGAAGGTAGACTTAAACTTGATCTATCTATATGCTAGTTCACTTAAAAATTAGAGCAAAACTGGTTACGTTCTGAAATGTTCACATTAGCTGAAGGAGACCATGATAAATTTTGAAGATCAAAATACTTATTTTGAAGTTTGTTATTTGTGCAGTGTTTTGTAATGTTTTTACAGATCCTGCTCTTGCCAAATCTATTTTCTGACTTATTGCTGCCTGAAAGATTCTTTGTGGACTTGCCTTTTTGGTAAACATCACATCATCCTTTCAGGTCTTAAATCTCCTACTTCAGAACAAGAATCAACTAGTTTCCAGGGGCACCAGCAATTTCAAACAAAGTTAAAAGCTTTTCTTTAAACTAATATGCACCAATGTCTGCTGCACTTTAAATGCACTCATTCAGCACATGGTGATAAAAAAAATGAAGACTTGTAAAGACAGCTTCGGTTAATAAATAATGCAAAGTTCTTTTCATTATTATTCTTGTTAATGTACAAATTCATCTTAAGAGTGGTGAATGCAAAAAGGTAGGGAGAAGATAGAATTAAGCAAGTCTGTACATCAAATGGATCCTTTTGCTTTCTTATAATTATCATTTTCACATATCACAAGCAAAATCGAATGCTATTTATCCTTATATAAAACCCAAAGCAGCCGTAAGGCAATGCACTAATCTTGGAAATGAAGTGGAAATGGGAGTTGAGTTTATACCTTCACTATTTCTTAGAGTGGCAATATATCATTTTTTTAAAATGGTCTTTTACATGAAAGATTTTTAGAAAGTCTTGTTTTAGTTACGTTCAGGTGCAAAATAAAGAATCTTAAGAAGGATTTTGAAAGAATCTAGTAATATCATATTAACACTCAACATGGATAAAGTGTGGTTGGCTTTTTCAAGTACAGGTAGTCTTCGACTTACAACAGTACAACTTTGAATGACCATTCATTTGACCATTCAAAATTACAATGGCACTGAAAAAAAAGGACATGACTATTTTTCACATTTATGACTGTTGCAGCATCCATATGGTCATATGATTAAAATTCAGACGCTTGGAACTGACTCATATTTATGATGTTTGCAGTGTCCCTGGGTCATGTGATCACCTTTTGTTACCTTCTGACGAGCAGTCAATGGGAAAGTCAGATTCACTTAACAACCTTGTTACTACTAGTAACAACTGCAGTGATTCACTTAACAAGTGTGACAAGGAAGGTTTTAAACTGAGGCCAAACTCACTTAATAGGCACCTCACTTAGCAACAGAAATGTTGTGCTCCATTGTGGTTGTAACTCAAGGACTACCTTTATTTGTTTGATAGCCAAATAAATGTTAAGGGCTTCCTTAACTGTTATATCTTGCTTCACATGGCTTCTTACTAAAATTGAAAGTTAACAGAAGTTTTGGTATGGGTAGTATAGCAGATAGAACATGCAAAACTCAGAGCAAGCTAAATGTATGCCTGCTGAAACAAGGCAGTGTATAAAGTAATTTGTTTTTAATGTGTATTAAAATAACTTAAATCTCCAAAGGATAAGCATAATTACATAGGGTTAATATCAAACTGCCTAGAGACCAGTTATTTTCAGCCAGCCTTGGGTCTTGTGCGTAACACACCCAATTGTTCCTCCTTATAATCAAAATAGTACATCTGATTATATAGGTTGCGTGTGCAGCCATAATTCATTTTCAAAAAAATAACATGCTTTGACTCAAATATTATGTTTCCAGGTGCAGAATTCTTTTTCCTATCCCTATTTTTATTCAGAAGCTATTTCAGAGAGGGGCAAAAGATATAGTTCAGTTGGTGGTACTTCTAAAAAACTACGAATTCCATTCTTTGTCTCCCAATCAATCACCTCCCTTTTTCCTAAAAAAATAAATATTGATGCCAATAACAATTGGCAATATAGTCTGAATCTAATTCATTCAAAATTTGTGTGACTGAAGAATTAAGACAGGAATCCTGAAAAACAAAAAATATTCCCATATATATATTATATATTAGCAACTAAGATGATTCAAGGCCTGGAGACTAAAACATACCCTCTTTCCCTGAAAATAAGACCCTGTCTTATATTTTTTTGAACCCCGAAATAAGCGTTTGGCCTTATTTTGTGGGAGGTCTTATTATTTTGGAGCACATGGAGCAAGATGGGACTCCCCTTGCTGTCTTAGTTTCCAACTCTGTGTTTAAATATTTTTGGGGAGGACTTATTTTCGGGGGAGGCTTATTTTCGTACATGCGCTCAAAAGCCTGATTTGGCTTATTGTTGAAGGTGATATCTTATTTTCAGGGAAACAGACTATGTGGAATGGTTACAAGAACTGGATATGGCTAGTCTAGAGAAAAGGAGGACTGGAATGACAGTATTCCAATATTTGAGGGGCTGCCACAAAGAAGAGAGGGACTTATTATTATTATTATTTTCCATCAGAGCGCAGGATGGAATGGATGGAAACTAATCAAGGACGGAAGCAACCTGGAATTAAGGAGAAATTTCCTAACAGTGACAACAATTAACCAATGGAGCAGCTTGCTTTCAGAAGTTGTGGGTTCTTCATCACTGGAGGTTTTTAAGAACAGACTGGACAGCCACTTCTCTGAAATGGTATAGAGTCTCTTGCTTGAACAGAAGGTTGGATTAGAAGACCTCCAATGTTCCTTCCAACTCTTATTCTATTCGGTTCTGTTCTATTCATATCAAAGCACACAACATTAGTTTTAAATATACAGTCTCCACTTTGGGATTCTTCCTTTTTATTTTTTTGCTTTTCTCCTTTGAAAAATGACCTTGAAACAATTGCGGACATTTCCTGCTATAGACTTTCTGTTTTACTTATTTTAGTCTATAAAAAGCATTTCTCCCATGAAGTGCGGCCAACATTCTCCTTTGCATGAGACAGGCCAACACCACAGAGTGAAGAAAATTAGTGGGCTTTGGTGGCAATCCAAGCAGCATCATTTGTTTACAGCATGCCTACAACAAAGTTTATTTCAATTTCCCAAATACATCTAAGTTCCAATTTTTTTCTGTGAAAGCTGTATCATGTTGTATTGTTATGATCATTATTTCATTTACTAAAACAAAGTACATTGAATTATTTATTTTACGGTCAAGTCAGCACCTCTTACAAGATGCAGGAAGATGATACAATCTAGACCTAGGCCAGTGTCTCTAGTACCCAGCAATATAAATTCTGATTCTAATTGCAAAGCAAATTAATATGAAAAAAATAAGACTATATACAGCCATTTCCTCTAAATTTCATTGCTTCATTTTCTGCCCTTGTTATTATAGCTACTTTCAGAGAAATCAAGCAAAGTTTGTGGGAGAGAAATTATTGCCAAGAGAGATCACTTCTAAGAAGAGATGTTTTTCTGGCTTCAAGGACCTGTCCTCAAATTTCCTAAAGTTTTACATGCATGGCTGCCAGTCTGCAGAATTAAAACATCTAATCTCAAGGCTGAAGCTTGGTTTGTACAGACAGAAACTGATGAGACAATATTTACAGAGGTCAGTGCAAATATTTTACACTGGAACAATTTGCTTTGGTTTAAAATAGGACAAACATCTCAGTATCACATTAAAAAGCCATCAAACTTCACCTGTGTTCATGTTCATGCTCATGTTAAAGAAAAATGTAATTTAGAAATAAACTATGCATTGTTTGGAGATTGAGAAGTCCAAACAACAACAACAACAACAAAACCCTTTCCTCCTATACATTTCTTATTCAATAGATTAAGGAAGATTTTGACTGGCTAACAAGAAGATGGGCTGTAGAAGATTTGGGCAAATTAAATGGTAAAGAGAATTTGTCTCCCTTACTTTAATAGCTGTCTAGAAGATAGAATCAGTAAACATAGAGACTACTATGTGGGACTACTTGTTCTCTTCTTGGTTTGTGATGTCCCATCCGAGGAATGAAAATTAGAATCTTATATCTTAAATAGACATGATTGTGAACAGAGTGATGTTGAGTTGATTGTATCCTGGACAGGAGTGGAAAAAAAGCTAATTTAGAAGTAAATAAATTGTATCTGTAAAGACACAAGGTTATCAGTAAACAGAAACAGTATTATTATTACCCATACCATATTTGGTCTGAAGAAAAGCCAGAAGACTATTAGGCAACAGCAAAGTGATTTTGAGTATCTAACTCTTTCTTCACATTTAGTAAGTGCATGAATTTTGTATGGAGACTTTTTTTAAAAAGTCAAAACTTTTCCTCCTACTGTGATAGCATGCCTAATAGACCACAAGATTATAGAAGGAGCAGAAAGACAATTAAGGGAGGAATCAGACCTATTATGAAGATTTTTTTTAACAAGAACATGAGCAGTTTCAAAGTAAATCTGCTTTAATTAAGCTAGGTAAAGGATATGTGGGAAATTATTTTCTTAGGCTTTCAAGACTAAATGACATTATCCTACTTTCATAAAAACCCAACGGTTTTTTTTATCTCCTCTTGACATCTACTCAGTCAATTTAATCTGGTTGCACTTAATCATGGTATAAACATGCTATGGCAACATTTTTTTCCAGAGGTTCTCCATGATGGAATTGCTGTGGATAATGTGTGTGTGTTTATTATTTGGTTCACTGAATTCAGAATGGGTTCACAGGTTGCAGTAAAGAAAACAGGAAGCAAGATATGAACATCAGAAACCTTCCCTAGAATTAGATCAGGTACTCATCCTTTCTTAAATGAGTATAATAAATCTTTGACCCCATTGTTTATAGAGACTGCATTCAGGTGAATTTAATCAGCAGCAATAAGTCAAATAGGAGATATTTCCTGTCATTTCAGGCAACCTAGATTATCTATATTCTTACTATCTGGAGTTTAAAACATACAAACTAGCTAGATAAGTAGCTCAAAGTGCAGCTACTGTCATGACCAAATAAAAGGAAGGATGAAAGGAAATAATTAAGAATGGAACAAATTATCCATAAGAGTCAGTAGTAACTCTTCTCCTTAATATCACACTCATGAGAAGTATTCATTCAAATTAATGCTGTATTTCTTTCCTCTGGATTTTATTAGTTCTTTAGTTTTATTGTTCTTGGCTTCTTGGAAACCCAGTGAGTTGACCTAGTTCACTTGGAGGGTAATTAGGTAACACCAACTTTTGCAGCTTTTCTTCATGTTCAACGGATCAATTAGAGTAGACCTAGTGAAGCTTAGGAAGAACCATTCATCAGCCTTTGAATAATGCTGATTCCAAAACCAAAACAAGCTGTTGATGCACTGTAGGGGGTCAGGGCAATAGTGATTTGCTTAAAGTCAGCCCACTGAAGTGAAGAGTGTCCAGCTGGTTCTGTAATTTGATCGCTGAGAAACTGAGTGAATGAATTGGGTATGACTTGGATTAACTAGACCTGAGTCATCAAATTCTTCTCTCTAGATCAGTGATAAGGTATGCAAAATAAGTAGGCTGAAATGCTGCTTTATTTTAACCGCTTTGTAACCAATTATCTTTATACAAAGATCCGTTCTATTTTTCAGTACATGGATTTACAATCTAAATGCATTTCATTTAATCAATAATCCTTGCCTCTTCTCTTTCTTCCAGAGCACATGGCTATATAAGATTCCAAAGCAAATGTTAATGCAGGCACTTATTGTCTAGATGTGCTTACATTGGGGGGAAAAAATCTACATGGTTTCAGATCAGACCTAGGATTAGATGGGGAACCAGTAGCCTTCCAAATGCTACTTAATTGCATCTTTCAATATCTCTTCTATTGTCCACATTATTTAAAACAACAACAAAAATAAACACCCTGTATTAGGAGTCAGCAACCTGGATATCAGGACCTAATTTCTTCCATTTCTCTAATTTCTAATAGTCTGAAATCCACCAGGCAAAGGAAAACAAAGATATAGAGAAACCAAAAAACGGGTATAACTGTTCACAAGATAAAGAGGCTTGTTTAAAAGAAAGGATTCCATACCTCTGTCTTAAAAAGGATAAACCTATGGGCTATAATTTGTGAAGGACTAAAAGACTAAAAGAATTCTCCATCCCTCAGAGCTGTAACGGCATATAGTCAGTCGGTCCCTGTCATTAGTCTTACTAATGGCACTAGTTAATTCTGTCTGAAAGACAGAGTTTTACATGATCTTATCTAAATATCATTAACAGAGGGCATTTCTTCTATGACTAGGATCCGTGCCTGACCTTGGAAGTATTGGTTTTTCTGGACAACCTTTTTTCTGCCTGTACATCTTCTACATTCAACCACCCACCCACACAAGAATTTACATTGTTCATCTACGGAAAAGAGAATCAATAGAAATAGTCTCCCTCTCTCCCTTTCTCTCTCTCTCTCTCTCTCTCTCTCTCTCTCTCTCTCTCTCTCTGAACCAATTCCTGAACCAGAACTCTTCTCTGATTAACACTCTGCATATAATCTATTGCAAACTTCTACTAAAAAGCCAATTTAAAAGAAATGGAACATGTTTTAAATAAAAATTAAAGCCATCTTGGTCTTCTTTAGACTGCGGAGAAATGAAATGCTTGTCATATGGTGGAAATATGTTAAACTTCAAAGAAGGAACTAGAAATGTTAAAGATGGCAACAAGTTTCTGATTTTTCTGAGGTTTCAGTGTTATGCCAGCTTTAACATTATGAAAGATTAATATGTCATTCTATTGGATAGTTAAGGGGGCAGGGAATGAAAAGTTTTCAATTTTCCCCATAACACTGGATAATTCTTTGGAAAGATAACTCCTTACTTAAATTGCAAAGCTGGAGCTTAATGCATGCCTCCATTTAACTTAATCAACCTACTTTATATTCTCTTTCCTAAGGGAACAGCTTTCTTTGAGGTGAAGCCCCACCCTAACACTTTATGAAATGGAATGTGTGGCCTCCACAGTAGGAAATCAAGCCTCAAGGTAGACTGTGTTGCTTCCACTATAAGAAGCAGCCTTAAAGCAGAAAAGGCAAGCTGTTTTGCTCTCCTCTCTTCTCCTACTGTTTTCATGCTTTTCAAAAGAGTGCCTATATTAGGCAGTTGAAATGACAACTGTTATTCACAAAAAGAACATACTTGTAGACTAAATGCCAGGAACAGAGGTTTCTATGTTCAAGTGGTGCAGATCTAAAAAAGAAAGATAGAAGAAATACATAACAATAAAAAGTAAGAGCTCTCATTTTCTTGTAATATAATTTCCTGGTTTTATTGTACTCTGAGAATCCATTTTAAATATCCTCAGAGCATAATAAGAGCTGCCAGGTGAATAAACAATGGATTTAATGTAAAAGTAGGATAATGAGATTTTCTTGTTCTAATTCAATTCACTCTCTCCCTCTCCTCCTTTCTTCCTCTCCCCCATCTCCTTCTTTTTTTAATTCTCCTACTAATGCAAATCCAAAAATGTTGCATTTGCACTGAAAAATAATGAAGTTTAGGAAATGATTTATGGAAGTCCTGTAATGTAAGTTGTAAAGACACATGGAGTTCATATGTCTGAATGTAGCATACAGCTAATCTAGATCAGAAGAAATGTTACTTAAATAGCCACCAATGATTTCTTCCTTGGCCAAAATGAAGAACCCAACTGCATCAGAAGCTTTGTGCTCTATTAACTTGTGGGAAAATATGATGCAGATTGAAATACTCTAAATTAATTTTAGAAAATGACTACAAATAATTAGAATTAGGTTATATTAGGAACTCATCTTGCAGTTAACATTTGTTTTCAGGCTCTCAACAGGTTTCAGTGACATATTACAGATACTTGATCAAAGAGCTGTGGTGGCACAGCGGTTACAATGCAGTATTGCAGGCTAATTCTGCCAACTGCCAAGTGTTCGATCCTCAGCGGCTCAAGGTTGACTCGGCCTTCCAACCTTCCAAGATCAGTAAAGTGACGACCCATATTGTTGGGGGCAATATACTGATGCTGTAAACCTCTTAGAGAGTGCTGTAAAGCACTATGAAGCGGTATACAAGTCTAAGTGCTACTGCTATTGCTATCAAGCTGGGTTCAGTTGTGCACATAATTAATGAATCAGTAGTAAGGCCTGGACTACTTATGTCCAAGGAAAGCATGGGGGATTGAAGAAAGGAGCTGAACTACTAAACAGAAGCCTTCTTCTCTACAATATTTTGCTGCAAAACTCTGTTTCTTTTTAATAGTCTTTTTTCATACACACACACCCCAATCCATTTGAGTTAAAATCGTTTGTTCTCAACACCTTGTTATTATAGTTGTGAAGTTTTCCTAGTTTTCCATTTCCTTTTTTGTGATTACTACTACTATCCCGCACACATTTTCCACATAGTATCATCCCATCCCTAATGCAGCTTTTCGTCAGGCCTACAGCTATCTAAATTGTCCCCTCTTCCTTTCGAAACAAAGAAAAATATGCTGTTCTATAAATCAAATGTTGATATAAGTATAAGCCTGGAGTTTCATTCCTTTCCACTGATTGGCTTAAATCCAAGAAACAAACTGCACACTATACAGGCAAAGTGATAGCAGGAAACTGAGCACAGATAGATCAAATCTACTGTAAGTCTTTGCCTATGCCATTATCTCCTGATCAGAATTTCTCTTGCTCCTAATGCACTCATAACACACAGTATTTAAAGACTGTAAGAGGAGAAGAGAATGTTTCTTTAATAGAATAGAATTTATAGAATAGAATAGAATTTATTGGCCAAGTGTGATTGGACACACAAGGAATTTGTTTTGGTGCATATGCTCTCAGTGTACATAAAAGAAAAAGAAAAAAGAATACCATCATCAAAGGTGCAACATTTACAACACAAATGATGGTCATAGGTTGCAATTTAACCCTTAATGATAGCAACAAAAAGTTACAGTCATACAGTCATAAGTGGAAAAGAAATTGGTGATGAAAACGATGAGAAGATTAATAGTAGTGTAGATTTAGTAAATAGTTCGAAGTGTTGAGGGAATTATTTGTTTAGCAGATGGCCTTCGGGAAAAAACTGTTCTTGTGTCTAGTTATGCAATGCTCTATAGCGTCGTTTTGATGGTTTTGACAGTTTATGTCCAGGATGTGAGGGATCTGTAAATATTTTCATGGCCATCTTCTTGATTCATGCAGTATACAGGTCCTCAATGGAAGGCAGGTTGGTAGCAATTATTTTTTCTGCAGTTCTAATTATCCTCTGAAGTCTGGGTCTTTCTTGTTGGGTTGCAGAACCGAACCAGACAGTTATAGAGGTGCAAATGACAGGCTCAATAATTCCTCTGTAGAACTGGATCAGTAGCTCCTTGGGCAGTTTGAGCTTTCCGAGTTGGCGCAGTAAGAAAAATGCTCCCTTCAGACACACATCTACTTCTCCTTGTCCTGTGTGTCTCATTATTTTAATCTTCCTTTATGACATTTTGTCTATTCAACAGAGATTCCAATACACAGAACCACACAGAGAAACTCCAAAACATTATTGGGATCCGGTTTAATGTAAAAGTTTTACAGTGTAACGTAAACATATTTTCTTGTGAGCTTAGCACTAAACCAAAACTTAGATGGAACTAGGGCAGTTGCCCCTCACTTCAGTAGACTTGGCATAGCTTACTATTTATAATGTAAGGGAAGGATTCAGTGCCAGGGTTACATTCATTCATTCATTCATTCATTTGTCAAACATGTACAAGATAGCAGGTATAGATATAAACATAAACAAAAGAAGTAAGTACAGATAAATGGGGACAGTAGGACAGTAGGCATGCTGGTGCGCTTATGTACGCACCCTTTACGGACCTCTTAGGAATGGGGTGAGGTCCACTGTAGACAGTTTGAGGTTGAAGCTGTGGGGGTTTCAGGCTGTAACAATGGAGTTGGGTAGAGCATTCCAGGAGCTGACCACTCTCTTGCTGAAATTGTATTTTCTGCAATCAAGTTTGGAACGGTTTACCTTGAGTTTGTATTGATTGTTTGCCCATGTATTATTGTGGTTGAAGCTGAAGAAATCATTTAGAGGTAAGGCCTTGTAGCAGACAATTTTGTGTACTATGCTTAGATCAGACTGCAGGTGGGGCAGTTCTAAATTGTCCATGCCCAGAATTTCAAGTCTGGTGGCATATTTACCTACCAAGATCCTTATCTCTGTTGAATTCTCTACAGTAAAAGCCAGTTCTATTCCCCATAGTGTCACTGGATTACAAAGGGACAGTGATAGAATGAATGAATGTGTACATTAAATAAGTCACAACCACAGTAATTGCAATTCCATCATTTAAGCACAATATTGCTAATTATGGGAATGAATCAATTTTAAATCCATTTAAAATTTCTTTCTACAGTTTATAGGCGTTCTGATTCCCGATGACTCTGAAAGTTAAAATTACAATTTTAATACAATAAAATTACTTAACCTGGGAAAATAGCCAGCTTTTTAATAGCTTGCTGAATGTCATCAGGGTAGCAGCCATCCTGATGGATATGATTCCAGAGAAGTCACACTTCCTGGGTGCCATAAGCTTTATTTAATTAATTAAATCAAATATATTAAATTTGTTATAGTTGCCCACTCCATTAGGCTCTGGACAGCTTAAATGATTACAAAAAACACGTGTAAACAGACAGGACTAAAACTAACAGACAGAACAATTAAAAAAAAAACTGTGAGAAGAGCTTCACAAATACAGCATTAAACACTGTAAGCCCAGGCCTGGGAACACAGCCAGTTTAAAGGCTTTCCAGAACCCCAAGAGAGTGAACACCATTTGTATCTCTAGGAGACGTTGTTCCAGAGGGCAGGGATAGTGACATAGATGGTATGCTTTCTGGATCCCACAAGATGGCAGTGCTTAATAGAGTCATCCATTCTCTCTGTCTGAACATACCAGGCAGGCAGGAACAATTGGAGATAAGCAGTCTTTGCATAAGCATAAGGGGATTTATAGTTAACAACCAGAATCTTGAATTGCACTTTGTAAGTAATGGCTAACAATACAGCTCACACAGCACTAAAAATGTGGGGATATCATGAAGTTCCTGTTATGAATGTGCTGCTGCATTTTGTAGTGACTCTAGCTTCCAGATGATCTTCCAGGGCAGCCCCATGTAGAGTGCATGGCAATAGTCCAGTTGTGAAGTGGCCAGGGCATGAGTGTCTGTCTGAAGGCCTCATGGTTGAGGAAAGGATGCCACTGATGCCATTGCCTGATCTAAAGCTTGATTGTTGCTTGATATCACTGAAAAGATAAGTATAACCAAAGTCAGGCAGTCCCTCAAATAACTTGACCCTATGCCACGAAAGGCTTTATAGGCAATAAGCAGGACTCTGAATTGTAAGTGGAAGCCAATTCGTGACCAGTGCACCTCACAGAGTACTACCATGTTTTTCCAAAAAGACGACCCTCCTTGAAAAGAAGCCCTATCACGTTTTTGAGCACATGCCATCAATTAAGCCCCACCCACAAAATTATCCTTAATTAAGCCCCTGCCCATCCCAGTGTGCAGGCAATGCACACAAGTAAAAAATAAGCTAGGGTGGGAATGGGAGGGTGGAGCTGTCCTACTTACCAGGCCTCACACACCCCAACACCTGCCTCGCCTTCTTCTGTGGCTGCTTCTTTTGCAGCCGCTTGTTGCCACTCACATGCATCACTCTGGCCTCCGTTATGCCTTCAGATACCTGCTGGAAGGCATCTGCAGCCGATAACAGAGTTCCAGATCAATCCATGGTTCAGGCAGTGGTTTGCCATTGCTTCCTACCAAGGGCTAAGACAGAGTGACTGATCCAAAGTCACCCAGCTTGCTTTGTGCTTAAGGCAAGATTTACAAACCAGTCTGCTGGTTACTAAAGCACATACTAAGGAGATTAATAATGAGTTTACTTTCCACGTCATCACCTTAGATTTCAGGCATGTAATTATATGTATATACATCAGCGGTAAAATTCACTTACCATTGCTACCGGTTTGGGAACAGGAGCACGCGGGTGCCTCTTCTGCGCATGCGCAGAGGGTAAAAAATGGGAAGTAATGACATACCAGTGGGTGGACAGAGCCTCCTGTCGCCGGCACTACCAATTCGTGCAAGCCGGATAGAACCAGCCAGATTTCACCACTGTTGTACATTGACTATATAGGTACATCACTGACAGCTTCCTTTACCTCTCTTTTTTTTTTTACATGTATTTAATGTAGTTCTTCAAAATGATGACATCAGCTAATATGTTCCCAGGAGTTCAGACTTAATTATTCACCTTTAATGTATAAGAGCTATTTCTCCTGATGTAATTTCCAAAGCATTTTCTCTGCAATGCTAAATATATACAAAGGAAGTAACTGCACCCTGAAGCATGAATTAGATCAGCCTGCCTAGTATTCTCTGAAAATGACTGCTTTTTAAAAATGTGTGATTAGTCCTGGTGAACTTTTCTACTTTGTTTGGTTTTTGTCCACGAATCCACTTCTGTTTCTTAGGGCGGGGGGAATTCTATATTTTCTACAAAGGAGAAGAAAAGGTCAGTGAAATTATCAAGGGTGAAATATGGTAAGTATTTAGTTATGAGATGACAAAAGATACGTATGATTGTTCTGCAAAACATTTCTCTAGTAGCCTTCAACTTATTTGGCTTCCTATAGTTAAATACATACAGGGAAGACAAGATCCATCATTCTCTCATTGCTTTCCTCAGATTAAGAACAGAATCACCAGAAAAACCTATAAGGGATTGGGAGATGTCTAAAAAAGAAACCCTACTATCAATAGTTTCAGACATCTCACAATAAAGTATTGTTAGAAGCCACCAAAAGTAATGAGATAAAAATTTTCAAGCTGAAGAAATGCTTAAGCAGATTAGAAGATGTAGAATTATTTTATACAGGTATTAGATGATATTATCTAATATTATCAATAAGCTGTTCAAATCAAGAAAACAGTGCAAGCATATTCCCATTCCAGTCCATTTTGAAATACCTCTTCCCAATACATTGGAAAGTGGGATCCTTGGTGCTCAATGAGTTTCGGTAGTTTTGTTGCAGACATTTCATTACCAAACCAGGTAACATCATCAATGCAACTCTGAGCTATAAAAATATTCTCTTCTAATGGTACATTCAAAACCACTGAACCACCCTATTATATAGTAATATTGCAATGTCATGTGGTTCCGAGAGACCCAAAGAAATAAGGGACTTTTTATTTCTTTTGACTTGTCTCCATTTGTATACTACCATCTTTGGAGAGAAGCATCACAGCTTAGCAGAAGCCAAAGGTTAGTTGAATAACAGAGCCAAAGGATTTATAGAAACAAAAGAAAACAAAACAAAACTTCAGGTGCTTCCACTTACGACCTCTTTAATAGTTGAACTCTAGAGTTCAGTGCTCAAAGAACTTGAAAACAGTAAAAATTATACTTAATTCTGACTCTCATTTTGTAATGAATGCTCATTGCAGTCTAAAACAACAACAACAACGAAGTAGTATTCTATGCTACAGTTTGACAGAGGTCTGAGTAGACATGCCTAAAGCATAATTAAAAATATACTAAACAGCTCTTTGTTATTCTGTAACCTTCAGCGAAGCCCATAAGGAAAATGCATCTTAAGCATATGTAGTAAACAAAGATTAAAAGTATTTGGAATTGTAAAATGAGGAACCAACTTGCAGGAAGTTCAGTCATATTCCTAGCTTTACTAGAGGGCTTTTCAAACATATCTCAGATATGCTTGCATGGGTGGTCTACCTACCACAGCATTTCCAACAGTGTAAGCTAGTTTGTTTAGCAATGCAAGTATGATAACAAAGTATATCAACAGGCCCCAAACAGATTTTATTTTGTTAGTAAAATGAAACAAACCTTGAATGTATCTGTCTTGCACAAAATACATTGTTCTTTTGCATGCATAAAAAGCTGTTCTGTTAAGCTGAGTAATTTTCTGTGGAAAGACAGATGTGTACCAGTAATTATCCTCTTTGAATCAAACAAATCGGCCTGTCTCTTAATTGCAAAATAAATAAAAATTCATAGCCATATGTGGGCAAGTGTGGATACTCTAATAGCTAGTTGTGGCAGAAAGGAACAGAATGGGGGAAAAAAGTCATAGTGTCCTTAAAATGCTGTGGATACAAGCAGTAAATACCTGAGGAAGTGCAGATGGATAAAAAGCCTGCTTTACTATAGTAGAATCTTTGTTTTCCATTCTGCTGTTTTTCATAGATTTACAACTTGCTCTGACGTAGAGCTTTGATGCACATACTGTAAGGTGCACCATTTACCTTAAAGCAACAGCATCAGTTCAGAGGGACAACCTTTCAGACCTGCCCCAATCTGATCCCTTAGGAAAGAAAAGCCCTGGACTCCATTTGATTAAAGCAAAGGATTCTTTTACTAAGGATATTGGTTGCAGTAAAGTCAAGCCAGCTCTGAAATCTCCTACACTCGCTAGATACAAAAATAAGTGTAGGTTTGCCCAAAGCCCATCCCTCCTGCCGTGACCAGTCCATTCTCAACCAACTGGGGCTCACCAAGATGTTTTGAGAACTCTGAGATATTTGGGGATTAGCCGCATGTTTCTCAGGTGTCTGGCCATGGGGTGCTGGTACAAATAGGATCTGGCTGCTTTGGTCCTTCTCACCTGCCATTCTGCCTCCTAATTTCCTATCACATACACAAAAAGCTTTATTGTCCTTTCATCCTCCCACCCCCCTTCTTTCCTCTTCTAGCTTTTGATGACAGGTTGCCTGTGAGGTGCCAAGCCCAACCAGGCAGAGCTGACAAAATCTATCTCACCTCTTAATAATAATAATAATAATAATAATAATAATAATAATAATAATAATAATAATAATAATAATAATAATAATAATAATAATAATTTAATTTTTATACCACCCTTCTCCCGAAGGACTCAGGGTGGTGAACAGGCAAATAAAATAATACAATATATTACAATAAAACACATTTTAAAAAACTTATTCAAAATAGCCTAAATTTAAAATACCGTACAATATATAAAAAATAAACCCCAATAAAATCCATATTTAAAAACCCCATTTAAGCCAGTCCTGCTCGAAAGAATAGATATGTCTTCAGCTCGCGGTGAAAGGTCCGGAGGTCAGGAAGTTGTCGAAGTCCTGGGGGAAGCTTGTTCCAGAGGGTAGGTGCGCCCACAGAGAAGGCTCTCCCCCTGGGGGTCGCCAGCCTACACTGTTTGGCTGACGGCACCCTGAGAAAACCCTCTCTATGGGAGCGTACCGGGTTTCTATGCCTCATTCTGTCACACTTTTTATTTCTGGGAACTCCAGTTTTGTTAAGTAGGCATTTCCTTCACTTTTTCTCATTATTCCCACATTGCCAATGACTCCAAGTATGTCATAATCTCTATGTTTGTCTGTCTTTCATTCTAGGCTTTGTTAATATAAATGTATCTGACATGTGGATGCTGATTTTTGTTCAGATACAAACAGGTAATCCTCACTTACAACAGTTCATTTAGTGACTGTTAAAGTTATAGTGGCACTGAAAAAAATAGCTTATGACTGTTTTTCACACTTACGACCATTTATGATCATTGCAGCATCCCCTTAGTCACGTGATCAAAATTCAAATGTTTGGCAACTGACTCATATTTATGATGATTGCAGTGCCCTGGGGTCATGTTTTGTGTCACCTTTTGTGACCTTCTGGGAAGCAAAGTCGGGAGCGGGGGGAGGAAGCCAGATTCACTTACTAGCTTAACAACTGCAAGTTATTCACTTAATAATTGCGGCAAGAAAGATCATAAAATGGGGCAAAATTCACATAACAGATATCTTGCTTAGCAACAGAAATTTTGGCTCAATTGTGGCTGTAAGTCAATGACTTCTTGTAGATGTTATTGGAGTCACATAAAATTGATATCCAGATTCATCAGAATACATTTTAAAATAATTCATGGATCCACTCCTTTTGAAGTATCTGTAAGATATTTTCCTCTCTAAATAGCTTTGAAGCAACCAGAGGATATTATAACGCTCAGAGAAATTTGGTTGTAAAGTTTCATCTTTCTCTAGAGCTATTGATCATTATCTTTTTCCAAGGTATTAGCAATATTCTTCTTGAACTGAACTGTTCACATAGCTAAAAACTACATTGTCCAGGCATTAAGAGTTGACGAACAGCAATTTTTCAAGATTTGGAAATTTTTGGATGGATTTAAGTCTTTTGTCCTGTGAAAAGAATATGCATCTTCTATGTGTAATTTTGCATACTGAGAGCTTTTCCATTAAGAAAGATGCCATTATCTTTTTAAGCAATGTTAACATACTTGTTATAGAACAAATGACAGATTTCTTTTGAAAGCCAAGGACTACACTCATCTTCTGAGTGGAAATTCAGGAAATCCAATCCAAAATAGTGGTGGGTGGGTTAAGACAAAACTTCTTCTTTAGATACATTGAGTAGCAGTACTTTCCATCATGTATATAATACTCTTTTCATTCTGTTACAGTAAGAATGACAGAACAGTAATAATTTGTGGTTGTCAAAATATATCCTTGTGGTAGTTATATAGCAGTTAGATCACAATATATTCTATAGTTTATCTTCATTTTGTACAACATATCATAATTCTAAGGATTATAATTTGTTGAAATGTTGAGAATTCCCTTATATAACAGCATATTCAAAGTTTCATAGGAAGAAGAAATGGTTATGTAAGTCATAAAAAGTAAAGGTAAAGGTTCCCCTTGCATATACGTGCTAGTCGTTCCCGACTCTAGGGGGCAGTGCTCATCTCCATTTCAAAGCCGTAGAGCCAGCTCTGTCCGAAGACGTCTCCGTGGTCATGTGGCCAGCATGACTCAATGCCAAAGGTGCACGGAACGCTGTTACCTTCCCACCAAAGGTGGTCCCCTACTTGCATTTTTTACGTGCTTTCAAACTGCTAGATTGGCAGAAGCTGGGACAAGTAACGAGAGCTTGCCCCATTACACGGCACTAGGGATTCGAACCACTGAACTGCTGATCTTTCGATCGACAAGCTCAGCGTCTTACCCACTAAGCCACCGCGTCCCTTCCATGTAAGTCATACCAGCTTCTATTTATCACCCCTAAAAACAAAATTTAGTTCATATGATTCTTAGACTTTTAAATCCCATTTATAGTGTTTAGTGGCATAAGTCCTGAAATAAATAAAATAAGATAAACAATTAAATAACGTATGTTGTATTATTAACAATAGTTTTTGCAGTGAAATGAAATATATTATGATGGAAATTTTAAAGATTACTGCTGTGAAGCGCGGAGCTAGATGCAGAATTAAACAAAACCCTTAGGGAACATTGTAATGGTTGTTACAAAATTTCTAAAAGTAGTCATTTGTTCTAATTTCCCTTTTCCATAAACTACTAACTGACAAATGGCATTTGGTCCCAAAGCATTTCTCCTTCACTCAGGAGAAATTTAATCTCTTTTATTTCCTGTATGTACAACTGAAAAATTTAAAAATATTTCTGTGTGTGTCACTTTGTATGTATTAGCTGATCAACTTGAAATGTATACACTAATGAATTTGGCAGAATATTTATACAAGTGAAATGTGGTGAAAAGGTCAGGTAATATCTTAATATCTCTAAATATGGAAGTACCTGCCAAACCTTTGACAGCAATATTGTGAACATGTTTTACAGTGATGTCTGAAATACACAACAGTAGAGGAAAAGCTCACTAATAATAGCATTTTACCATTTTTTCTTCTTTTTGTTTTATCTTTTCTCACACCTGAAAAGTAAGATATGCTTTTCTCAGGACCATGGGAGTGACATTCATAAAGATAATGTTAAAACAATGCAACTTATTTTATAACAGAATACAATTCAAGAATAAAACTCCTTCAACAAATAGTAACATATATTGTCCCAATGCAATCTTAGCATAAAAATCAATTTACTGAAATCTATAGAATTTACTTCTGAGTAGACCTGTGTAGGGATCTAGTTTTGTGTTGTTAAGGCACCAGGCTAGAAAGTGGTAGACCATGAGTTTAGTCTTGCCTAAGGACAAAGCCAGCAGAATGACCCATTACTCTCTGTCAGCCTCATGAGAACGCATACATGTAGATCCTCACTTGCCTCTCCGTCATGGATTTTCTTCTTTTCCTTAACAAAGTTCAAGGTAGCTAAGAGAGATCAGTCAAAACAAAATCAAGAAAACTTGCAAAAGGTGGCGAGAATGTAAAAAGATATATAGTAGAATTTCTGGCTGATTGGCAATTAAGGAAACTACTCATCACACATCAGGTGGCTGTCATGCTGAGGAAAGATGAAGCTGGTTATCTGGGAGCTCAAACATGGCAGCTGAGATTTAGAGTTGCCTCCAGGCAAGATGGGTGACATACACAAGGAACATATATTAAAATATATATATAAAATGTTGGTTTCAAATATGGTCAGGGGGATTCATAATGCTGTATCTCCAATTATATGAAAAAAGGTATTTAAAGAAAAAGCTTCAAACCTTGTAAAACAAGGATTCTCCTCCCTTTATCCATTTGACCCAGTGAAAGCATTTTCATAATTCTGCATGCATCTAAGACCCCAAGTTGCATAAGATTCTTTTGTATTTCCTAAGGTTCAATCTTTAGAAAATCTATTTCTATTTATTTCTCTGTCTACATAGGGAATGCACATGCATCAGTGGTGGGTTTCAAAAATTGTTACTACCAGTTCTGTGGATGTGGCTTGGTGGGTGTGGCTCGGTGTGCATGGTATGGGAAGGATACTGTAAAATCTCCATTACCACCCCACTCCAGGGAAAAGATACTGTAAAATCTCCATTCCCTCCCCAATCCAGAGGAAGGTTACTGCAAAATCCCCATTTCCACCCAATCAGCTGGAACTCAGGAAGCAGAGAATAGATAGGGGCGGGACCAGTCAGAATTTTTACTACCGGTTCTCCCAACTACTCAAACTTTCCGCTACCGGTTCTCCAGAACTGGTCAGAACCTGTTGAAACCCACCATTACACATGCATGTTGTAATCATGGAGAAATTGACTTCCCTCAGAATGATTCATGGAACTCTTCTGATTAGTAGACAATGGCTAGGCCACTTACATGTGCTACAAGACATGTGCAACTCTTCTCCCTATTTGGTTTGGTTGTTAGCCTTCTTTTGAAGCCAAGCATGCAAAAGATCCTCTCTCTGTCTGTTCCTCCTTTGCTGCTTGGAGCAGAGAATTAAACTTGTCAGAAAAGAGTAAAAATTGGAAAAGAGGAGCAAATCAGGTTTCACGTTCACTTGCAGTCAGCTCTTTCAAGTAGACCAGGACATGGGGCAAAATATGCAAGGACTAATGATGCTGCACTTTATGGCTACGAACTTTACTTTATTGCTATGAACTTCTTTTTATTGCTATAAGAAAATCTATAACAAAATCTGGAATCTTGTAGTGTTTCCTTCCAATACCAAAGAGAATCAAGGTGAGATTATCTTGAGTCTCTTTCTCACATCCCTTCTTTTCTCAGGACTGAATTGCCATTTCAAAATGGTTCTTTCACTTCTTCTTCCAAGATATCTATCTCCAAATCTTCTGCACTTACTGCTGACTTCATCCCCCTTTCGTTTTTGTCTTTTAACAGGCTAGCTCCCAAAAAGTGGTCTGCTCAACAGCAGGGGTAGAAGTTCTTAGATCTAAATGAATGCTGATCCTAATGAGATATTGTTTCTCTACCTGGTCTTGAGAGAGAGTGGAAGATGTAAGCAACCTGTCAATAGTTTTTCAAGCATGTGGACATGGATATGTAATTTTAAAATAGACCAGGAAGAGCTGTTTGATAGAGAAGATTTAAAATAGTACATCCTCTGTCCATTCCCCACCACCCTTCTTTTTTCATGTCTTCTTGGGCTTCATCATTAAGCAAATCCATCCCTTGAATGTTTAGCAGCTGGCATGGGACCTGCAGAATCTCAGAGTTTCATGAGAAAAGGAGCAAACACAGAAGGGGGGGACGGTCAAGGGAGCATGCTTACCAGGTGTTAGGCACAGCCATAATCTTCTCCATATGCAAGCATGTGTTCACAATTGAAGAGATTCTGAATAATTGCATGTGTGAGACATCTTCTCTTTAATGTCTCCAGCATGTTCAAAGGCATCCTTTCTACCAGTCCTCATGAAAACAGCCCCGGTGACATTGGTGTTGTGACCTTTGTTTGTACTTAAGTGGGCACTGCTTTGTGCCATAAATATAATTAGAATCACTTGTGCAGTCTTGTTCACTGACAAATATTATTTGTAGCTCATTTTCCATTGGCTGACCTGGCCGTTGGAATTCCTAAATCCTAGGATAAAAGAAGCAGGCATATTAATTCTATCCCTTTAGACTGCAGAGACTATCATTAGAAAACTTCAGACTATCAGACACTTTCTGCTCTTCATTATTGAATTTTTTCTTAAGGCAAGAAAGCTGGACTACATCCATGACCATCAATACTTTAGTGTAACTTCATGATATTTCTTGTTACTCTTCTTATTAACAAGCACACACTTCATTATACTATAAGCCTGGTGGATAGGAAGTACTGTAATTTTTTACTAACAGTGTTGGCTATCTACAAATCACTAGCAACTACCAACAGCTCAATGAGTAAAAGCTCACTAGCAAGTTTTCTACACCTATCAAGACATCCTGTGTGCAAAATATGTGCTACATTATTACTATTAGTATTTTTTTTAAAATTATTACTTCAGATAACCCACCACTAGTATTTTTCATTTATACGGAGGATGAGTCACAAAACTTGAAGGAAAGCACTTCATCACAAAATGCCCTTAAAATATAAAAATCACATATCAGGTCACATAATTCTGCTTAAAGAAGGAAGAGTTTCTATTTAGAAAATAGGGGTTTTCCCCTCCCTTCACTATGATATATACTTTTGCTGTCCATACTTGCAATGTACATTTATCACATACATTGATAAATCTACTAACAGGAATGTGTTTCCTTGCAATAGATCAGTCCTGATTTGCAGTCAACTTGAACAAAGTAAGCCAATTATTGTCACCCAAAAACCTTCTTTTTTTAATGTATTGACCTACATCACAGTGATATATTTTCATTTACTGATATTAATGCAAGATATTCTGCATGGGTGATGTGTTTAGTACAGCCATTCAGAGTTTTGGAGACAGGGAACATCAGCATGTTGATGACACTCAATGCTATAACTCTTATTAATTCCAAGGAAATAATTGACTAGAATAGTAGACATCCCTAGAAAGAATTTGACCCTTGGCTCTTATATGTGCCTGACAGGTGATGGCTGAGACCTGAACTATATTTACACAACAACAACATGTGTGATAACTACAATTAATTACAGTGAACAATATATTATAGTGAGCAATATGTTATTCATATATTATTGTGACTATTGGAATGTTATCCTTCAAAGATGTCCAGAAATTACAATTTATGCAAAATAAAATAACTTGATTTCTAACTTGTGTGAGATATCTGTGATCTCTGTACTGAAATATTTAATGGTTGCCCATTAATTACTGAATATAATTTAAGGTGCTGGGTTGATCTTAAAGCCCTAAATTAATTAATTTAACATAAATCACTTTTTCTCCAGTAAGAGAAACACTGACTTATTGTTTACATTTCTATTGTTAGTCAATTTAGGCCTACCTGACAAAAATTTTAGGGTAAACAGATTTTGAAATAAAATTAAACAAATTCACTATTTAGGATTTTCTGGAGATACTGGGGAAAAAAATACTCAGCTTATGAAGTGCTCAATGAAAGTAGCCTGATTCAGACAAGCTCCTCCTTTGAAAGTTATAGAAGTATGAAAGCAATAAGAAAAAATGCAATAGCTCTTCATTGCTCTCACTCTTCTCTGCGAGTGGAAGGAGATTCTCTTCAGTAGAAAACCAACTTGCTCTGTAGAGAGTCTCCTAATATGTTAGAATTTGAGATTGAGAAGTCAGTTACTTATTATGGGCAGGCAGTGCATTTCCATTTGTTCCAAAGAGTTCTGTCTACTTCATTTTCACTCCACAATAAACCTTGCTGGATTTTCAGGCTCAGATTCAGCTCTCCTGCTGGCTTGCTTTGAAATATCAATAGAAAGGCCACTATACGGACTACTTAGATAGGATGGGCAATGTTCTCTCTCCTTTCCTAGCTTTCTCTCTATGGGGTTGTGATAACATCTGTGTGCAGGGTGAGAAATAATACAAAATGTGATGAAGTCCATCCTAAAGTAAATCTTATCCCAAATCCTACAGTTCCCAGGCACTCCTCTTTCCAAAGTACATACAGTTCAGATGAAAGCTTTCTTTTACAGTGCCACCCATTTTGCTTTTATGATTTGGATTCCTGTGTTTTCCAAATTCCTGTAACAGTATGTCCCCAACAGTGCATCTGTAGTTCATGAGATTCACACATATTAGGGCCCAGCAGTATATTTTCCTTTTGTGTAAAAAAAATAATAATGAGCCTCCTAGTATTTAAATTTATTTCAATGGTAATAAGGCTAATATATTCCAGCCTGTAAAATGTACAGTAACCATGGATTCGGAGCTGATTAAGGTAAAATATCAGCATTTCTCCACCTGCATTTTGTATGCTTCCCAGATGGCATTAATAAATATCTTTGACAACTCTGAGCAAAACAGAATCTGTCTTTTTGACATTGATAAAGTTCATGTACGCCATTAAACACGTGTATGAATGCACAACAATAGGAAATTATGAGAAAAGAAAGGAAAGATGTAAGTCAAGATAATTATTGCTTTTTCTTTTGTAGCCTGGAAATTACAATAGGGCAGCATTCATACCTTCAGACAGATGGCTCTTTAGAAGTTTCCAATCAACCCTGACTCAACATTTTTCAATGCTGAAAAATTAGCATATCTATATTCTAAAGCTATAATTTATATTTTAAAAAATTCTCTCATCATAATGTGTATTTTTATTTGAATCAAGCTTTTTTCTAGAGAGCTTTGTTGTCAGACCTTTTTCCTATAACAAAGGAAGAATGTCTTCACAAATTTGCAGAGATTTTTCTGCCTCTCTGAACTTCCCACATGTACACACGGATTGAAATGATGATGTCCAGGATATGCAACTGTCACTACTGGAAGAATTTTTTGATCATATCAAATGACTTCATAATAAATCAGTTCTTATGTTCATCAATTTAACATACACTGAGAGTTTATGCACCAAAGACAAATTCCTTGTGTGTCCAATCACATTTGGCCAAAAAAAATTCTATTCTATTCTATTCTATTCTATTCTATTCTATTCTATTCTATTCTATTCTATGAGCTGCTGATTCAGTTCTACAGAGGAATTATTGAGTCTGTCATTTGCACCTCTATAACTGTCTGGTTCAGTTCTGCAACTCAACAAGAAAGACACAGACTTCAGAAGATAATTAGAACTGCAGAAAAAATAATTGCTACCAACCTGCCTTCCATTGAGGACCTGTATACTGCATGAATCAAGAAGAGGGCCGTGAAAATATTTACAGATCCCTCACATCCAGGACATAAACTGTTTCAATTCCTACCCTCAAAATGACACTATAGAGCACTGCACAACAGAACAACTAGACACAAGAACAGTTTTTTCCCGAAGGCCATCACTCTGCTAAACAAATAATTCCCTCAACACTGTCAAACTATTTAGTAAATCTGCACTACTATTAGCTTCTCATCGTTCCCATCACCAATCTCTTTCCACTTATGACTGTATGACTGTAACTTTGTTGCTGGCAATCCTTATGATTTATATTTATATATTGACCATCAATTGTGTTGTAAATGTTGTACCTTGATGAACGTATCTTTTCTTTTATGTACACTGAGAGCATATGCACCAAGACAAATTCCTTGTGTGTCCAATCACACTTGGCCAATAAAAATTCTATTCTATTCTATTCTATTCTATTCTATTCTATTCTATTCTATATTCATTTGTGAGACACTGAGATATGAAAAAGCAAAAGAAGTTTCTAGTGTCAAGCTGAACAACCAAACAAGGAAGAAGTTTATATTCTTTTCATCTAGATGTTATGATTTCCAATCTACTCTACAGCTCTGTGATTTTCTGATTATCTCCCATTGCAGACAATTACGCAGATAACTTTGAAGAAAGAAGATAAGAATAGTTTCATAAATATCAGCTTATTCCAGAAACAGATGAGATGAGTAAGAAATTCAAAATAGCTCCACCTTGATACTTTTTCAGGATTCTCTTATGCTATATAACAATAATCCGGCCCTTGCATTGTCTCTTCACAATCAGGTCTACTTCAAATCTGTAAAGTACAATTTTGTACTGTAAAGTACAATTTTGCAACTTTTGTCATCAGTCAAGGTTGACTAGTTCTAACACCTGCTTACCTAGATCTGGATAGAAAAAAGATTTAAAGAGACAAATGTTTTTTGTTTTTAGGTGGTCGTAAAATAAATATTCTCATATGCACTGTGCTCTCACATGTAAGGGCATATATCTTTTATTTAGCATTCAATATAAAAATAATATGTCTATGGTGAGACTTCATATTGTTTCTATCATCTCTAACTTTTCTAAATTATCATATTAAATGAAGTAATATTATGTTAAATAAAAAATTGGAGATACATTTTAATCACAATAATTTAGTTTAATTTAACAAAGAACTCTGTTACACAATTCTGTCATTGGCAGTTACAGTTTTATAAAACACCAGAAACCATAGGGGGAAACTAACACATCCGGTCTAGAATTTTGAGATATGAAAAATTTCTCTCAAAAACTTAATAATATATTATTTTCTTACAAGGAGAAGGACAAGAAACTTTTAAAGAAGTATGAAATATGAGATTTGTAAATGATATAACAAACCTTCTAACAAGGCAGAGAAATAGTAGCACGAAAAGACACTGAACGGAAGATCTGAAATGTTAACATTACATTAAAGCGAATAGTGACTTTGCATTGATTCTCCATTGTACATTACTGCATAATAAATTTAATTGACAGCTGTAGATTTAGCTAAGGAGTTCCTCAAATAAGTAAGAAAACTACCCATTTAATTTACTGAGCAGATATCTGGAAATTGAAAGATAATTAAATTAACATATATAATTAATATTGATCTCCACAGCATTTTTCTATGGGTACTAAAAGGCCTTCCAGTATTTTATAAAGTGATGAAGCATGTTATTTTCCTTCAATGCACATATAAACTACCTTGCTATATCATCACAGCTAAATTCACATCTCAGAAGAACCACGGTATTATTATATTATTTATATATTATTATATTATTATATATTATATATATTATTATATTATTATTTTTGCTCCCAATTGATACAAAATCTTACTTTCTCTTTAACAAAAACAAAAGAACATATGATTATGTTCTTTCTTGAGAACGCAATTGCCTGCTACATTATTTTATAGCTCTATAAGTCTTCAAGCTAACTGGGTAATGGTTTCTAAATAAACGATCACTCAATTATTACTTTATGAAACAATGGAATGAGATAAATAACCTCCATCTTAAGTTCTTTTAACTCCTTTCCTTGCACTATTCCTAGCAGTTTTGTTTAAGAAATGTTTAACTCAATTTTTTCAAAGTGACATACAATTAAGATGCTAAAATATTTATTGCAAGATGAAAATACTGATAAAACCAAAAGTGCACACACACACACACACACACACACACACACACACACACACACACACACACCCCAATTAGCTATCTGGGAGAAAGAGGAAGGGGACTTAAACTGTTAGAGAGAACAGTTCTATAGAAGTGACTTTGCCACTAAGAAAACCCTCTTGAATTCGCCTGGACAAATCCACATGGAGGAAATTTTCCTGCTATTCATGAGGCCATACAACCTAATATTGTCATAGATAAACTCTTACTCAGTTTATTTCTTTAGGTGCACTTTTTATGCCTTGATAAAAACAGCACTTCCTTACAGCTGATGTTATCAAAATAATAGAAAGATAATGTCATCTGGCCATGCCTTTCCATCCTGTCTTATTATTTCCTATCTTCCTATCTTTCCTATTTTCCTATCCTTTCCTATCTCCTTAGATGTCTCACTGCCATCTCAAAAAGTAGCTGCTGGCACTGAGTGATTTATCTTCCTTCCTAAGCCTTCCCTCCCCTTAATCCTTTTCCATATCAGTTGACAACTCTATCATTCACGCTGTTTATCAGGCCTGCAGTTTTTCTGTATCTCTGGTGCATTCCATCTTCTTCTCTTGTCTTTCATGTTCAGCTTATTGCCAGGTTGTACCACTTTCCCTCTTTCTCCTAAACTCTCTCATCTAAAAGTTAGTTCATCTCTGATTGTGGCAAGCTTTCCTCCTTTGTCCCATTACTCAGAATTCTGATTTCTGTCGCAAAGCCTGATAATCTACTTTCAGATCTTTGTATTTGCCTTTACAGCCTCCTCCATCTACAGTACAGGTTCTTTAGTTTTACAGAGTTAAAAACAAAAAACAAAATAGAAGAACATCTATTTCTTCATCACTTCTACCATTTGCTACCTGAAAAGCTCTTTGTGACTCTGTCCTTACTCCCTTGAAGTCAAAATGGTTGCTTGCTTATGTAATTATTCATCAACAGATAAATTATATTGTCATCTGGAATGAAAATAAAAAGTGAACTGATTGTAATATACAGATTAGTATATTCACATTACAATAAACTTTATAAAAGGTGGAAAATCCAGTCCTTTAATTTCTCAATCTCAGAGTTGAAATACAGAAAAAACCATGGGGCAGTCCACCTGAAATATCTAGTTTGCTTGAAAGTTCCACTATCAAAAATATAAATGAATGTAACTGTTCTATTATATAGAAGGAACATAATGCTAAGCCTCCTTTGTAACAAGGATGTTTGATGAAGGTATCTTTTCTTTTATGTACACTGAGAGCATATGCACCAAGACAAATTCCGTGTGTGTCCAATCACACTTGGCCAATAAAAAATTCTATTCTATTCTATTCTATTCTATTCTATTCTATTCTATTCTATTCTATTCTACAATTATCAACATTGTCACCTACAGAACATCCTGATATTTAAATTCTGAAATGGCATTCTTAACGAAGGAAATTTTCACCTGCACTTATCTTCTGAATATATACACTGCATACATGCATATCTAATGCTGACAATATATTCAGTCATTCATAACTATCCTTTTACACTCATCTTCTGATATAAAATACTGACTTCAAACTTAAATATTTTAATCCATGGATAAAATAAAGAAAAAATACACAATTCAAGGGGACAGCTTTTGCTCATATCCATGCTAATATATATTGATTGACTGATTGATTAATTGATTTATTATGTGCTAAGTTGTTTCCCAATAACTACATATATTTTCTCCATGAACTGGATATATGAATACATAAAAGAAAGTTTTTAAATTAATTGTAATATTTTTATATCAATTCTACAAACATTTTTTTTGAGACATTTGTTCTTTCAACATTCTTCAGAATTACTATAAGAATACTATAATCCAGAGGTGGTCTTCAGCCGATTTGCACTGGTTCAGGCGAACTGGTTATTAACTTTTCCCCCAATTTGGAGAACTGGCTAATCCCACCTCTGGCCGGCTCTGGGAGTCCTGCCGCGCTCCATTTTGCCTTCCAGGGTGGTACAGGAGGCCTTCTAGGCCCAAAATGGGGGAGTTTGGTGCAATTAAATAAATCAGTTGTGGTTTCATTAACAAATAGCGATTAAAGCGATATGAACCATTACTAGACTTTTTGTGAGAAACTGAAATTAAAAGGTGATCTGGGCTTTGATGATTAAATAAGGGATTATGGAAATAATGTAGACAAATGTTAATCTTAAAGTAAGAGTTTGATATATTTTTTACTTATATCCGTACAAAAGAATGTTGGAAGTCATTCTTTTTAAGTTTTTCTCCTTTTCCTCTTTCTTACACTTTCATTCTTTTTCTTTCCTGAGACTTTTCTTTTTTCAAATCTGTTTTTTATTTGTTTGTCCCTTAGCTTTGTATTTTTTTGTTGTATGAAGGATCAAATACTCAACCATTATAATTCTACATTCCTTATTTTCATAAATCATATCAAAATTTAGAATAAAATCCACTGGGAGCCATCTCTGAGGCTCTGAGTCCCTCTAACAGGCTCTGAGTCCCTCTAACCAAAAAGTGTTTATTGATAGAAGAGAATATTTAAAGTTTAGGGTTGAACTGTGGGTTCCTTGGTGGTCTCTGAGCTTGATGGTTTTCTTGCAGATGTTTCATTACCAAACTAAGTAACATCATCAGTACTAGAAGGGAGTGGAGTTTGCTCTTATTTTCAAATAAGTTTGCTCTTATTTTCATATAAAAGGTTAAGGTAAAGGTTCTCCTCACATATATGTGCTAGTTGGTCCCAATTCTAGGGGGTGGTGCTCATCTCCGTTTCAAAGCCGAAGAGCCTGTGCTGTCTGAAGACATCTCCGTGGTCATGTGGCTGGCATGACTAAATGCCAAAGGCACAGGGAATATTGTTACCTTCCCACCAAAGGTAGTCCCTATTTTTCTATTTTTTATGTGCTTTCGAACTGCTAGGTTGGCAGAAGCTGGGACAAGTAATGGGAGCTCACTCCATTACATGGCACTAGGGATTTGAACCGCTGAACTGCTGACCTTTCGATTGACAAGCTCAGCGTCTTAGCCACTGACTAGTGACTAAGTCAGTGTTGATCAGTTGCTTTACAAAAAGTGTTTTGATTGGTGCCAGGTCTCTACAGCCTCAGGCAGAGAAGGGCTATTCTGCATCCTCTCTCAAATGTTTTTTAAAATACAGTGTTTCCCAGCATTCCTTTAGGAACCTCATCCGAAAATGAATCCTCTTTACCAGGAGCTTCAAAATTTACTGTTTGTTGGGGAGGTGTGTAGCTAAACGTCAGGCTACATTTAGTGTACATCTGACTTTTGGGATATTTCTTCATAACCAAACAAAAGTGTATTTTCTGTTCACACCCCTTGCTTGCTGGATCTGAATGCAAAAGCAAAGCCCATATTTTGTAATTAACCCCCGTGCCCCATTTTGACTGGCAGAGTGCTGCAGGAGGCTCAGTGCTGCCCCACCTTGGCCACGCCCACCTAGCCATGCCTACCTAGCCATGCCCACCCAGCCGGTCATTAAGACAGAGAATCGGTTGCTAAATTATTTGAATCCCACCACTGCTATAATCCATCAGAAGAATGCACGTGTGATGATCTTTCTTGTTAATCATAGTTTACCTTACACACTAAGCCCACAGAATATCTGACCAGAAACATTTTTCATATGGATGAAATTGGGTAGTAAACAGGGTAGTAAATAACCATTTGCATATTTACAGATCAGACAAGATTACAGAAAAGCATGCCATGTTTATGTTCTGTTTTATATAAATAATATAGAATTAAAATTCTCTCTTCTTTCAGAAAAGGTTTAGAAGATTAACCATAGATTTCAGAATTAGACAATTGTATTTGATTGCAGAAAAACCTTGCTCACTTTAATAGCAAGAAAAGAGTTATAATTCTGACAGTCAATGCCAAGGAGATAATTTTAATTACCTTGAGTTCTTGAATTGTATTGATTGGGGCGGAAGGTAATTCTTATATTTCAGTATTCTGTAACTGATATTATGTGGAATCCTCTTCACAAACAGCAATCTCTGACATGTCTTAGTAAAATGATTTAGTAGTTGATTTAAATGATGGAGAAAACCAAACAGCAAGGATGTAAGATTTATATGTTGCTCTAAATCCTGAAATATGCACATTTGTATACTTATTTATAAATTGTTCTTTTTGCCTACCAAGTGCCTGGAGAAAATAGGACAATCTCAGAGTAATTTATAATACAACCAAGAAATACATGATCAAACCCTTATCACAAATAAGAAAATGAAAACAGGATTAAATTTGCCAAGTTACATTACTGGAAGCATTTCACACATTAAAAAATATGGGCAACAAAGTAAGCAAGAAAAAAATCTCATTTGCTTTCATTCAGGTCTTTCAATGGTATTCATCACTACTACTGTAATCAATCCACCTTGCTTTCTGATTGTCTTCTTTTCTCTTTCCTTCCATTTTTTTTCAGTATTTGCATAAAGTATCCAAAATAGGATAATTTGAGTCAAATCATTTTCACATAGAATGAAAACTGTAATGGATTTCTTCTAGTATCCATTCATTTGTTTTCTTGGCTGTCCAAGACATTTCCAGAAGTCTTCTCCAACTCCAAACTTCAAGTAGTAATGTTTCTACCCTACTTCTTCAAAGTGGAAGTTTTTCTTCCCTAGAATGGCATAGGGAAAACCATGGCTTAGATAATTTAGATCTATGCAGATACAACATAGCATATGAGAAATCCTGAAGCCTTTAATGTAGTCTTGTGATAAGCATTATTGAAAGTCCAAAGATCGTCAGCTCTTCTGTACAAGCAGTTCTCCACTTACGAACACAATTGAGCCCAAAATTTATGTTATTAAGTGAAAAATCTGTGAAGTGACTTTTGCCCCAACTTATGACTTTTCACATTTGTGAAGTGAATCACTGCAGTTGTTAAATTAGTAACACCATTGTTAAGTGAATCTGGCTTTCCCATTGACTTTGCTTGTCAGAAGGTCACAAAAGGTAATCACATGACCCTGAGACACTGGATCCATCATAAATATGAACCAGTTATCGAGCATCTGAATGTAAATCACATGACCATGGGGATGCTGCAACAGTCATGTGTGAAAAATGGTCATAGGTCACTTTTTTTCAGTGCCATTGTAACTTCAGTCACAAAATGAACTGTTGTAAGTTGAGAACTACATACCTGTAATGCATGTTTGTTGAGGGGCGTAAATGAACAACTTCCACTCCTGCCACCATGTCTTAAGCACAAGGAGACTTGGCAGAGGCCTATATTCCAATCCATGTATTAATTTAGGAGATACAGATCAAATTAGTTTACATTAAAATTTATTGGATCCCTCAAATATCCTTAATAAGAAGAAAATACAAAAATATCCAAAATCATTTTATATGACTAGGGCACTAAATTTTCAATAATATCATTTTTAGTGCTATATTGCTATTTGCATGTGGATACATACAGACACAGAGAAGCATTCACTTTTTATACTGATTGGGAGATCGTTTTTAAAATGGTTTCATTCAAAATGGCCTGGCATATGACTCTCTTTTTCAAGGCAGCTAAAGAGCCACAAAGAGCAGCTTTGTATGTCTCTTATTAGTACAGCAGAGATATAGAACTACCCTTGGAAGCCTGTGTTAATAGAAGAGATGATCACTTAGGACAGAAATTCAAAGAAGTATTTGCTGGAAATAACTTTCAGCACATCTTTATAAAAATGAACAAAAACTATTTTTGCATTTTTAAAGTATATGAAACAGCTGATTTAGAACACTGCATCCTTTTTCTCAGCAAAACCCTCCAAATTCTTAGAAGCATCATTTTGTTCTATAAAAATCATGGAAATCTGAATGGCTAGCTGAAAATACCATTAATAATGCATAGAGAAGGTTCTTGATGAGATTCTGGTGGACTAGATGCAGTGGTGGGATTCAAACAATTTAACAACCGGTTCTCTGCTAATGATTTCTTCCAACAACCAGTTCACCAAACTACTCAGAAAGTTAGCAACCAGTTCTCCCGAAGTGGTGCGAACTGGCTGAATCCCACCACTGACTAGATGTACCAGAAGGAGAGGAGATGACATTTCAGCAATCATTGGTAGCCAGATGGCAAATTCTGGCTCGTGCAATTTTTACGAATGAAGGAGAGATTGTGCAATTACCCATTTGCACTCTGGACAGCTGTTCCTCACAAGTAGTCTGAGGTTTTTGTGGTTAATTTATGAGTTGAATTGCTGGGAATCAAGGGATTTCAATCAAGCTCACAGTCATAATGCAGTCTATATGGATACAAAATTCATACATGCTTATAACTGAGAAAAGCTTCTGAAGCTATTAAAATGATTAAACCAGGAAAGGTGGCTGGACCAGATTGATTATCATGTTCTTATTATAAATGTTTTGACAATGAATTTTTACAATCTTCACAAAACTTGACGAACTCTATCTTTCAGGAATGGAATATGCCAGACAGTTGGAAAGAGACAAATATAGCAATAATACCTAAAATGAGGCAGGATTTAATTTTAAATCCTGGTCCATTAGCTCAGAAACTGTGAGCCAATGTCATTATTTATAACTGATGGATTGAAAATAATTTTGCAAGAAATTATTCATGAGGATCAATAGAGGTTTTTATCTAAAATACAATTAAGCAACAATCTTATAAATGTTCTGGACATTTTGGTATATTTGGAGCAACATAATGAAAAACTAGTCACACTGATTTTCTTAAACGCAGATATTATCTTTGACAATTTGAACTTTCTGGTTCAGTTTTAGAAGATATGAACTTTGTAGAAAACGTTATATAAAGTAGGTAAGATCAATTTGTACTTCACAGATTAAACCAAAAGTGTTTACAAATAAATGTATTTAATATTTGATTTCTGAACCAAAATAAGCTGAATGAATAAAAAAAGTCTTTAGATAAAAAATATTAGTAATCAATTGTGGTTCCTTTTTATCTTTATGTTACACCTACATTATTCATTGAAATAACACAATTTGTTATCTCAGTATGCACTGAGAAATATAATTTATTTACTGATTGATGGAATGTGGATTTGCTTTATTCCTGCTTGCACAATTCCAAAAATTTGTAAAACACTATTACCGAGGGGCATCAATCAGAAGTAAATCAGGATAATTTCTAGTGAATAATTTCATAAATTGAATATCTACTTGGATACAAGCCTCTCCAGCCCAAGTTCTCCTTAAAAGATGAAAATGATGATTAAACTGATGAGCTTCCCCAGTAATCTAAGGTAAGTACTTTCTCCTTATGTGCCTAACCCAGTTTCCTGAAAAATATTGGAGACAATAACTGCTCCAAGATTATCCTGAGCTTCCATGACCAAAGTTGAATTTTAACCTAGTAAATCGTTCCCAACTCTCCGTTGGTGGCGGTGCTCATCTCCGTTTCAAAGCCAAAGAGCCAGTGCTGTCCGAAGACATCTCCGTGGTCATATGGCCGGCATGACTAAATGCCAAAGGCACACGGAACACTGTTACTTTCCCACCAAAGGTGGTCCCTATTTTTCTTTTTTTTTTTTTTTTTTTTTTTTATATTCAAAAAGTTTTTATTAGTCAAAAAAGGTTTATACAAATACATTTCAGGTATGGTAAATTTTCATTTTTCTTATCTAAAATAAGAATTTTACTCAAATTTTTTAACACATACAACAGCCATATGGCAAGCAGGTGACACGAAGTAGCTAAGTTTACAAATTTTAAATACGTAATAAAGAAGAGTCAAGAATAAACAGAATATCGTACAAAGGAGAGTAAGGAAAACCAACACAATCCCAAATATCTTTATCACTTCCTAGTTTTAGATCTCAGAACTCTGGGTTCAGCCTGACCCAACTCCAGGGCCGCAACAGCGGCAGCCGCTTCCTCCCCATGATCTATAACCTCCCCTTCTTCAATTCCTGGGTCATCTGATTCCAGGAGGGCTTTGTGTTCCTCCACATAGGCCGTAGCCTCCGCAATTGTACTGATTTTTTTCGTAATGCCCTCCCGGAAAATCATCAATCCCTCTGGCATCAGCCATCTGAAGCCCACTCCTTCTGGTACAATTTGCTTGACAAAAATAATATTTCTTTCTTTTTCACGTACCTGTCTGGGAATCTGCCTCAGAATGGCTATCTCCTGCCCCTGTAAATCAGTGCCCCACTCCTATGTTTTCTAAGAATTTCATCTCGTCTCTCTTCTCACAAATTTGACATGAACCTCTCTGGGAACTGCATGCGTGCGTGCATATTGCAAATTAACTCTATAAACTCGATCCACATCCCAATTCATGAAATCAACACCTCTCCCAAGAAATTCTCCCAACAATTTAGTCACAACATCTCTCAAGTCTTCTTGGTCCACTTCTTCCAAATTTTGAAACCTAAGGAAATAAGACATTTTATCCATCTGTAGTCCAAGCACAGCATTGCCTGTCGTCTCCTCTCTTTTCTGCACTGCCCGCATCTCACCCTCCAAACCTTCCACTTTCTGCTTGTTTTCTGCTGAAACTTGTTGAGTATCCTTTAAATCCTTTTGGATAGTCACAATTTCTGCTCTTATTTCATCCAATTTCTTGTCCATATTAGATAACTTTTCCAAAATTCTCTCCATCTCTCCAGCAGTTGGTCTCTGACCTTTTGCCATTAAGGAAAAAAAAAATACAAAATCCTCAGGCAGGCACAGTATCCTTGTAATTTCCTCCGGATCCACCAGGGGGCACTCACAGGAGCAACGAGTCCAGAGTACAGTTAGTCAACCAGGAAGCCGAAGGGAAGTGATGTCATCAAAATTCTCATAGTGAAGGCGGAAGCTGGACGCCACCACTGTTCCCCAGAAGGAGGGGGGGCCTCAAACCTTCCCTCCTAAATTTCTCCATCACCTCTTCTCTCCAGAGCTCCACAAAACCGGTAATCTTCTTATTTTAAGTTCTCCTCTCTCCAGAATAACTCGTGCTCCTTCCAACCGCAGGGGAGAAAAACCCCCCCGCACTCCGGAGCACTCCACTCACATTTACCGATATTCCCTTCCCTTCTCCTCCTCAATTCTTCTCCGTGCCCTGTTCACCACCAGGCTGCTGCAGTTATAAATCCAATGCCCCGGTGTCACTGGGCACAGCGGCCCAGGCGACGACCAAAATAATGGCCGCGCCTGTGGCCTCAAACCCCGCCAAGCCTAGACGCGCCAGCATCGGTCCCCACAGTCCTGTATGTCGGCTGGGAGACCCTGGCGAGCCGTCCGTGCGGCAGGTGTCCTTTTCGGAACACCTGGCCCCTGAGGGCCTCGGCGGCGGCCGGATTCGGGCGCTGGAGGCAGGAGAAGCCTTCCAGACGTCCGTTGCCGCTGGATACCGGAAGTCGTCTCATGGTCCCTATTTTTCTACTTGCATTTTTTACGTGCTTTCAAACTGCTAAATTGGCAGAAGCTGGGACAAGTAACGGGAGGTCATGCCATTACATGGCACTAGGGATTCGAACCACTGACTGCTGGCCTTTTGATTGACAAGCTCAGCATCTTAGTCACTGAGCCACTGAGCCACTGAGCATCCCTTTGAACCTGGTACCACAGTTCTAATTGATCTTAGCCACTTTTGTAAGTCTCCTGCTCAAAGATATTAGCAGCATGAATAGAATAGAATAGAATAGAATTTTATTGGCCAAGTGTGATTGGACACACAAGGAATTTGTCTTGGTGCATATGCTCTCAGTGTACATAAAAGAAAAGATACGTTCATCAAGGTACAACATTTACAAGCAACAAGTTATAGTCATACAGTCATAAGTGGAAAGAGATTGGTGATGGGAACTATGAAACGATAATAGTAGTGCAGATTCGGTAAATAGTCTGACAGTGTTGAGGGAATTATTTGTTTAGCAGAGTGATGGCCTTCGGGAAAAAACTGTTCTTGTGTCTAGTTATTCTGGTGTGCAGTGCTCTATAGCGTCGTTTTGAGGGTAGGAGTTGAAACAGTTTATGTCCAGGATGCGAGGGATCTGCAAATATTTTCATGGCCCTCTTCTTGATTCGTGCAGTATACAGGTCCTCAATGGAAGGCAAGTTGGTAGCAATTATTTTTTCTGCATGAGAGAGAATATGAAGATAAGCCTTGAACCTACAGATGGTCCTGTCTTGAAAACTGCAGAGAATTCTTATTTTTTTAACTTTTATTGGTAACACCAGTAAGCATCATTGTAAGTAATCCAGTGCAGATATTAAACTGAATGCACAAATCAACTTGAATACAGCAGAAATACTGACTATATGATGGGGAAACCAGTGTGGCGCTAAAGACATGTTGGGTCTCAAGATCAGCTATAAAGTGACAATCATGTTTTTTTTTAATTTTGTCACAACAATATATGTAAGTATCATACAGAAAGGTTATATAGTATATAAACATATATATGAGTAAATATCAGGAGGTATAAGCATATATATATATATATAGGAAGAAGAAAAGAAAAACAATAGGACAGGAACGGTAGGCACGTTTGTGCGCTTATGCACGCCCCTTATGGTCCTCTTAGGAATGGGGTGAGGTCAATAGTAGAAAGTTTTTGGTTAAAGCTTTTAGGATTATGGGAAGAGACCACAGAGTCAGGTAAAGTATTCCAAACACTGATGATTCTGTTACAGAAGTCATATTTTCTGCAATCTAGATTAAAGCGGTTGACATTCAGTTTAAATCTATTGGTTGCTCTTATATTATTGCAATTAAAGCTGAAGTAGTCTTTAACAGGATGTGGTATCATGTGGTACCAGATTTGAATTTTTATGCATTATACTAGTGCAGAACTGACAGAACTATATACTGAAGTTGTGAAGTTTTTCTTGCTCCTTCCTACAAACAATTCTATTTTCTTTCATTTAAGAAGGAAAAGAATTTTAGGAGTACAGATGGACAGGAGAAAAATATTTTTTCTTTTTTTAAAAAAAAACCTTTATCTGAATACTCTGTGGCTTGTTAGCAAATGTTTTCTTAGCTTATTTTGTTTCCTTTTTGCAACAACAATAACAACCTTGCTCAATCTCCGTCAGCTAACTTCTGATGGCCTATTGTCACTCCAAATGCTTCTTTTTGATGAATTTTCCTCATTTTAACCAAGGCCAGAGATTACCCGTGCTTCACAGTTTCCCTTCAAATTTATCTCTACTTCCCCTAGAGATTTGCCCTGGAATTAGCTATCATATCATATTGTAAAGTGACTTGTTAGGTTATTTTGTCTGTGAGAGGTTAGCTCCAGCAGTCTTATCGTGCATTCCCTTACTCAGGCAAAATTCCCACTGACATCAAAAGAGCAAAGCGTGCATGATTAAGCTGTATATATAACTAAAATCCAAATTCACCTTGGTTCCCAGCTTCATTTACACACAAGATGAAAGTAAGCAAGTGATTATATGTTCTCAGATAATTGCACACATTATTACTCTTCGGTGTGAAACAAAGCTTCTTTATAAATAGAAGGTTTATCACTGCCAAAGGTCTCTTTTAAAGCTTTCAGCTGACCAATTTCACAGGCTACTTTAAAAAAACTTGTCTTTCTGCTGACCAAAATCTCCTTCACTCAAATTTAATTACCCTCAACTGAAAAGCTACACAGTCAAATAATTTATGCTTTCTTAAATGTTTTATTTTTAAATGACTTAATTTTTAAAAAAACTGGATTATTATTATTTTTTTGGCCTTTCCTCCTGCATATTTGCAGTCCACCAATGTCACAGATCATTGAATACAGAGGTGGAATAAATAGCCAGCCACTCAGTAATATACATATCAGTTTGAACATTGATATTGCTTTCGTTTGTTTGTTTTTTTCTTCGAGGAAGGTAAAATCTTTCAACATTCTTTGGACTTCACAATGTGTGTCCATGTTATATTTTTTAGGCTTTGTTTATGGTTCATGCCCTCAGGGGCCAGGTTGCCATGAAGGATCATTATTATGTGTATTCAAAGTTCCACATCATTCTGTGATCCTTCTTCACTGCAAGTAATTCCACATCTATTTTCTCAGCCACTTGCCTCAACATAGACATGCAACTTCCTTTCATATATGTATTTTTATGCAATTTTTGAACTGAAAAATATTTTGAGATTGATGCTCGAGCAATGTTTGCAAAAAACACCAATATTCATAGTGCATGAAGGTTTTCTATTAACTAGTCCTATGTTCCAGGGGTTTGCTTCCATTCAGATTCACTAACAAAAACAACTACCTATCTATGAATGAAGAGGGGATGTTGGCAAATCTCTATTCAGACATTTTATCATACTGAAACATTGCAGACAGCAGTGATCAGAAATCACCGCTAGAAGACTTTGGGTGAACAAAGAACATGACAGAGAATATAAGCTTCAAATGCATGTCCTACTATTTTTTTCCTTCAACATCACTTTGCAAAAGTGAATTGGAAACCCTCTTTAAAACTATGAACAAATTTTGTGAATAGGCTAGATATTGCATCAACTCCATGACTTTCTTTAGCATATCTAGTCCAGAAACTGATGATACATGCCAGTATATCATCTGCTAGTTCATACATCTCATGAAGAATAACAATTGGTATACAGGTAGTCCTCAACGGTCATTTAGTGCCCGTTCAAAGTAGTAACAGCACTGAAAAAAGTAACTTTTGACATTTTTTCACACTTACGACCATTCCCGTGATCACATGATCAGAATTTGGATGCTTGGCAACATATTTATTACTGCAGTGTCCCAGGGTCATGTGGTCACCTTTTGTAATCTTCTGGCAAGTAAAGCCAGTGGAGAAACCAGATTCACTTAACAATTATATTACTAACTTAACAACTGCAGTGATTCACTTAACTATGGCAAGAAAAAGTTGTAAAATGGGGCAAGACTAACTTAACAAATGTCTCACTTAGCAACAGAAATTTTGGGCTCAAAAGTGAACATAATACAGCAACGTATACAATAAATCAATTTGAAATAAAATATATTTTAATAATTTTCATAATGGTCTTTATCATCTTTAAATGAGAAGCATTATGAAAATTATTAAAATATATTCCATTTTAAAATAAATTTAAGTTTATTTTATTGTTTATCCTGCTGTAGTATATAGTGTGACTCAGTGCATAATAAACTGCTATATGTGTTAAATACATAAATAATATTTTCTTTTACCTCTTTTTTTTAAGTATAGGTTTTTCATTGAAAGGGTTTGCTTTTTGTTATCTTGAGCATCTCTGTAAACTATGAGTCTGTTGATGCTGCGGTAGATTTCATTCTAGTGGTCACAGTGTTTTACTTGAAAAGAAATTCAAACTAAGTTTCTTCAATATCCTTTGGATTCATCATTCATTGTTCTACCATGATTGTGTTGATAAAATCAGTACTTAAAATCAGAGGGCAGAGTACTTTTTGTGGACTTAAGGTCCTCCTGGAACAAATATTTCAAATAAATGTAGTTAATCATCTTTATCATCATCATTATCGTCACCACCATGAACAGTAGAGTGCATTGACAGCTATCCCTGACAACTGATTGCTTGCCAATGTTAACTTTGGCAAATGTTAACTTTCACCACATTATTCATTGTGTGCACCTAACTGAGAAAACGTCCAACACACATAAGACTAATCCTGACATTAGATTTCAAGACCTGAGTTCCCCAATTTGCTGCTTGACAAAAATAAGGGGGAGAGGGTTGTTCAGAAATCCCTGAATAATTTGACTTGGTATTAGATGCCCAGATAACAAAATAGAAATACCACCCTGAATCAGAAATCTACACAACAACAGACACATTTTCCCATACTTTACCTTCCAGTAGAAAGAGAGCCAGAACAGAAGATAATTGTATTGGCTTCACACAGACACACTATCATAAGAAGTTGCCTTAAATATTTTTAGACTACACAGCAATCATAATACAATAGGGCTCCTTAAGTGCTCAATAGAATGCTCAGTGGTCTCATCTCATGCTCACTTTTCTTCTTCCAAGTGGAAGACAGTTTGAAGAAGCATTGTATTCATTTGAAGAATGGAAATGGTTTCATGGATATGCTTCATGTTGATAGGAACAAAGAGGTATACCAGTAATGGCTAACCTTTTCCGGACTGAGTGTCCAAAGCGCATGCCAAACCCCCCAAAGGCAGCCTCCACGCATGCGCCCTCACACGCACCTCCATGCATGCACGCACCCCCCCACATGCCCCATCCTCCCATGCATGCGTGGCAAAGACCTGAAGATCAGCTGGCCAGTGGGAGGCACGCGCACATGCATAGACTAGCTGAACTGGGGTGACGGCTTGCATGCCCACAGAGAGAGCACTGCATGGCACCTCTGGCACATATACCAGAGGTTGGCCATCACAGATGCATACTAAATGCATATTCAAAGAGAGGGAAAGTATTAGAGTGCTATTGTTTTCAAAAGCTATGATAATATAGCATTAATGATTCACAGCTTGCTCAGTACCACATGCCCTACAAATCAGTTACAAATAGTGTTTTGACTTCCGGTGGCTCCACTCTCTTCGACGGACGCCTGAAAGGCACCTGCGCTGGGATTCTGTAAAAAGCCGGCGAAAACAGCGAATATCAGCTGAAAATACTTTCCCTGGGTAAAGGGGAAAGGAAAGAGAAGAGGAGAGATAGGAAGAACTCCCTAGAGGCCCGCTTTCTTGATTTGAAAGCAGGAAACTCGAAGGGGAAAGTTCCTTGGAAATCCCTCTGCAGCAGCTCCAGACCCAGCATGTCTCTGCTTCGGCAGAAAGAGAAGAAAGCAACCATCTCTGCTTCAAATGATTGCTATGGATTTTAATAAGCAGACGGAACAAACACAAGAGATCAGTCATTTAAATTGCAAGTATTAAATCTGACTTCTATTTTTTTAAAAAACTTTTTTTTGCTTACAATCAACATAATGAAACAAAATGGTGCTCGTTAGTTGCTGAGAAAGTGAAAGTGAATGGAGACTCTATCGTATCGTGCTGGACTGTAAGCAGAGTAGAGGCTTTTTTATGATGGATTTTTACTTATTTTTAATTTTTTCTCTTTTTATCTAGATTTAAGTGGACTGCTGGATTACTTTAGTTTGCTTAGGTATTTGAGAAGGGGACTCTCAGCAAGAATTTTGCCATGAAGGTTCTTTCAGAAGAATGGATTCGTGACTTTATACAGGAATATAGAGAAAAAATGTATGTAATTATCAAAAAATATGAATTGATAAAAAATTGGGATGTTTTGGATGAGAGTTTGGAGGAAACTAACCAGCCCAATCAGTACTTGGAAAATGGAGTGGAGGAGATACAAGCAAAAGTGGATAAAAATGAAGATATGATCATGAATAAACAAGATGATGTAAAGAGGCTTTCTTTAAAAGATTTGGATGAAATGCCTGAATCTGCATTACAAGAGGTTGTTTCCCGAACCGATAAAATACACAGGGCTAATGCTTTACAAGAGCTTTCTTTCCGGATTGATGGAATATATGGTAGTAACTTGTGGATTGTTGGACAAAAGGAACTATTAGGAGATATTGTGATTGACTTTTCAAAAGGAGTAATGAAGGAAAGACAGAGACTAATGCATCAAAAAAAAACCAGCAAGAGACAAAAGTATTACTCTTGAAAGAAGTTTTTTCTGAAATATTAACAGATAAAAATATTAGCATTCCTGAAAGACTATATGCGAGAAAGATCTGGAAGAAATGGGTTGATTATATGTTTGACATATATCACAAAAGACTAGATATTTGGATTTATATTGGATTTTTCCCCCCTCTTTTCTCTTAAACTTGTGTATTAAGAAAAATGGTGATGGTCAGAGGAGGAAGGACTAAAGTTGAATAAAGACTATAATTTGCTGTATCAAAATTACGTAATGTGTTGTACCGAATTGTAAATAGAATACTCTCGAAAGACTTTATGTAAGAAAGATTTGGGGGGGAAATGGGTTGATTATATGGTTTATAGAAGCTACAAGGGAGATATTCTCTGAATTGGACTGAATTTTTATGCATTAGCTGGTTTTAAATACTTTAGGATTAATCTGCTGTATTGATTTATATATTTTATCAATGTTAATTGTTATTTCTTGAAGGATTTTGATTATGTAAGGGGGAAGTCAGAGCCAGAGAGGAAAAATTTGTATAATTGTTTTGGAATAATTTAGCTTATGTTTGTTTTTGAACTATATCTTATGGGTGTTCTGGGAAGTTTTTTAGCGAATGATTGTTTTTTTCAACTATATCTTGTGTTTGTCTTGGAAAGTCGGGGGGGAGGAGGGTGGTTTTGGAGGGAGGGGGAGGGGGAAAAAAGGGGGTGAAAATTTTTGTAAAAACTTTTTCAATAAAAAAAACAAAAAACAAATGGTGTTTTAGGTGTTAATTCAAGATGGTTTTTATTTTATTGATTTATTTTTGTGCCTTTTCCTTTGGCTTAGTCTTTGCAGTTTTCTTGGGCTTGGTTTTTCAGAAGTGGTTTACCATAGCCTCTTTCCTAGGGCTGGGAGAGAAGGACTGGTCCAGGATCACTTAGGTTTCATATAGGACCAAAACTCATGGTCTTCCAGTTTCTAGTTTCTGATGCCTTAACCATCGCACCAAACTAGTTCTGAACTAGTTATATTCCTTCAATAATGTTGCATGAGATCATTAACATATTCAACTATTTTGCTGTAAACCACTTGGATTGTGGTCAAAATAATAAATACAGATAGACAGATACCAATAAAACAGAATATTTGTAGTTGAAATAAGGTCCTTGGTGCCTTCTGAATTTGGCTGTTTTCTTGCAAGCATTTCATGGCCCAAACTAGGTAACATTACTGGTGCTGGTGATGTTAGTACTAGCATTGATGTTATGTTACCAAGTTTGGATAGTCTGAAAGAAAACAACTAGATACACATACACACATGCATACACATATCCAAAGGTCCGATAAACAAATGTTAGACTCAATGCAGGCATGTAAATGATTTACATCTTTCAATGATCTGGTTGTATGCATCTGGCCCTGGTTCAGAAGACCAGAATTTGAGGATTCCTACATACAGAAACATCTATCTGTATTATTCATTCCAAAACCAAAGAGAAATTGCTGTGTATAAAAATGGGTCTCAAACTGTGGGAGCAGGTCCTTTTTGGAGCTAATACGCATCTGCATCCCATTCTTTAGGGTGGAGATGCTGTGGAGACATGGAAAGCATTTTATATGCTTTCAGATGTGTAACCAAATTTATGTTATGTTCTGGCATATATGAAGTAAGGCGATCTTTTCAAGATGTCTGTCATGTATTCTGGCAGACTAGCTCAGCAAATCACAAAGACAACAACTGATTCTGAAGAGAAGCAACATATTCTGGAAGAGACTCACCAACCATATAGAATGTACTCAGGAAGGTTGTTACCAAACAAATTTTTAATATAAATTTAATGACACATTTGTAAGGAAGAAATAAGAGACAGAGGTGATACCGCTTATTACTTAATGTATGAATGAGAATTACTTAAAAGTTAACAGTTTAAGCCATGATTGCTTTGCTTGAAGTTTGTTGTAGTCAGAATGCTGAGATAGATGTCAAGTTATATTGAACATACTAAAGAAGAATGCAGCTTACAGTATCCACTCTGTAGCTCATGCCTCACTTAAGTGTATCATGTGCTTGTTTGTTTCTCTTTCAAAAATAAAGGGAGAGAATGGAAGCAGATCTTTAGAAAGTAAACCTGTCTCTACACCATCTTTAATGATATCCTACCTCTAAAATAATGTTTCAGAAAATCAGTCTGAAAAATTGATAATTTCAAATCTTCATTTCTTGAAGATTAAAGTAAGGGATGGGAAAAATTATATTTATATCTTATTGAAAAAAGACTGATATGAGAAATAATATAGATATATCTCTATTTTTCCTCAGCTGACAGCATAAAATATCCTTTTTGGTTGAAAACTCTCAGATCTGAGAACATCTTGGAAATTACTCATGGTACAAGAAATTTTGCTATTAAAAATGATAGTTATATGACAGCTGACATTTTTCACTGAATCCTGGCTTATTATTTAGTTATAGCATTAAATGAAATGGATTTAAGTCATCTTGATTTCTAAAGCACAGGAGTCTGTTGTATTAGCTTACAAGAACAATAATCTCTGATATACTTTTGATTCAATAGTCAATATCAACACATACATTGACAGCTTCTGTTTACCTGCAACCCTACAGCCTTGTCTTTACATCCAATTTCAATTTTGCAAGTTATGATTAGACAAGATATTTAGTAAATCCCATAGTAGTGTCCTCTGAAATTATTATCTAGCTGATTCATTCATTCATTCATTCATTCATTCACTATAGCCACCCGTCTCAGACAAGTGATTGGTTGCTTATAATTAGACAATCCTAAAAAAGTAGATAGTTCTTTGAGAAGTCCAAACATCTTAAAGCTATCAAAATTGAGAAACAGTTCTCTAAAATGTAGTATAACTTTCCACAAAGAATAACCTTTAGCTATTTTCAACTACCTTTTTTTAGATCTCTTTTTAGCTATCTGCTCTATTCTGAATTAGGTTCAAGTCCAAGAAAGCTGCATCCCATGATTTGTGCAAACATGAACTCCCAGAATTTCTACATATTGAGAACAGCCCAATCATGCATACTAATTTAATGTGTATAAATTCTTTCAAAGATGAAAGACAGACCTGGTTATTTTGTAACCACCGTCACTCCCACTTTGTATTCAAAGAACAGAAAAGCAGTGCCTTCTGAATTGGTTTTAAACTGTTTGGAAGGTTTCAAAAGTCACCGTCTATTCTACCCACACACTAGAGTTACGAGAGGGACAACATAGCATGCTGAATTGAGGTGATAAAATTCTACTTTTTAAGTTGGACTTTATTGACTGACATCAAGAGTTGATTGTATACACCAAAAGGGAGTATATGTTCATGTTTAGAATGCAATTAGGATGTGTTTATCATTCCATGTGGCTAGCAGTGTGGCTGGTATTAATTATGCAACCCTTCTTGCATTTCCATAGGCAAACCTCAACAATCATGCAGTTTCCTAGGAAAGAAAGGCATTGTCTACTTGTTAGTGAAATAATTAGAACAGAATTTGGCACACCCAGTTCCCCAGGGATGGGATGGGGAGGGGAGAAAACTCATGGCTCTCACTCTGTCATAACTCCATGCCAACCAAATGCCAAAACACAGACAAATATACAAAATGTTCCGTAGGGGGGAATTTTAAACCCTTTGTTGGAATGCTGCACATTAGCTGATTAACAGCAACGTTCTGTGAAAACAGCATATTTATCCAAGCTGCAGGCGCTCTCTCTTTCTCTCTCTCTCTCTCTCTCTCTCTCTCTCTCTCTCTCTCTCTTTGAAAATGTTCAGGATATTGTAAAATGAGCCACAACCGACCATTATGAGCAAGTGAAATTGACAGACATCTGGATCTCACGCAAGAAGGAATCCAGGCCTGCATTCTCAAGGTTATCCTATCTGGGAAGTGAATGCTTCATTTTGACTGAGTTAGATTTCCTCAAATCTGCTAACTTCTAGAATCACCATGCAGTAACAGATGATTTGCAGTTCAACACATTGGGAGTGGAACACAAGGTTGGGGGGGGGGGCTGGACACGACTGATTGACGTTTAGTCTTTGAGATTTAAATGGCACCTGCTGTTAAAGATAGAATTGGAGACCATAAAATTTATACAGTCACAGTCCTTCCCATCATGTTTTTTTCCCTCCAAGTGGCTACCACTGACTCCAAGTGGCTACCATCCTCAAAGTTAGATTTCTTTGTCAGCATTGTGGAATATATCACTCAGTTCACTTAAAACAAAGATAGTAAGCTGATGGTTTCCACGATATTCCTGAATAACATGCTGAATATAAATTTAACAAATAAATGTCCCTATTGAGTCCTATTGTCAATTTTCTATGAACCTGATGCAATGTTGAACTCCTGAAAATTCAGGGAGGGCACAGTTCTTCAGCCTAAACAATTTCTCTTTACATAGGAAAAGTATGCAATTATTAATTTTGTGCACTGGGTCATTATCAGTTATATAGCTAGAATTTCTATGTGATTCCAGAAGCAAAGCAAGTGCTGAAGGTTGATCCCTTGCCCCCTGAAAAGAACTCAAATGATAATTTATCTTCAAATGCATATTAATCTCCCACTAATTGGCCAGAGAAGGTTCAGTACAATTGTTTCTTTTATGTCTGAATCCAAGTATCCCTGGATTAACCATTCCCCAAGCTAGAACAGAGGCATGTTTGTTCTAAGGAGCATATGCACATCTGGGCATTTATCTTTAGTCATCTATTTCTCTGGAATATCCAGTCCTGAGACCTCACATTGTATACACAAAAAAACTGTAATACATCAACCAGGTAACAAGCGGTAATTATGTGTATGCAGCAATCAAACTTAGCTGACTGGAGCAAGTCTATAATTCTGGGAGAGGTGGAAGGATAGGATAAAAGGCAATCACAACAAAGTGATTCAATTACAATTACAGCAGGGGTGGGTGCTTTGTTTATTTGGTTTTTCTATTTAATTTATTACATTTTTATCCCACATTATTACTTTATAAGTAACACAAGGCAGCAAACATGCCTAAGACATCTCCCTCCTTCTATTTCCCCCACAATATCAACCTTGTGAGGTGAGAGAATGTGAGAGCTGGGCTGAGAGAGAGTGACTGGCCCAGAGTTGCCCAGCTTGTTTGTATGCCTAAGGCAGGATTAGAACTTCCACTAATTTGATAAAAATTGTACTTAGCTTAACACACCTGGACAATAAATAAACAATTATATAGTTTATATATTTATTTATTTAAAGCATTTATATAGCCTCCCATTATATAACCAGCTTTGGGCAGCTCCCAATCAAAAGTTAAAGCATCATGCAGAACTACATTAAAACTATAAAACTAAATATAATATAATATATAATATAATATAATATAACAACAGAGTTGGAAGGGACCTTGGAGGCCTTCTAGACCAACTCCCTGCCCAGGCAGGAAACTCTACACCATCTCAGACAGATGGTTATCCAACATTTTCTTAAAAATTTCCAGTGTTGGAGCATTCACAACTTCTGCAGGCAAATCGTTCCACTTATTAATTGTTCTAACTGTCAGGAAATTTCTCCTTAGTTCTAAGTTGCTTCTTTCCTTGATCAGTTTCCACCCATTGCTCCTTGTTCTACCCTCAGGTGCTTTGGAGAACAGCCCGACTCCCTCTTCTTTGTGGCAACCCCTGAGATATTGGAACACTGCTATCATGTCTCCCCTAGTTCTTCTTTTTATTAAACTAGACATACAGAGTTCCTGCAACCATTCTTCATATATTTTAGCCTCCAGTCCCCTAATCATCTTTGTTGCTCTTCTCTGCACTCTTTCTAGAGTCTCAGCATCTTTTTTACATCGCGGCGACCAAAACTGAATGCAGTATTCCTAGTGTGGCCTTACCAAGGCATTATAATACATTAAAACATTAAAAACAATGTAAATACATTAAAACATAAAAAATACATTAAAACATTAAAACAAAGATAATTAAACAGACCCAAATTTATTTTATTTTATTAAATGTATTATGGCTGCCCATTCTAGTAGACTCTAGATATTTTACAGTATCCAAAGAATAATAATACCACCAGCATCTAGGAAATAAAATTCTAGGCTCGCCACTTTGGTGGCATTATCAGCTCAAAGTCTATGGCTCTTTGATCATTAAACAAAATAATAAAAAATTGCATTGGGCTTTAAAAAGTCATGTCCTAAGCCAAATGAACTATAAGAACAATGCATATTCCTTCTCTTTTCCTGCCACTCAATGCTAAAATAATTACTGACACAACACAGTTATGAAAGAAACAATGTAATCCACAAAATCAACTGTAACCATTGCAACCCATTCTACATGGGACAAATATCACGTCAATTAAAAACCAGGATCCACAAACACCGTCTTGCTGTCAAACCCCACAATCCCAAATCCTTAATCTCTACTGACACCAAGCAGCACCAGTTCAATTGAAGCAACACAAAAATAATCTGCTACGCTATCATCCACCACATTAGTGACTTCATCGAAGCCTGGCATTTCACAAGCAATTCCATCCATAGACACATTGAGCTACAACCCAACCTACGAACCCTTCAGAATCCAAATCAATCTCACAGCCAAGCAGACAGCACCAACCCTCAACCACGCAACCCACCTCCTCGCCAGCAGTTCAGCTCCCAATGATCCTGACCTGATGTAACCTCCCTATCACAAGACCCATCACAAGACTCACTGATTTCTCACACCTGATCCATCCTAAGACCCTCACTTGACATACCCTTACCTGAAGGCCTTAAAACAGAAGAACTGTTTTAAGAACTGACACTGACATCCCCTAAACTCTGCTGAAGATGTTACCTAGCCTGGTAACAAAATGTTTGGAAACCAATCAATAAGCTCGGATAATGAACCTTCACCCTCAGTTATGGTGTAAGTTAATCTTAAAATGACTGTATCATTCTGTATTATTTAGTTATATGTCAGTGCTAGTATAATGCAATAACATGTGCGATCGGAGTTTTATAATCACATCTAGCCATGTATTAGAGAGCAAACCCCACTCTCTTCTAGCCTTGATGATGTTACCTACTTGGGTAATGAAGTGTCTGCAAGAAAAAAAATCAAGCTCAGAGAGCATCAGTAACACTGCAATTCAACCCTGAGTTACAAATATTCTCTTTTATTGGGACTACATACTGTTTGATGGTGCAACACTTTTTTTTAATAACTGATAGAGAAAGAGGAAATTATCAAGTTCTGGAGAACAAATTGGAGCAATAAAAAAAGTCAGCAAGAAGTATTTGTCTTTGTTTCAATCATCCCACAATACAATTTTCCTTATAAGGGTTTTTACAGGGCATGACCCATTTAAATTTGACATTTTGTATATTTTACCTGACAAGAAACTAGAGCAAGGTATAAAATAACGAAATTACATTTTGTCTATAACAAATGGTGCTTTTATTGGAAAGAATGTGCAGTTTCTTCTGCTAGCATTTATATATTAAGTATAGATGGATGTATAATTTTGGCATTAAACTTATGACTAACCTTTAATTATTTCCCATCATTTTACTCAGTAAATCCGGTGACATTAGGTCAAAATGTTAAAAGTCTCTTCTATTATTCTTTCTGATATTTATATTTTCAGAAGCTTCCATATTTCCGTGTAGAGAATGTTAATGTAAACCCATAGGACTGAATCCAAAGTTGAGCACATGGAAAATGTCACCATTGAATTTGGTTGATTCTATATTTCCACATCTTATTACCATTTGATCTGGACTGTGTATAAGGCATGAAATGGCGATGAAGCTTTTTAGATGGTGAAGAGCTCGAAGGAACTGGATATGGAGAAGAAAAAAATATATCCATGGTCTCTTGACAAACCTTTGGATCCAATTTGTAATAATGAACTTTTTGGATTTTTTTTCCAAGTACAGGTTATCTAGTGTTGATAGATTTTTGGACATGATGCTGTGGACAAGAGTCTAGATTTTACTACAGCTTTACTGAAGTTGTAGTAGAAAAATTCCAGTGTGTCCAGACATGAAATATCAATGTTTTCTTATTTGAGGAAATATGGATCTTTCAAGAAATAAATCCCTTAGAAGATGAAAGACTGCTTTTACTTAGAGTGGCTAAAGTAACATAATCTTGACCAACTGATTTTGCTTTCTTTCCTTTTGCTTTCGATTTTGTTCCTTTTTATAACCATGTGAATGAGGGATGTCTCTGCCTGAAACATTTATGTCCTAGGCTTAATCTATGTTTTTCTTCTTATTACCCCCCCTCCTTTTTTTTTTAAATTTCTTACCACAATGTTTTTTATACTTGGCAATTTTAAGATGGACTTTAATTCTTCAAAAGGTTAAGAAACACTGGTCTATAGGATCTCTCTGATACAAGATAATGATCCAATCACAGAAATCTTCCAGCTTTTTAATCCACAGTAATTCTCCCTTACTCCCTTACCATCATTCCAGCTGTTCAATTCCAGTTTTGGCATCAAAGGAAAACTAAAAACAAATTCCCAGGACAATAAATGGAAGGACCTCTAAATTCAGTATATGATGGCATTAGAATGATGCATATGCTGCCTTGATGGACAGGTGATTTCAGATTATTCTTTTTTGCAGCAAGATCTCCAAGTAAATTATAGAAGTTTCAGAAGTTATGAACTAGAGGAACTGAAAAGTCATTCCCTTCATTTCCTTATGATTGACTTCATTTAATCTAATTGTTTTTACAATTGCTGTTTTTGAAAATTTGACTCTTTAAAAAACTCATAAGATACAATTATTTTATAAATTCACAAATGATAGAAATGGCATTAGAAGTCATTTCCCTGAAGCTGATAATAGTCATGGTATGAAAAATCTTGTGGGAATTTTATTTTGCCTATGTCTGATGAACAACTGTGTCACTTCTTTAAGTACTAATCAAGAGATGCAAAGCAAATTGCACACAAAGCATGAAGCGAACCAGTGGTAACACTGGTTGAAGCCCACCACCACTGATTCTTTTCCACTATGAGAATGACAGGAGCAGACCCATATTTAAATGAATAGATTCCTATCCTTTAATATGTATTAATTCGACTAAATTTCTTTGAATAATTTAATTGGTGTAATTTTTGAACTTTATAGAATGATACAAATGGTTAAAGAGATAATTACTTAAATAAAATGTCTTGAAGCGCATACTGTAGGAAGCTCCTATGTAAATATTAGAAAACCTCATATCAGAAATGGTTATGCAGAATTGAAGGCCTCTTTTGCTTTAATTTCATGCATGTGATATAAGTTGAAAAAAGACACCTCAGAGTTTAGAAATATTTCTATTTCAATGCAAACAGACCTCCATTTGAAGATTTTATCAGAAAGTATTAACTCCTGTCTAATGCTACTACAGTATATCCACATGTGGATAGACTACGTGCATTTTTGTGCAAAAATGTCTTTCCTTAGATTTACTTAAAAAGTAAACCCTCATTGCCCACTTTGCAATAATCAAATAAACCAAAAGTCATGAAAATTGAAAGAGACTGAAAATTGAGGTAGATGAACTTTTTCCAGATCCTGGAGAAGAAAACTTTGGAAATTGGAAGTCATCTGGCACCACAGCATTTATGTCAACATCGGTGATGCTCTGCCTGCAGCTTCTAATCCATTTTGTCAATCCTGTAACAAGAGATGCTATATAAACGGAGATCCCATGATGAAAATTCCATGCACATGAGATCCCTTAAAGAATATACACCAGTACATTAAGGTAACCTTTCCTTACTTCACTGTAAGTGAAGAGGGAAAGAAATACTGACATTTGTCCTAAATGCCTGCTTTCTAGATTCAATTATGCAATTATGGTTAGAATTCTGCTTCATAACACATTAAGCAAATGTAAGTTTTGTTGGAAACCATGGAGCTTAGAAGTGGTTTAGAAGAGAGTAAACAGACTAGGTTCTCACAAGGAACGGGTATTTCTAAGTAACAGGAGAGGAACCACATTCTGATGGAAACTTACCCCTCCAACATTCTTCATTATGAAGCCACATCAAATTAGGGCCAAACACTAACAAATTTACAAAGTGCTCTCCATTGAGAAACTTGAAACTCTTCGTTGTTATGCAGTGGGCTGCTTCAAAGAAAGAAACAGACATGACAAAAAGCCTCTTCCAAGCTTTACATCTGTTTGTCTGAATTTGTATACCACCTTTTAATGATTAAACACACGTAAACTAGCTGATGGGGTATCTGCATCAAGGGTGGGTTCTACTTATCTTTACTGCTGCTTCACAACAGGAGCATGTGCGCGTGCTTGCTTCGCTCGTGCACACTTCTGCACATGTGCAGAAGCTTCTGTGCATGTACAGCTCACCCATGATGACGTTATGGCAGGTGGGTGGAGTCTCCCTCCAGTTTTACTATCGGTTCTATAGAACCAGACCGAACCAGGAACAACCCACCACTGATTTGTATGTTCCAACAAATGAACAAGAAACAACAATAAAATGAACAGTGTGTTTGTGTGCGATACACACAAATGAAGCCATCCGTGTGTGTGTGAGTGTGTGTGTGTGTATACATATACATACATACACATACTACATAGAAAACTGAAAACATACTCACAGGGCCTGAATTAAAAAAGAACATAAAATATTTTAAAAAGTCCATTTGATCTTCCTTTGGAACAGTTCCCTGCATTATGAGCACCACAGTTATTATTTTTTTTCTCTTTTTCTCATCCTCTGCTGTGATTCTTTGCTAGTCTTTGGCTAATCTGAATACAGTGTCTGGGATGTCTTAGCTATTCTTTGTAGTAAGTCTCCTGATATGTCCTGATGTTCTTTGCAGTAAGTGTCTTCATGTATCCAGAGCGGAGAAGCAAACTACATGTTACACTCACTATGCAATATCTTGGACTTGAACCAGGGACGCCCAAATTTAAATCTGTTCTCAGCTACAAAAACTCACTGGAGCGTGACTTTGGATCAGTCATCCTTACAGTGCTTACAAATTTGTGGGATATCCACATGTATGGATATCCCACAAACTTTTCAAAAATTGCTATATGGTAAAATAAATACAGCATAAAATACTATTAGTGAAAAATAGACTAGTTAATAATATAATAATTAATACAATAGTTTTAGCTTTGGGTGCAGCCATACTCCTGTTGTTTCAGCCTGGTTAGGAAGTCCTGAAAAAGGCAGCTGTAAAGCATTGTCATCCTGGAGGACCTAGGAGATAAGTCTTCTCCATAGCTGTGGAATGTCCTTTCACTTATGATCCATATATTGTAAAAAATCTGGTTCTTGTATGTACAAGAGGTAATCTGCTCCCTAAAAGTATATTTTGATCTTCAATTATGGACATTGGACATTTCAGGAAAGCATGACATTAGTTTAAAATAAATATTTTCTTCCCAGGCTAATCCAATTGGACAGCTAATGGAGGCTGTATTATGACAGAGGGCCAATAGAGCAATGCAACATGGAACTGAGAGTGTTGGTCCTTTCAAACTGGAAAAGACTTAATCTAATAGAGCAGGGGTCTCCAACCTTGGCAACTTGAAGACTTGGGGACTTCAACTCCCAGAATTCCTCAGCCAGCTTAGCTGGCTGAGAAATTCTGGGAGTTGAAGTCCCCAAGTCTTCAAGTTGCCAAGGTTGGAGACCCCTGTTGTAGAGCGATATTCTAACTCCCCTTCAGAACTATAGATGTATCTAATCCATGAAAACTTATCAAAATCTGACTTCTTGACAAATGTTTTAATTAGAAAAAAAAATATTTTTTTTCTGAAGAAAGACTTCTCTGAAGCACATTGGTCATTTTTAAAAAATAACTTTATTTTATTTATTGTATTTTTATCTTTGGCTTCTCTTACAGATCCATACAATTTCTATTCTTGAAAATGAAATTTGGTGCATTGATTTCTTGTTCCAATGTCAACTCTATTCATGCAATTATTTCAGATATGGATACTCCGTTTTTGACTGTAAGGATACTCATTGAATGAAATAATTGGAAGGTAGCTGCAGATCATGTAGTTTAACTCCCTACCCAGCTGGAATTGATTACTACAGCATTCCCAAAATGTGACTCCCCACCCCCAGATACTTGCAGTTGTACATCACATTGCTGTCAGGTGATGTATCCCAACGTTTTTTTCCCTTCACAGAGCTGGGGTGGGCATGGCCTGCATGTGATGCATCTGGCCTGTGGGCTACCAATCTGACACCCCTGGTGTCTATAATACCACTGACAGATGCAAATGAGACCCCCATTACCTAACAAAATAATCTGATCGATTATTGAACAATTTTTACTGTTAAGATTCTCCCTCACAAATATATCATGATATTTTTCGAAGGGCTTACTAATTGTTCTGCAATTATTTTTGTTCTAAATCTGTTTGCTATTTTTTCTCTTTTTATTAGGGTTTTTAATATTTTTAATTTAGTAAATAATACTTCTCTTTTTTCTTGTACATCCAAATTCCTGTGTGAATTGGTCTTCTAGTCCCTGCCTTTTCGTTAACCTTTTAGGGATTGTTCTTCTTCATTAGGCCCCAGGCCTTTCCTTTGCTTTCCTAGATGTTTGCACACATGGGTGCCTTCACCTCCTCCCCATCCATTATCCCCTTTGATACTGGCACAGCCCCTACATTTTTCTTTCTCTCTCTCTTATAGTACCCTATGATGCTGCAATAATCAGGGAACAGGTTGTTCTTTCACTCCTTTGATAGTTCAGCTTCACAAAAATAGCAAATAATAACATTCCTGCACTGTAACTTAGCAATGTCAAAAAATGATAGAAAGAAAAGAAAAGCTTCTGTACTGTAGATTCGGTGGTAGAAGATCAAGGGGACCATGTTTTATCCTGCCTATGCAGAAGCTAAAGGAGTGCCAGGGTCAAGGTTGAACAAAGCAAAAGCCTCTGTGGTTAAGGTTTCTTCGTTTACTTAATGGTTCATGTTGGATGGCCTGCAAGCTTATTAAACAAAAGAGCAGTAATTGCCAACTAGCATAAAACAGTACTGTAGTTCAGCATGAAACAGCTGTACAGCATAATGGTCAGCCACTGGTAGGAGCAGAGCTTTCTAAGTACTGACACAAGGTGTCCAAGATTATCTATTCTAAAGACCTTCAGATGGGTTAAGTCAGAAAACAGCCATTTAATTTGAAAGCTGAAAAAGATGGGTAAGGGGTACATTTGCATTGAGTTTGGAGTAGGAGGACAATGTACAGTTCTTCCAACACTCAGGAACTGATGAGTATCTTGTCCTAAATCTAGCCTACTTTTGGCTAGGGTTGCAATGTCATTGTATATAAATTCATAGACATCTAACTTCATAGATGTCACAGATAAATTAGGAAACTTTATGCTGGTCACAAAAACCCTGGGTGTTCCATGGAAATCCACTTACATATTGCCAATAATATCTTAAATGGAACCAACAGTCTGTGCTTTTTGAAGTCAAATAGTACAAATATATCCATCAACTGAGATTTTAAGCAAAACAAAGGCTACAGCCAATGAAGTATGATTTATCTCCCAAAGCTAATAATTCTGTTTTCTGTTTTATTAAAAAGAAAATACTTGGTTTGCATTAATTTTTCCTAGGTTTCTCTTAGAAAGTGGATGATGTTGTCCTGGTCAGTTGAATTGTCCATCCCTGTTTTTAATTTTCAAAACAGTTACTTCAGTGGAACCAGTTTTAAGAATGATGAAAAGAAAATGTTTCATTTATGAAAACCACAAGGCAACTTTGGACTTTGTGTTACTCTGTACTTTCATTCAGTTGAAAACAAACACAGAAAAAGACAATGATATATGATTATTTTGCAACTAAGATTAATGGTACTTTTTCAGCACTTTCACTACAAAGGAAGTTAATTAAAAATACAAAGCACTTTTTCTGCCTTTTTTCTCTCCAGTACAATCAGTGCTAACGCTAACCCCAAAATAATTAATAGATCCTGCCTATTTAGACATCTTCCCCATTGGTTATGAGACTAGGAGAGCAGAAAGAGCAATTAATATATTGTCAGTGTGCTTGTTGTTTGAACACATGGAAAGAGCTATTTAATGTAAAAAAAAAATAGTTTCACTTAAATTTCAATAACTCATATTTTTTGTTGACCAAAAATAATGTTTCTAAAATTATGACATAAATCTGATATAATAATGAATGAAGGCAGTGCACAAAACAAAACATGGCCAAATGTTCCATTTTTAGAATTATAGGAATTTACTCAGCAGTTTGTAGAATGTTGGTCAAAAGCATATGGCCTTTTAATTCTTTTTCACTAGAAAAAACCCTAAATTTGCTAATTGATCCAAATTTATTCTGATTTTTTTCAGAACTATATCACTTATATGGGCATGGGAAGGGAAAGGAATGGATAGGAAGGGAAAGGAAGGGAAGAGAAAGGAAGGGAAAAGAGGGGAAAGGAAGGGAAAGGAAGAGAAGAGGGATTTGTTCTGGAAAAGTGCTAAATCATTCTTGGAACATTCACAAAGGATACTTTCCCAGAATGGTTCCCAGAATGTTTTGTATCTCATATTGAATGTTTTGGATAAATTTATTATACTTTACTGATCATATTTTCTTGGGAAAAAATAAGGGACAAGCTTGAGAAAAAAGGACTAATATGAAAAGGTTCATAGTGATATTTTTTTTATGAAGTCCTGTTCATATTTTACATTGTTTTCAAAGGTTCTAGACTGAAGGCTCCAATCCTATGCACGTATGAAGATATGTGTCATGGCAGGCTTCCGGTTGACATTGCGGTGAGATCGGATATGAGGAGCGAGTCTCCGCACTCCTGTGCTGAGTTCTCCCCATTGGTGGGCTCGGTAAGGAGTCAAAGCCACTCTGTAGAGCAGGTGAAGCAAAGAGAAGTGCCCTGTGAGGTCGCAGAGAGTCGCAACTCTCTTGTCTGACCTGGGGTTCCCTTTCCCTCACAGCCACAATGAGGAGAAGAGACAGTCAAAAGATGGCTGCCACAAAGCTGGGACAACCAAGGAATAACTAAGACTGGTGCTGGAGTGAAGCAGATGAACAGTAACTGGAACTGGTGGAGAGGATTACTTAAAACGTAACCCCAAGGAACAATTAAGAACTATCTGCTTAGAATTGCTTGTTAAAGCGGCAATTAAGCATTCTTAGAAAAATACCAGATCGTAAGGAAAAGACCTAAAGAGAGAAAAACAATAAATTTCTAAAAATACAGAAAATTGGACTCTTAAACTGGGAAGACATGGTAATGGGAAGGCATTTTAAAATGCTGGAATTATTTACTTAAAAAACTTATCCTGCTTCTATAATTGAATTACAATTAAAATTATGATCAAAATAACTAAAATTAGACCGACTAGTGGCAACCCTGAAATTTAAGTTGAGAGTGCCACCTGCTGATGAAAAGAAAATATACAAGTCTGGGAATACTTATGTCAAAATATTTACTAATCTAACTACCCCACAACTACTGGAGAGACAAATATGAGAACAAGGATTTAATTAAAGTGACCTCTGAATGCTATGCTAAAAGATTGAACCTTTAAAGGGGATGTAAAAAGGCTTTTGATAACTTCTGGGACTATTTAAATAGAACTGACTGATTTCCTATGGCATACAAAGAACTGTGATTAGTGTACTTCTTGAAGGGCAATTTGAGGTCTGAAGAAATGGTTCTTGGACTACTGGACAAAAGTGGGATTTAAAAAAAAAATAAAAATAAGATGCTTCATAAGGAAGAAATGAGTGGAACTTTAAAGGATGGCATTGATTTTCCAAAGGACATCATGGCGAAAGGATTTAAGGAGATTATGGAAAAAATGGAAAATACTATACGAGGGATGATGAGTAAAGATCTAGACACTCAGAAAAGGGAGGAGCTAACAGAAGGAATGGAGGAAAAGATAGAACCAAAGAACCAGCGAACAAAAGAAGAAGACGAGTAGAAAATAATAAAAATAACAGTGACTGATGAATTAAACCAGGGAGATAGTATTTTAAGAGAGTTGAAAAGACAATTGGAGATACAGGAAGATACTTTTGAATGGGAGATAGGGGTTTTGGCAGATACCTTGAAAGCTAGGGAGCGGAAGAGGATAGAGATGGGAGAAATACTTAGATTGAATAGTCAAGTATATGCAGACCAGGGGTGAAATGCTCCCGGATTGGACAGGATCGCGCTAGCGATGGCCAGGATCCGGTAGCGATGGCAGCTGCTGGTTCGGAGGACCGGTAGCAAAAATCCCTGGCCCCGCCCCCTGCCTCTGCTGAGCCGCACCATCAGCAGAGGGGTTTTTTTTTTTTACTTTTAAAAGCCGGTTTTGCTTCAGCCAAAACCTGCCTTTAAAGGTAAAAAAAAAGCCTTTGAGGATCCCGCCCCTCAGCTGAGATCGGCAGCCTTTAAACTTAAAAATTAAAATTAAAGGCTACTCTGGGGATCTCACCTGAGTTCCTCATCAGCAGAACCTTAAAAAATATGTTTTCTGTAGAAAACATGTAGAAAAACTCCTTTTAAAAGAGTCTAAGCCACTTACCTGATTACTGATCGACCTCATGGCTTTTCTCACAGCTGGAAAGCCCCAGTTTCGCTTTCAGCACTAGACTGAACTAATCTAAACTTAGCTAATCTATTTCACCACTGAGTGATTAATGCTGTCTGGCTGAGGAAATCTAGGAACTGAAGTCCACAATAAAATAAAATAATAAAATAAAATAAAATATTTGTGCAGCTTTCTGGGATTTGGTGTGTTTCTTTAGTGTTTCACTCTAACTACACAAATACACAAAAGCTCAGAAAGCTGTATGTGGTATTTTGTGTGTGTGTGTGTTTCAGTTGTGTGTGTGTAAAGTGTGAAAGTTGGTTTTTGAGCTTTTTGTGGCTATGTGAAGTGTGAAGTGCAGCTGCTTTTACATTGTGTGTGAGTCAGTTGTGTTGTATTGTGTTGTGTTGTGTGTGTGTAAAGTGTGAAAGTTGTTTTTTGGTACCTCTTATTTTTTTTATACTTTGTTTATTATTTTTATTTTTTATTGTTATTGGCCATGTCCACCCAGTCATCTGACCATCAAGCCACACCCACCAATTAAGCCACGCCCACAGAACCGGTAGGGAAAATTTTTAGATTTCACCCCTGATGCAGACAGACATAAAGATCCAAGAGAGGAATATGGAAGGCAAGTCAAAAACAGCATACTAAAGTGCTGAAGTGATCAAGAGAGAATGGATAGAAAGGAAAGGGTTTCTCTCTTCTTTTTTGGATGTTTTGATTTGCTTTTCTCTTTCTCCCCACCCACCCACCCTTTTTTTTTTTAGAATGGTAGTATGATTAGAAGTTAGGTAGAAATAAGAGAAGGGGGAAACATTTGTATATACATACCTTTATATAATGGAATAAAAGTAACAATAAAATGGGAAAACTAGAGATTGAATGGTATTATTAAGTATGTTTTAATAATATTGTGATTGGCATTGCAATAATATAGTGAAACACTGGGCAATTAAATAATGAAATAATATTTATTTATTTATTTTATTTTTATTTATTTAAATTTTTATACCGCCCTTCTCCCGAAGGACTCAGAGCGGTGCACAGCCAAGTCATAAAAAACAGCACAATATACAATTAAAACAAGAACTTAAAACAAGCATAATTCATAAATGGCCGGAATTAAAACAATCAAATTTAAAACCCTTAAAATTTATAAATAATAACCCCGATTAAAATTGTTTAGAATTAAAAATTTAAGCCAGTCCCGCTTGAATAAACAAATACGTTTTCAGCTCACGGCGAAAGGTCCGAAGGTCGGGTAATTGGCACAAACCAGGGGGAAGTTCGTTCCAAAGAGTAGGAGCTCCCACAGAGAAGGCCCTTCCCCTGGGGGCCGCCAGCCGGCATTGCTTGGCGGACGGCACCCTGAGAAGATCCTCTCTGTGTGAATGTACAGAGTATTTTGAATATACTTCAATATAAATGTGTATTACTATCAGAATTATATAGATTTGATGATTGTAAAGAATATGATTAGAATAATTTTATATGTATAAATAATATTGGGATTGGTATTAGAATTGTGTATTGAAACATTGAATAATGAAATAATGAATGACTGTATCTTAATACAAATAGATGTAAAGAGTGAAATATGGGAGGTAAGTTAAAAATGAATAGGATTCAAAGTATCAAAGTGGGTGAGAGATGTTGGGTAGAAAGAAAATGTCTTTTAATAAAAGGGTGACATGATTAAAAGTTAGAATAGAGATAGACATAAGACAAAGGGGGAATATCAGTGTATTCATTTTTTACATAATAAAATAAAAGCAATAACAAGAGGGAAGCTTAGAAATTGAATGACGGTATTATTATGTATGATAAAATAATATGTTGAGTGGCCTTAGAGCAATATATAAAAACATGGAATAATTAAATAATGATAAACTCCAACTTAATATAAATGTGTATTATTATTAGAAATATATAAATTGGTTGAATGTAATAACTATGATTAATTGTACTAGTTTTATTTGTATTAGAATGTATGACACTCAGGTGCCACACTGTTCATACATTGATATATATATGTAAACTAAAATAAAAAACTTGAAACAAAAAAAAAAAAAAAAGGTCGTGGCAGTGCCCCAAACTTCAGAGAAACAAATAGCTAAAAATTTTTAGAATAAATATTGATATCACAACTTTCCTCAGAGGTTGGATTTCTCCAGCACCAATATGTTGCTATAAGTTTATCTTTATTTTCATACTAATATTTCGGATGGGTTTAGTTGGAACAGAGCGTGAAACCCTACTCTTGATTTAGAATACGGGTCTCCAACCTTGGCAACTTTAAAACTTGTGGACTTCAACTTCCAGAATTCCTCAGCCAGCTTTGCTGGCTGAAGGTTTCTGGGAGTTGAAGTTCACAAGTCTTAAAGTTGCCAAGGTTGGAGACCCCTGATTTAGAACATTTTTGACAATATAGCTATAGAGCTATGAGCTTCTATAGACTATACATACACTTGTATTTCAAAATACTTGGTCCAGATGAACCCAATGAAACAGTTGTAGGAGTAGACATAAGCACAATATCAGTATAAAGTAGAGAAAATGTTTTATGAGCATATTTTATGAGTATATTTTACAGGCTGCTTTTTTCTTTCTCTTTTGATCCATATTTGCTGTTTTGTGTCAGTGGCATTACATTATGGGATAGTCTCCATGGATAGTTAATTATTCTTCAGAACAGAGACTAAATGGGCATGTAATAGAAAACAATGAGATCCAAGCTCTGGAAGTAATTCAAAGAACACTGCATTTATAATAAATATTTCTGAATAGCTTCAGTAGCATAGAGTACATTCTACTGTTCCATCTATTGACCCATAACAATGACTTTGAAGTTCATGGAAAATGTTAGCAATGCATCAAAAGGTATTCGCATATTATCTTCACACCAGATCTAGTCATGCAGCTTTCTCCCTCTTCAGACATTAAACTGCATTACTCAGTCACTGTGTATCAATGGTAAGTATTCTAGTTTATTCTAATCCATTAACATGTATAGTGTTGCACATGTATAGGGTGGCAGCACCAACAACAGCAACAACAACAAATGCTTAGGAAAACCATCTGTTGATATTGTTGTTATTCTATTTTCAGGCAGCAATCTTTACTTCAGAACATCACAAAGATTTCCACAGGATAAAATATTCTCCAGCTTAATTAATGGAAACTTCAAAGAACATTAGAAGTACCCAACAAAAGCAGACACACCCTTTTGAAAAGACACAGACATCTCCCTAAAATAAAAGCATATTATTAACTTAGAAGTACAAATTCTGAAATACAAAAATGAATGAATAGACTTAAGAACAAGAGATACTTCACTGAAAAAAATATTACTAATGTGCACACATATAGTCTTCTCTCTACAATCTCCACAGAGATCAATGCTGAATGCACTGGCCATGCAGAGTAGTTTTGTTATTCACTGTTAAAGTAGACATAACTATTGAAAGTAGACTACAGTAATTTTCTGAAACTATCCATAGAAAAGTTTTCTGAGGAAGCTACTCCTCATATACTCTATTCAGGGATGTCAAACTGGTGGCCCACGGGCCAAATGCATCACACAAAGGCCACGCCTATCCCAGCTCCATAAAGGAAAAAGAATTGCAAAACGCATGTGACAGCAACGTGACACTGCGAGTTTGACACCCGTGCTCTATCTGATAAATTTTGGATCTCTTTGACAGATTAACTTTATATAACTTTGTGCAGAGTAAAGAAAGCACTTATCATAAATTGTAGGAAAAGAGCAGGCAGAGCTGGGGGCATAGTTAAGCAATTTAGTATTGAACTTCAGTTCACCAGATTAATGTCAGGCACAAAGAATCAGGACTTTCCATAAAATTTCGACACAGAAAATTTATTTAAGCCTGGTCACAAGAATCTGGTCAATAAAGTTTACAAAAACACTAAATTTGCACCAGATAAGAGTCAATGGAATTCAGGAGAGATTGGACTTGGACCACTTGTGGGAATGCAATAACTCTAAACTGATGACATGCTGAACTCCACCAGTACCAACCCCAGGTCTGCTCTTGTCCTATAGAAATATGCAGTAACCATCACTTAAGCAAAAACAAAAAAAAGTTCTGGGAAACAAGATAATATTTGGAAGCGAATTGGCTCCTCCCTTTTCTCTGGGTTAGTAAAGATAGATGAGGTAAAGGTCATCAGGCTTTCAAGATTCTTTCTCAATGAAATATAGTTCTTGTCCTCCTGCAGAGATTCCTCATCTAATCTACCTAAAGAGGCTGATACTTTCGCAGATGATCTTGTATCAATATAATTATTTGTGGATATGTTTATAAGAGAAATTTAAGAAAAAATATTCTTTTATTCATCATTCCAGAAGAAATATCTAAAGTTGGAACTCTCATTAAAAAAAAAAAAAAAAACCCTCACTTTTTTCATTTGTATGGAAAACATTTCTTCATAAAACTTAATTTTAATTATGTACACTTGAATTCTAGATATGTAATTAAGTTCAAGCTAATCATAAAATGAGTTTCATATTTGATTGCAATATCCCACTGATCAATTATCATCTTTAGCTTACAGATCTTTAGCATGCAGAAAGATCATTAGGATCAGCCTTTAAATTAAATGTCAACAGTTACCCTGAAAGCTGTTTAACAATTCAGTTTCATATTATATAACAACTAACCACTCATTTCTAAATAGAATAAAACATTTCTACGTGGGCTGCCAATATATATGGCATTTAGCAAGATGGTCACATACATATTTAATTTTGGATAAAAAGATTACTCCTCAGTCTTCGCACTTTTGGTACAATTCTTTACATCCTAAACATCACACAATATTTACTCTTCAAGCACTGGCTTTTCAATTTATACTGCTGGAGGAGGACTTTATCTTAATGTGTACTAACAATAACTGTATTGCACCATGGATTTCAAGGTTAGTTCCAGCCCAGGTCTTAGAAAAAATTAAATGAAGCCTCAATCTTTGTTCTACACTTCACATTTTTTTTCTTTTCTTTTTTTTATTCAAAAAGTTTTACAAAATTTTTTTTCCCTTTCCCCCAGCCCCACCTCCCTTCACAAACCCCCCTCCCCCCTGACTTCCCGGAACAAACACAAGGTATAGTTAAAAATAAAATAAACATATACTAAAAAAAAAAATTTCCCCAAAAATATTATACCAATTTTTCCCCTCTAACTCTGACTTCCTCCTTACATAACCAAAATCCTTCAAAAAAAAAAATTAAAATTAACAGTAATAAAATATATAAATCAATAAAATAAATTAATCCTAAAGTATTTAAAACCAGCTAATACATAAAAATCCAATCCAATTCAGAAAATATCTCCCTTATAGTTTCTATAACCATATAATTTCCCCCCCAAATCTTTCTTACGTAAGACCTTTCAAAAATATTCTATTTGCAATTCAATACAACACATTATATAATTTCAATAGAAGAAATTACAGTATCTATTCAACTTTAGTCCTTCCTTGTCAAAATCCAATATAAATCCAAATATTTAGTCTTTTATGATAGATGTGAAACATATAATCAACCCATTTCTTCCAAATCTTTAATCTTTCAGGAACGCTAATATTTTTGTCTGTTAATATTTCAAAAAAACCTTCTTTCCAGAATAATACTTTTATCTCTTGCCTTTTTTTTTATTCAAAAAGTTTTACAAAAATTTTTTTCCCCTTTCCCCAACCCCTCCCTTCACTAATCCCTCCCTCCCCTGACTTCCCGGAACAAGCACAAGGTATAGTTAAAAATAAAACAAACATATGCTAAGAAAATTTTTCCCCAAAACTATTATACCATTTTTCCCTCTCTAGCTCTGACTTTCTCCTAACATAACCAAAATCCTTCAAAAAAAAAATAACAATTAATAGTAATAAGATATGTAAAGCAATAGAACAAATTAATCCTAAAGTATTTAAAACCAGTTAAAGCATAAAAATCCAATCCCATTCAGAGAATATCTCCCTTATAGCTTCTATAACCATATAATTTTTCCCTCAAGTCTTTCCTACATAAGATCTTTCGAGAATATTCTATTTAAAATTCAGTACAACACATTATAAAATTTCAATACAGAAAATTACAATATCTATTCAACTTTAGCCCTTCCTCATCAAAATCCAGTATAAATCCAAATATCTAGTCTTTTATGATAGATATAAAACATATAATCAACCCATTTCTTCCAGATCTTCCTCACATATTGTCTTTCAGGGACACTAATATTTTTGTCTGTTAATATTTCAAAACAACCTTGTTTCAAGGATAATACTTTTGTCTCTTGCCATTTTTTTTGATGCATTAATCTCTGTCTTTCCTTCATTACTCCTTTTGAAAAGTCAATCACAATATTTCCTAGTAGTTCGTTATGTCCAAGAATCCACAAATTACTGCCGTATATTTCATCAGTCCAAAAAGAGAACTCTTGAAAAGCATTAACCCTGTGAGTTTTTTCGATTCGGGGGACAGCCTCCTGTAGCACAAATTCAGGCATTTCATCCAAACTATTTAAAGAAAACTTCTTTACATCAACTTGTTTATTCACGATCATATCTTCATATTTATCCTGTTTTGTTTGTATCTCCTCCATTCCATTTTCCAAGTCCTGATTACACTGGTTAATTTCCTCCAAGCTCTCATCCAAAATGTCCCATTTTTTATCAATTCGTATTTTTGAATAATTAAATACATTATTTCTGTGTAATCCTGTATAAAGTCACGAATCCATTCTTCTGAAAGAACCTTCATGGCAAAGTTCTTGCTGAGAATCCCCTTATGAAATACTTAAACAACGTAATATAATCCAACAATCCACAGTCCAACACAATAAGATAAAATCTCCATTCAGTTTCGATTTCGCAGCAAGGCTCCTTTCCTTTCCCTTCCCTTTATCGCTCTACTTTCAGTTGCTCTCAAATGCCATTTTAAACAATTAAAGGAAGGGGGGGGAAATTTCTCTTTTTAAAGAAGGTGGAAGTCAGAAAGTCAAAAATACTTGCAAACCAATAATTGTTCACTCATGCTTCTTCTGTCTGCTTATAGAAATCCATAAAAAGAAATCAATTGTTAGCAGAAGTGGACACCTTCCTCTTTTCCTGCTTTTGCAGAAGCGCACTGAATACTGGAGATTAAAGGAGGATTCAATGGTATTCGACCTTTTGGGACTTTGCATAACAAAAACAAAGCCCCTAGGGGAATCTACCACTCTCCCCCTCTACTCTTTCTCTCTCTTTCAACCAGAGAGGGAAATTGAAGCCGGGAACAGCTGTTCGTTGCTGTTTTCACTGGCTTTTACCATATCCAGTGCGGAGTGCCATAAATTAGCACCCAGCGAGAAAGGTGGTGCCAAGCGGAAGTCTCTCTTGCCATTTTTTTGATGCGTTAGTCTCTGTCTTTCCTTCATTACTCCTTTTAAAAAGTCAATCACAATATTTCCTAATAGTTCCTTATGTCCAACAATCCACAAATTATTACCATATAAACTTCACATTTTTGTATTTGGTTCCTATCCAGGTGATATGCCATTGCAAGAAAAGCTAGGAGATCACCATAGGCAGAAGTGCTAGATCTCATCATCTTTTCTATAGTTTCTTCTTGAAATATTTAAGGGCATGTGAATAATGAATTATATATTACTTGTAATTAAAACTGCAAGAACACTTTTGTTTCATAAGACAGATTCTAATATCTGGCCTTGGATAGCCCTCCTTAAAGAAGTATTCTTCCCCTTTACATTTTTTTTCAGAATGTTCAGACTGTATAATAACTTCAGCAAATCTGTAAATTACTAAATTGGGAAATACTAGTGATATAGGGCAATCACACCATTTTGGATAACCCCTACACTTTTCATAGGCCCAGTTGAATCCATCTTTTATCCCAGTTCACATACTGGATCAGTGCTCTATGAGCCCCACTATATTAAGACTGCTTAAGAAAATTAGCAGAAATGACTGGTCATTGGGATGGGATGAATCACAGAATTAAAAAAGAGCTAAGAAGTCATCAAGTCCAATTTCCTGCACACTGCAGGATTCACTTTCCCATATCCAGTAAATGAAAGCATTGGGCTAGGATTGGACTGGCTTATTTTCAAGACATGGACACTAATTCTGAGAGAGTTACTTTCTCTCAGTTGGCTGTATGGGGATAAAATATTGCAAAGCAATAAACACAATTTACGTAGAGTTCTGTAAAGCCTTTGATTCAGTAAGTGTACAACAAACTACTTCTGAAACTAATTATGGCATTTCTGGACCCCTACATAATTGGATAGTTGTGTTCTTGTCAAACAGGCAACAAGTGGTCAAAATAGGCAGTGCCCTATCAAATCCTGCACCTGTTAACAGCGGTGTTCCCCAAGGCAGCGTTCTAGGTCCAACACTCTTTCTGCTTTATATCAATGACCTTTGTGATCAAATTATAAGCAGCTGTGCCCTCTTTGCTGATGATGTTAAACTATCACAGACAACTCTGCTACATTTCAAAATGACCTTGACTATGTATCTGAATGGTCAAACAATTGGCAACTCCAAATCTCTGCTAACAAATGCTCATTCCTGCACATTGGCAATAGAAATAAGAACATCAAATATTTGCTGGCTGAAAACGATCTAAAAGTTGGCCCACCCTCTGTCAAGGACCTTGGAGTACTCATTTCAAAAGATCTAAGTCCCAGAGCTCACTATAACATTGTTGCAAAAAAGGCATTAAGAGTTGTAAATCTTATTTTACGAAGTTTTCTCTTTGGTAACACTATACTCCAAACTTGGGCATACAAAACCTTTGCCAGACCTATACTTGAATACTGCTCACCTGTCTGGAACCCTCACTGTATTTCAGACATTATTACATTAGAGAGGGTCCAGAGATATTTTACTAGAAAAGTACTCAAATCTTTTGCTCAAAATAAAATTTCCTAAACCACCAGGCTTGAAATTTTAGGTCTAGATAGCCTCGAACTACGTCGTCTATGTTCTGACATATGTTTAGTTCATAAGATTATTTACCAAAATGTTCTACCTGTAATGAGTACTTTAATTTCAACCATAATAACACAAGGGCTATCAATAGATTTAAACTCAATGTAATTCGCTCTAATCTTAATTGTAGGAAATATGACTTCTGCAATAGAGTAGTAAATGTCTGGAACACTCTACCTGATTCTGTTGTTAGTCTCTCTAATCCCCATACATTTTACCTTAAACTGTCTACCATGGACCTTTCATGTTTCTTAAGAGGTCCCTAAGGGGGCGTACATAAGCACACCAGCGTGCCTACCATCCCTGTCCTACTGTTCCCAATTATATGTAATCATTCTATGTGTTTATAGCTATGTTTTGCCTATTTATATCCTTTTTTTGTTGCAATTTTTTTCATGTGTCCATGTCTATGTCTATACTGTTACTTGTTTCCTTGTTCTTATTGACAAATAAATAAATAAATTGGCAAAAGTTATTGGAATGATCTACAATATAGCCTTTATAGGAGGTGACATTTTATACATGTTGTTATAAACTCTGTCTTCTGTATTGCAATAATGTTTTAATATTTTTTAATATTATAAAAATATTAAAACATTACTGTAATAAATGAAGACATAACCTCATAAAATGTATCTGAAAAAGGTCTGATTCCATTTCTTTGATGGCTCTTCTCTACAATCTCACTCAGCCACTTCCATCAGCCTGATTCTGGTCTCTCCTTGAACCAGAAAGCTAGTCTTTTTACTTATTTATATTTCATTTTTCTTAACTGCCAATCTTCCTTGTAGATTTCTTTGTCATTCTCAGTAAAGTCTTTCAAATACATTAAAAGTATAGTTGCCCTTAATTGCAGATAGACTACTATGAGACATGGATTGTACTGTCTGAGGATTCCAGATACATATGAAGGAGAAGTTGAGAAAACTTACATTCTCAGAAGCTCCTTCAATTAAATCATCTGCTTGCTTCTCTATACTTCAATATATGCGAGCACAAGAAAACTGTAACATGAGAATTAGAAAGGTTAAGGAACTGTGAAACACTGAAAGAGCTAAATAACCAAAAGTCCTGTTCTTTTCAAACAGTTTCACAGATTTATTGTTTGTGTATTTAATGTATCCAGTAGTGCATAAGCTCATGCAGTGTTCGGTACTAGAAACAGAGAAGTGAATGGATAGTTTATATTGCTAGCGACTCAGACTGCCCTCCTACTGTTCAAAATTCCAGAAAAAACACTTTTCAGTAGAATTATGGCTTTGTATTCATGCAGTGACTATGCATTATAGATTTTATGTGTCAGCAAAGTCCACTGTGGAATCCCATTTGACTTCCTTGTAGTTAACAGCACTACTAGGCAGTGAAGTCCTGCCAAAAGGTTCAACAGCTTTTTTTCCTCTTTAAATAGTGAAATATCAAGAAGCATCCCGAGATGAAATCAATAAAGAGATTGCTAGTAAAGAAACCCAAAGTAAGAGAAGGCCTTAAAAATCTAGGTTAAGGGCAGAGTAACAACTCAAAACCTGACCTAGACCAAATAATTTTTTTAGCAAATGATGTCAATTTACAAAAAGATTCACTTTACAATTGACATGATTAGCTTAACAATCATGACAAAAAAGTTTATAAAAGCAGGCATGACTCACTTAACATCACCCTGCTGGGCAATGATTGTAGTCATAAGTCAAAGACTACCTGTACTCTACAGTTCAGCAATATGCTACTGTGTCTAATATTTGAAAGATGTGTGCATATTTCTTTATCAACATTCCTCCAGTAATTCAAAGATAAGCACAATCAGTCTTGAGACTGTAATTCTTGTCTCTTTGCTTATTTCTAAAAATGAGTAGTAAATTCAGGAGGATAAGTGTTTTCAGAGAATATGTATTTCTGAATCTACATAAAAGCTATAGAACTTTTGTGGGGAGCGCTGAAGCATGGCTGGAGATTCCAATATTACAGGACTAGGTTTGGTTTAGGATGTAACATAGGAAAGATTGTGTGATTTTGTTTTGGATGCACAGTGGTAATTCCAGTGGGTTTGGACATAGATTTCACTAGATGGTGCTATAAAAAAGATTTTTCCCAAAGTGAAAAAAGCCGTTCTGGAAAATCAGAATTAGATTTAAAAAAAAATATTTAATATAATTGAGAAAATCTCAATTTACAGATTAAAATAGTCTTCCTTGTTATCTTTATATTCACATGGCAGTTAGAATATATATATGTGTGTGTACATACATACACAGGGGTGGGATTCAAATAATGAAACAACCGGTTCTCTGCCCTAATGACCAGCTGGGTAAGTGTGGCTTGTGTGGTCACATGACTATGTGGGCGTGGCCAACTCAACATCACTCATGTCAATGGGCACTTTGCCTTAGCTTACAATGTAATAAGGGTTAACCAGAAAGGCAGTTTCTGTAAGCAGGGCAATAAAGATTAGGCTAGAAACAACATCAGAATGTTTCCTTCCTGCCTTCCTTACAGGATTAGCCCGTAAAATGGAAAAAAACAAAATAAGATTTCTTCCAACAACCGGTTCTCTGAACTGCTTAGAAAGTTAACAACCGGTTCTCCCGAATAGGTGTGAACTGGCTGAATCCCACCAGAAAATAACAATGGAAACACTCTGGGTTTTTGGCTTCAAATAAATAAATATATATATATATGTAGGTCTTTGGTTATTCGGATTTTCTCCCGCGTAAAATTGGAAGTGTTGTCATGTCCCACTCCTCCGCTGATGGCCGGGTCAGGGAAATCCGAATCAGGTTTGCCTCTGCAGCTCTGCCCAAAGTCCTAGCAAAGCAGGAGACCAGAAAGTGACTTCAGCAAGATAAGTTCGACTTTGCCTGACTCAGAGACTGCCAGAAAGCAGATCCTTTATATAGGCCATGGGGTGTGGCTCCATGACTCAGCACTCATTAAGGCCTGCCCCTCCCTTCCTTCTGTTGGCGGAGGCCTCCGCCTATCCAGTCTTCTGATGCGAGGGTCACTCCAATCAGCAGCTGTTGGAAATAAACTTTCCTCAGGCTCACATGCTGTGGAGGAGGGGGAGGGGTCTAGCTGCTCCATTTGCCTGGGCATGGAGCCAGGGCTGGGGCCGGGGGGTGCTCCCTCCTCTGCAGCCTGCTTGGGCATGGAGCCAGGGCTGGGGCCGGGAGATGCCCCCTCCTCAGCCTGTCTGGGCATGGAGCCAGGGCTGGGGCCTGGAGGACATTCTTCAGCGTTCGGAAGCAGATAAGCAGACCCCGGCTGCGGTGAGAGCGGGCAAGACACAACAAGTGTCTTGTGTGATTGCTCCCAGAAGCACGAAGCTGAAGCCTGAAGATGACGAATGAGACTTCGTCGAAACGTCATCAAGACACTTCCAATTTTACGCGGGAGAAAACCCGAATAATCAAAGACCTACATACAAACACCCGCAAAAACCTCAGAAAACACACACACACACACACATATATATATGAAGCCAAAAACCCAGAGTGTTTCCATTGTTATTTTCTTTTCGTTTCCTTAATTGAGTCATTGTGTTTAAATTAAAATATATCTATCTTTTCTCATTCTTTCCACGGTAGCACATTTTTCAAATTGTTGTTGAATGCAGGACTGCCCTTCCTTTACTCAGAAAGGTTTTCTATTTACTTAACCTTTTAGGGTATTACTTTAAATAATCTTTCAAAGCTAAGTATTAAATCAGAAGAGTATTTTTTCATAATGGTCTGACTAGTGATGTACTATGGTCCTTCTTTGCTCTTCTTATGGGCCATTCTGCCTACACTTTATGGAAAGAAATCATGGCATATAACTAGAGCTCTCATTCACACACCATCGATCATTACCACAGGCCTTGTTGGAGCCCATGGGACTACACTCCATGCCATGTAGTTTATAGATGTCTGTGTTTGCTCTCACACTCTTCACCTTTTAATTAAAGTCTCTCTGTCAGAAACAGAGAAATAAAAGGAGTCCTATTTGTCACAGGAAATTTTACAGCACTAACAAAGGGATTCCCAGTCGCAAGCTGCCAAGAAAGAAACCCAATCTTGGTTACTTTTTATTAAAGTAACTTTACCCTGTTGACATTTGCTTTTGTCCTTATAAAACTTCCCAAATGCCTGCAAGACTGAAGAAAGTAGAAAAGCTAAGCATGGAAATATCTGGGGAGATGGAATGTGGTTTGCCACTTTGCTATAGATGCAGCTTCAGGTCAGAGTCTCATAAAGCTAATCCCAGTGAGCAATACATTAGACTAACTGGAATGTGACAACTATAAGACATTAAAGCCACAATATGCATGACATCATCCAAATAAAAGCTGCTTCTACTTATAAAATAAAAGGCTGAACTTATCTCAGTGTGCTATCCAGGTATGTTTACAGGCTACCTCCTAGTGTTTTATGGAATATTTTGAGGTACAAAATCAGTGTTAACATATATCAGCCAGGCTTTTCTCCTTTCCCAGAATGGAAAGAAACCATGGAAAATATTACACTGCAGACATGATGACTGTAACTTAAATTTGCATTTATTCTTACTGATTTCAAAAGTAAATGTGTGCATGGCAGTACATGCAGTGTTTTTTCACACATAAACATGCCTGTATACCTTATGTCATGTAGCAGAACCAATTCTAGAATCTTGTTTAATCTGAGTTTAATTCCAGCCCAGAATCAGAATCATTCAATCTCAGTAGAAAAATACAACAGCCCCAGAAAAGTCATGAAATATAATGAACCTACTCACTTTAGACCTTCAGACTCAGCTTTCACATTTGGAATCACATTAATAAAAATCTAAGTACTCGGGTGCCCCATTGGAACACTGAGTGGTGGTGTTTAATTTAAAACAAGGACCCCCACAATCTATGATGACAGAAAAGTCTTAAAATGGAATATGGTGAATTCCATATGAAACATACTGAAGTCATTTACATTAGAAAACTAAAGTTCCAATCTCCAGATTATTTCGCAGGGCATTGTTAAATATCATCTTTTTCCATTTTCATTAATTTTTGCAAGGATGCGTAGCCTTTGAATTATCCTATCCTAACTCCTGAATGAATCTAAAGAGTTGTGTCCTCTGCTCTTGCCTTCAATAATTTCAGCAGCTCCAGGATAGGATTGTCTGTTCCATGTTTTTATATAAATCAAACTGGTTTGTTTTTCTGGATTAGAATAGAATAGAGTAGAGTAGAGTAGAGTAGAATAGAATTTTTTATTGGCCAAGTGTGACTGGACACACGGCATTTGTCTTGGTGCATATGCTCTCAATGTACATAAAAGAAAAGATACGTTTATCAAGAATCATAAGGTATAACACTTAATGATAGTCATAGGATACAGATAAACAATAAGGAAACAATCAACATCAATATAAATTATAAGGGTACAAGCAACAAAGTTACAGTCATACAGTCATAAGTGGAAGGAGATGGGTGATGGGAACGATGAGAAGATTAATAGTAGTGCAGATTTAGTAAATAGTTTGACAGTATTGAGGGAATTATTTGTTTAGCACAGTGATGGCCTTCGGGAAAAAACTGTTCTTGTGTCTAGTTGTTCTGGTGTGCAGTGCTCTATAGTGTCGTTTTGAGGGTAGGAGTTGAAACAGTTTATGACCAGGGTGTTAGGGGTCTGTAAATATTTTCACAGCTCTCTTTTTGATTCGTGCAGTATACAGGTCCTCAATGGAAGGCAGGTTGGTAGCCATTGTTTTTTCTGCAGTTCTAATTAATCTCTGAGGTTGGTGTCTGTCTAGTTGGGTTGCAGAACCAAACCAGACAGTTATAGAGGTGCAGATGACAGACTCAATCTGTAGTACTGTATCAGTAGCTCCATGGGCAGTTTGAGCTTTCTGAGTTGGCGCAGAAAGAACATTCTTCACTGTGCTTTTTTGATGATGTTTTTGATATTAGATGTCCTTTTTACATTTTGCGATATGGTAGAAGCTAGAAATTTGAAGGTCTCTACTGTTGATACTGTGTTGTCTAGTATTATAAGAGGTGGAAGTATGAAAGGGTTTTTCCTAAAGTCTACCACCATTTCTATGGTTTTGAGTGTGTTCAGTTCCAGATTGTTCCGGTCGCACTACAAAGCTAGTTGTTCAACTTCCCGTCTGTATGCGGATTCATAATTGGCTTGAATCAGACCAACCACTGTTGTGTCATCTGTGAACTTAAGTAATTTAACAGATGGATTGTTAGAGATGCAGTCATTGGTATACAGAGAGAAGAGAAGCGGGGAGAGCAGAAGCCTTGGGAGCCCCCAGTGTTAATTGTTGTTGTTTTTTACTTTGTAAAAAAAATACTACGTTACTATGTAAATCAGCATGCCATTACTATTTCATTTTGGCACTTTATCATATTTTTGCTATTGACTCAAAACATACCAGCAAATATATAAAATATGTATTTTAAAATACCCTTAAAATATAGCTTTAGTACAATATGCTTAAAAGGTCAAGATATGCTTTTAGTGTCAAGATATAAAATCAGTGTCAAGATATAAAATCAGTGCTTTCTGAAGCACTATGTTATTATTGACATAAATCAGACAAAATAGACTAGAATTGGTTCAAACTATTTGCATCTTCTGTATGAATATTACAAGCAGAGTATCAAAGCATCATTCCTTCCCAATGTAATCTAAATAACAGGTATTCAGCAATTCGTTTTTGAAGACAGAAGAAAATAGTCTAATTTTCTAAAGAGCATCAGAAATGTTTGAAAGGTGTCAACCAGCTATAAAAAGCAATAATTTCAAACTGAATATAAATCCCTATAAGTATAATGAGATCTAGTTCTATCAGTTTTTGTGAGTTGGTTGATTTGCTGAAAAATCTAAGTCAATGCAATTCCAATTCAAGCTCTATCTAATCAGGAAATATTTCATAAGATAAACTAAGAAACTGCTTTTCTAGGTCACAAATAATATTTGCCAAATAGATTTATCTTCCGAGTTATCTTTTCAAAATTTAATATATAATAAGTTATGATCTCACTCATAAGGTGCGATAACGAAAAATATGTATTCTACAATTGGGAATACAAAGGGAATAGACACAGATTGTGTGTGAAAGAGCAAGAGTGAGAGAGAAAGAGAATGACAGAGAGAAATGGATGTCAGTAGTAATCTGTATTTGAATCAATCCATGCAAAATGTAAAAAAAAGAAGGAAAATATATATTTTTTTCCAAAATATATGAACTTTTGGTCTGTTATTCTGTTTAACTCTTTTCAAGGAACAGCAAGGGCATAAAACTGGGAGTGGCAAGAATTGTAGAGAAGAGGAATATATGAATCAATGAATATTTGGTCTATGTTAGTACAAAGGTATTCACTAACTACAGGTACTTTATTCAATTTGGTCACTTATTTGCTTGATTTTTGCTTGGTTAGGTGCCATTAGATTAAATTTAATAATCAACAATATTGTGGTGTCTTTGAGTTCACCAATATAGACAGATGATAGAATAAAAATAAAATAGTAATCAAAATCATAATGACAGGTCTTCCAAGGTTCCTGGGCTGTTCCTTGATCCCATTATGTCATATTAACTATTGTTTTCATTGTACTTTCTTCAAGTTTTGTCATACATCCACACTTGCTGTTACATGGCTTTTGCTGTATTTTTCTAATATTCAATAAGTTTATATATCACTTTTCCTTCAGAAGGTTAAGATGCTCTCATTCCTTCCTACAACAAAACTTTGAACTGGTTTAAGCGAGAGGCTGGTCCAAATTGATCTTATGATCTTCCATGGTTCAGAACTGCAGATTAAACCTATCCCCCTAGATATTGGCTTAACACTTTAGAACAGGGCTATCAAACTCTATTTCATTGAGGGCCGCGTCAAGATTGTGTTTGACTTTGGGGGCTGGGAGACATGGCCAGTTCTTCATTTTTGGCTGCCATGACCTCCTGCAGCCCTCTGCCAGCAAAAATGGAGCTCAGGGTGACTGCGTGCAGCCTCCCAAGCTCTGCTTTCACTGGAAGAGAGCTGCAGGAGACTGTTGCAGCTGAATATGGAGATCGGAAGAGCCGTGTGCAGCCCTCCCGAGCTCCGTTTTCGCTGGCAGAGGCACCACAGTCCAGTCTTTAACTGTTTCCAGGGTGGCCTTGCAGGCCAGATTTAAGCATCCCACATGCTGGATCCGGCCCGCAGGCCTTGAATTTGATATTCCTGTTTTAGAAGAAAATTATGTGAATGAATTAAGGTTTATTGGGAAAATAGTAAGAAAGACACATTGAGGAAATAAGAGCAAAGAAACAGCCAAGTTGATGGTACAATTTAATAGTGATAATAGAGAATTGGGAGTCTGCAAGGAATATCACAGACAAACTGCATTTCCAACATATTTCAGTTTTCAAACTTTCAAAAAATGTGTGGATTAAATTTCAGGGTCCTCCATTGCATATATTCTGAATTTGTGTTGTCATACAAAAAACAGAACAGAACAGAACAGAACTGAACTGAACTGAATTGAATTGAATTCTTTTTTGGCCAAGTGTGATTGGACACACAAAGAATTTGTCTTGGTACATAAATCTAATAAACAAACAATATATAGTTGGAAAAAAAAGAAAAGATAGAACAAAAGTAAGCCATATTCTGCTTCAGATTTTAGATGCAATTGTTCATGCCTTTAAAAAAAATACATGCTTACACAAACACTTTGGGCATTTCAGTAACATTTATGAATTCCTTGATGGATGCCTGACATTAAGTTATTTGCTTTGTTTTTAAGTGGTCTGCACTTATTTCAACAGGCATCAAATGGTGGCTCATTAAAATGTGTTATTACACATAACAATAACACATGTATTTCTTTTATATTGTATTTAATAATTTGTTCTTTATTTTTACTTTATTTTATATTGCTATATAATCCCTTTGTATTAAAAGCAAAACCAACAAAGCTGGAACAAATTCCAAAAACTGTGAATATTGTTGTTCTCTGTCTGGATTTGTAACTTCCACATAATAAAATAAATTTTTAAAATGAGAAAAAATTGTAGCTATACAAATATCAAAGGAAAAACTCTTGTATAGTTCACTAAATAACCAACATTGCATGTTACTTTCTGACCCAATTCATTTTTGTTTTTCCATTTTGTTTTTCCATTTATTAAATATTAAATATATTCCATAATTAAATATTTAACAATTTATCTACAAATTTATATTATTCTTTAATATCAACTATTTCTTTCTGTATCAGCTGTCCTTTTTAAAATGAAAAACATTTTAAACATATGTAAAATGAATAAGAATGATAGTTGTGCTAAAAGAAAAACTATTTTTTGTTTTCTGAGTTCTCATTTTTTGGTAAGAATTAAATTAAAACAAGGGATTATTAAAAGTAAAAAGATAGTAATTCATCACTAATGCAAAAGAGCTTTGCGGTAAACTGCTTTTAAAGTTCAATAAAGCCCAGCATAGAAAAGCAAAATTTTAAAAAAGAAATAAAGCATCTCTGCATCTATTATGTATTTTTGTTGCTCAGTATTCATATAAGGTTTCTAAGCACAGAGTTAACAGCAACATATAGTCAGCGTACATTTAAAAAACAATTTCTGTGACCCAAACAGACTACAAAGCCAGGCGTTTATTCCAAGTGAAGTTTTATTTAGTGTCATAAAGAAGCAATTGATTCTTTACTGCTTTGATTTAGTTATTAGGGTTTAAGGCTCTCGGGTAACATTGCTTCCAATTAAATGACAAAATTGTGCACAAAACAATTGTTCATAATCTCAACAAAGATTCTGGACTGTGCAGGCAATTCCTAATTGAAACAGTTCATTTCAACCATGCTGCTTCTGTGTATGCTGTACTTACACAAATCCTGTCCAGAAAAAGAAAAAGAAAAAGAAAAGACTCAGCCACAGATAACTACTTTTTCCAGGTTGAAATTCTGAAATAATATGGATTCAGTTTTTTGCATGTATTATTTTTCTGATCCAGTTTATTTGGGTTGGTCCCCTCATTCTTCACCTTGGAACAACCTAAAAATATTAGAATAAGGAACCAGGCTTGCTGCCTTCAAGTCACTGTACGGGCTGCTTGGAGAAGCTTAGATCAAAAGAAACTTTACATTTACATTTCTCCTCTCAGCAACTTTCCCATTGCCTATTATATCATTTCATCTCACCTTGTAGCAAGATCGACAGTGCTTTCCCTGAAAATAAGACCAGGTCTTATATTAATTTTTGCTCCAAAAGACTCATTAGGACTCACTTCCAGGTTATGTCTTATTTTCACATTTCAGTACTAAATGCGTCTGTCTAGCCGACAATCTTAACTGGGGCTTATTTTTGGGGTACGGCTTATATTACAAGCATCCTGAAAAATCATGCTAGGGCTAATTTTCCAGTTGGGTCTTATTTTCAGGAAAACATGGTACCTCAGTCATAATTCATCTGTATGAAAAGTAGTCACTTCACGCCATTTTTCAGCTAGGAAATTCACATTGTTTGCCCAATTACTAGTCAAAGAACAATCCATAAAATAGTGAAGAAAGAAACTGAAGATTACCAGTCAATTCCATTAAAAAATTTCCTTGCCCTTCATGCATCTTCAGTGACTTTGACTCAAGAGAATCTAGGATTCTCCCTAGATTACAGCTGTGCATTTAGCTATAGCTATTTTTCAATATTTCTCCTTTTTCACACTTTTCTGCTGTTCAAATGATTCTCTAACAAATTGAGCAGTGTGCATGCTCCTTTCTGCTGTTTTATTCAGGCGTGCCATTTTTAATCCATCATTGTTTTTGTCCTTCAGTTGGTTTTTATCTTCTCTCTTAATCAAGTAGCCAGTTTTTACTAAGCTACTTTGGGTTTTCTCATTTAGCTTTTCTTAATAGTCTTTTCTTCTTGCAAACCTCCATATTTTCCCAAAAGTATTGATTTACCTGTTGAGGTAAATGAGGCTGTTAAATTTACTATCAAAAACATGCATAGGAATAATTCTACTATTTTGCCACATTTCTACTCTGGATTGTCCTGGATCTAGCTGGTTCCTCTGTGTTGTATTTAGCTTCGTACTTTAGATAAAATTTGTCAAAATTATTAGCAATGGCTACACTTTCAAATTAATTTGCTATCTTTGGCTTCTAGTCCTGAGAAAGCTGGGAAATCAGCAGATCATTAAATCTTAATGCTAAGAATTATATTCTAAGCATTGCGATTTGCATTGTTTACACAAACAACATGTTCTTTCTTTTAAAGATGGAGATAGAAATAGATCGTTTATGCTTATCTGTTCTTTACAAATAGGCCATGAAATGTTCAAAGCATAAAGAAGGAAATATGACTTTGCCTGTAGCTGTTTAAAATGAGCCCAACTGCCATGAAATCTGAAACTCTCCAGATTACTTTACATGTGCAAGCTACTATCTTATTAGCTATTTCATGGTGAAAATAAAAAGTTGCCTTAAGAGACATTGATGTCTTAAAGGGAGGTCATTTGGATAATATGTAATACATAGGAAGGTCCCCAAAAGTATCATAATTTGCTTGCTATATCTGGAATGCAGTGAGGTGACTCTGATTAACTTCTATAGAAAAAGGGAATGGCTTTAACCAGGATGTGAACACAGCAGCCTCTGCAGTGGAATCAAAAGAATAGGATGTTCTCCACTCCTCTGATCACAACAAAATAGCTTATCCCACCAGACATGAAATCCTGGGTTTAGAAAATTTAGAACTCTGCCGCCTTCGGCATGACCTGAGTATAACTCATAAAATCATCTGCTGCAATGTCCTTCCTATCGAAGACTACTTCAGCTTCAATCGCAACAATATACGAGCACACAATAGATTTAAACTTAATGTTAACCGCTCCAATCTTGATTGTAGAAAATATGACTTCAGTAACAGAGTTGTTAATGCCTGGAATGCACTACCTGACTCTGTGGTCTCTTCCCAAAATCCCCAAAGCTTTAACCAAAGACTATCTACTATTGACATCACCCCATTCCTAAGTAAGGGGCATGCATAAGAGCACCAGCGTGCCTACCGTTCCTGTCCTAATGTTCCCTTTGATTGTATCCAATTCGTATGGTAATTTCATGCTTATACTTATATATACTGTTGTGTTTGACAAATAAATAAATAAAATGAATAAATAAATAAAAATGTAGATTCTGGCATCTTTCTGTCCCTTTCTATAGCATAAAATAGGTGAGCTCCGTTGAAGGACAGTGGACAGATTTAGCTTTTCTTTCCCTTTGTTGCTTTTCCCACTGGGATTTTAAGAGCAATGGACCAATTACAAAGGGAAAGCACTGATAGCATCTGAGTGGAAGAAGTTGCAGCCAAGAGAACAAGCAATTTCCAGGATAAAGTGCAATTTAGCAAGTGACTGATTGGAAGACCAGGCATGGAGTCCAACAAAGCTAGAGCAGAAGAACTGAAAGAGAAAGCAGAGCTCAGAAGCTTCTCTACTCCAGTATATCATCTACGTTAAGTAGTAAGTTAAGGAATAAGTACATTTGTTAAGCTTTAGATATAATAAATGCCTCCAGAGAAACATAGAAAAGTAACAATAGTATTTTTGTTAGTGGTCAATGCCATCCAAAAGAACCTTCCACAAGCTTTGATCACAGTGCCCACACTGCCATTTGGCCAGTGGTGGGATTCAACCCGTGCAACAACCGGTTCACTGAGCATGCACTTCATATATTATAATTTATAATATAAATTATTCAGGGGCTGACTCGTTTAAACTTGTTGTATGAAAAGTCAAAGTGTTTCATTCCAGTGCTGGTCACATTTCCTGGAATGACTTGGAAGTCATACTTTGTCATACTTGCAAATATATATATATACATACATACATATATATATATATACATAAATACATACATACATACATACATATATGTGTGTTTGTGTGTGTGTGTGTGTGTGTGTGTTTTCTGAGGTTTTCGCGGGTGTTTGTATGTAGGTCTTTGGTTATTTGGGTTTTCTCCCGCGTAAAATTGGAACGTCGCCAAGACACTTCCAATTTTACGCGGGAGAAAACCCGAATAACCAAAGACCTACATATCTATATCTATATCTATATCTATATCTATCTATCTATCTATCTATCTATCTATCTATCTATCTATCTATCTATCTATCTATCTATCTATCTATCTATCTACACACACACACACACAGGTTGCCCTTCTTTGTTCCTCTTAGAAGCAATGGAAAGCATTCATTCTTCATGTTTTTCCTATTTCTTAACAGATGCAGGCAACATAATTACTTCTGGATACTCATAAACTTAATATATTTAATATAAACTTCATCCATTCTATGCTTATTTAGAAATAACTCCAAGGAACTTACTCTGAAGTAAGAATGTACAGGATTTCAAGCTAAATCATTTTTAATTGCCATCATTTCATAGAGAGGTCTACCCACATCCATTAGGCCCATGCAAACACATTCCTGTAATATTAGAATTCCTAGGTTTGTGGTTTAGCTTTCAGCTCATGGTTTGCTCCAAAATTGCTTGATTTTTTTTCACATTACAATGCTGTTGAAAGATTTGTGGAGCAGGATCATGTTATTCAAAGCCTGTTTGGACAAACCTTTTTTTATTACTCTACTTCCTTATTGTTAAGAACCAGGTAATTTTCTTTTTTTTAAAAAAAATAATAATGCTTGATGTATGTAAGATTCAGTGCCTTTGGTAGGCTTGCACAGTCTTGTCATTTCATTTCATGCTGGATGAGAAAAACTACTTCATATGCTACATTATTGATTTATGGTTTTCCTTAACAGCTATACTTAAATTCTGCCAGGTCCCCTTATTGGCATATTTGATTCGGTGTCAGGAGAACAATTGTTTTCCTTTCAATTTTAGTAGCTTAGAGAGCTAAAGGTCCCAGTTCCTGAAGTGAATTTATAATCTCCTAATTCACTTTATCATTGCTGTTACTGCTGTTAAACAATACATTTTTAACAAGATTAAGGAAGCTCAATAGATGAGTAATAGATCTTAACTGCTGGTCTTTTGGTCAAGCAAACCATAAATTTCCACTACTATGAAGTGTATCCGGGAGTATCCTCAATATATTGCATATATTTTCAGCTTACCGAGATATGGACAGCAGGGTCAGAGAGGCTAACGTGTGAGAATTTGGAATTAAGTTGGGCTTTAGTTGCACTTGTTATTGACCAAAATATGCCCAAATTCACCTGTACCATCCTTAATGTTAATAACTGTATATTAGACAGAAATAAGAAACAAAAAGCAAAGGAATATCAAAAAGACCTCTACATATGCTTCACTGACTACACAGAAGCCTTCAATGGTGTCGACCATGACAAGTGACCATGACAACTGCCTCAAAGAACTGGAAATATCACCACAGCACATCTAGCTCATATGTCATTGCATTCTAATCAGGCAGCTATTATAAGAATGGAATATGGAGACACAAAATGGTTCAGAATTGAAAAAGGCACTTGACAAGTTTGTATCCTGTCACTTATCCTATTCAGCAGGTACACAGAAATAGTTATGAGAAATGCACATTTGGAGAAATCTACCATTGGGGTTAAAATCAGGAGTAGGAATATCAACAACCTCCGATATGCAGATGATACAACATTAATCACAAAAAGCAAGGAAGATCTGGAGTGGTTAATCCTGAGAGTCAAACTTGGACTGCACTGTAACGTCAAGAAAATAAAGGAAATGACAACTGCTGAGAATACACAGGTTAGAATGCAGATCGATAATGAGACCATCAAAACAGTAAAGGAATTCATCTTCCTGGGCTCTAAAATCAACCAAAATGGTGATTGTAGTCCTGAGATCAGAAGGTGTATATCACTTGGAAGAACTGAATGAATAACATCTGGAAGAATAAATAAATAAATAAAAGTTGATTAGGTGGCTCAGTGGCTAAGACTCTGAGCTTGTCGATCAGAAAGGTCGGCAGATCAGCAGTTCGAATCCCTTGTACAGGTCTCCTGCGTGAGCAGGGGTTTGGACTAGATGACCTCCAAGGTCCCTTCCAACTCTGTTACTTTTACATCAGAAAGCATATGATGAAAGGATTTGGTGATAGACACAAGTGCTGGGCTTGTCCAGCCTTGTGTGCTAGATGATGTCTCTGAATGATTTCCAATGCTTCATCCCATATTTCTTTCAACCTGGGCTAAATTACCATTATGAATTAAGTTTTCAGCTAACTTGTTGGCTTTTTCCAGTTTGCTTATTTGTTTGTTTGTTTGTTTCTCTCCTCCTCCTCCATTCTTTCTCAGCTTTATTTATTTATTTATTTATTTTGTCACAACATCATACAAAAAGATTATATAGTATATAACCATATAAACATATATAGGAAGAAGAAAAGAAAAACAATAGGACAGGAACGGTAGGCACGTTTGTGCGCTTATGCACGCCCCTTATGGTCCTCTTAGGAATGGGGTGAGGTCAATAGTAGAAAGTTTTTGGTTAAAGCTTTTAGGATTATGGGAAGAGACCACAGAGTCAGGTAAAGTATTCCAAGCACTGATGATTCTGTTGCAGAAGTCATATTTTCTGCAATCTAGATTAAAGCGGTTAACATTAAGTTTAAATCTATTGGTTGCCCTTGTATTATTGCAATTAAAGCTGAAGTAGTCTTTGACAGGAAGGACATTACAATAGATGATTCTGTGAGTTAAACTTAGGTCTTGTCGAAGGCGACGGAGTTCCAAGTTTTCTAAGCCTAGGATTTCAAGTCTGGTGGGATAAGGTATTTTGTTGTTTTCAGAGGAATGGAGAACTCTTCTTGTAAAATATTTCTGGACACGTTCAATTGTATTGATGTCAGAGATGTGGTGAGGGTTCCAAACAGGTGAGCTGTATTCTAGAATTGGTCTAGCAAATGTTTTATATGCTCTGGTTAGTAGTGTGGTGTTTTGGAAAAGAAGCTACATAAAATTAGGTTTACAACTCTTAGAGCTTTTTGCTATGCAGTTGCAGTGGGCTTTGGCACTTAGATCATTTGACATGAAAACTCCAAGGTCTTTAACGGGATGGGGTCGTCTGTAAGGTAATGTCCATCTAGTATGTACTTAGTTTTTGGGTTCTTTTTTCCTATATGTAAGACTGAGCATTTGCTGGTTGAAATTTGAGCTGCCAATTTTAGACCAAGCGTTAGATGGTCAAGGTCGTTTTGAATGATAGAAGTGTTGTCTGTGGTGTTAAATAGTTTGACATCGTCAGCAAAGAGAACACAATTACTTGAGATATGGTCACAAAGATCATTAATGTATAGTATAAAGAGTGTTGGTCCAAGGACGCTGCCTTGAGGAACGCCACTCTTGACAGGAACAGGATTTGATAAAGCATTGCCAATTTTGACCACTTGTTGTCTGTTAGACAGAAAAGCAGATATCCATTTGTGGAGGGGTCCTGAGATGCCATAGGATGTTAGTTTAAGGAGAAGTTTATCGTGTACTACTGAGTCAAAAGCTTTGCAGAAGTCTATGTAGATTGCATCTATTGATTTGCCTTGATCTAGATTTGAAGTCCATATGTTTTTGCAGTGGAGAAGTTGTAAGTTACATGATAACTTTTTCCTGAAACCAAATTGTTTGTTGGAGAGTAGGTTGTTAGTTTCTAAGTGTGAGGTAATGGATTGGTTGATGATAGATTCCATGACTTTGCAGGTGACGAGCAAAGGGAGATCGGTCTGTAGTTTTCACTAAGCTGGGGTCTCCTTTTTGAAGATGGGGATGACTGTGGCTAGTGACCAAAGTTTGGGAAGAGAACTGGTAGTGAAAGCTTTATCAAAGATAATACTTAGGGGTTCGCTATATTAATGGAAAGTTTTTTAAGAAATATGCACATAGTCCATCGGGTCCAATAGAAAGTGATGGTTTTAAGTTGTGAAGAGCTTTACCAATGTTGTCTTCTGTGAAATCTATATGAGTTAAATCATCATAGTCATTGCTGGTTCGTTTGTGGAATGTCGGATATGTGTTATCGGAGTTAACAAAAACTGAGCCAAAGAAAATGTTGAAGAGGTTTGCTTTGTTGTTAAAATCTTTTAGTGGTGGGATGGATCTTGAGTCTTTAAGTTTATTGTTGACAAAATTATAAAAGGCACGATTGGAATTTGTGCGTAGAAGGTTCTCTTCTTGCTTGGTGTGGTAATTTGTGCATTCAGTTTTTATTTGGTTGCATATGTTTCTGTAGCGGTTTTTGAAATTTGTAACATAGCCTTTTTTGTTTCTTTTCCAGAGGGAATTTTTTTTGATTGAAGCTTTTTTATTGATATGGGTAGTTTGTTTTTCTTGGACATGGTAGTCATTCGTGGTACATATAATTTAATGACTCTATTGAGAGTAGGAAGACTCTATAGAGGTCATCAGCGGTTATGCAGGTTGCAAACAGATTTTGCCAGTTCAGAAATGAAAGATCGTTGTTTATAAGGTCATAATTGGCTTTTTTGAAGTTGTAGTTGGGAGTTCTGTTGTTATGACGATTTAAGTATGGACGTATATTGAGACGAAAATCAATCATGCAGTGGTCACTGTTTGAAAAAGGTTCTTTAATTTGTAGTCCGTAAATTGAGTTTGGATTGTTGCAGAAGATGAGGTCAAGGCAGTTGTTGAGTCTTGTATTGTTAGTTACAAGTTGTTCAAGACCTAGGTTTGTAACAGCGTTGTATAGTGTAGTATGGATTGGGTCAGTTGAACATTCATTAGTTGTCCAGTTAATGAGAGGTAGATTTAGGTCACCCAGGAAGATGAGAGGGTATGGGCAAGAGGTAGCCCATGTTAGCATTGAGGTGAGCATATTTGCGTGGGTAATGTCATAGTCGGGGGCTCTGTAGCATAGTAAGAATCTAAGAGTAGTGTCAAGGGATAGGTCGCATGCTATGGTTTCAGGAAGAGAGAGATTATGTGCTACTTGGATATTTTTTAGATTCAGTGACTTTTTGTAAAAGATAGCCACTCCACCACCTCTTCGGTTTTCCCGATCTGATCGATAGACTTGATATTCTTTGTTTGAGATAATGGAGTCGGGAAGGGATGAATTCAGCCATGTTTCACAAACAAAAATGATATCAAATGTGACACTGTTTAATAAGAGGATAAATTCAGGTAATTTGTTGACTATGCTTCTTGCATTTATCAATTTGCATTTGAGATCTGATATGATTGGTGTTGAAGAGGTAAGGGGCGTGCATACCTAGTTTTGGATGTTAGTAGGTTGGGGGTTGTGTACAATAGATGGTTGTATAGATGGTTGGATGGTAGTTTGGGTGTTTGGATGGATGGTTGTTTGGATGGCTGGTTGGGTGGATTGTTGGGTGGCTGGTTGGATGGCTGGTTGGATGGCTGGTTGGATGGCTGATTGGATGGCTGCTTGGATGGCTGTTTGGATGGCTGTTTGGATGGTTGTTTGGATGGCTTCTCTATAAATTCTCTTTAACAGTAGCCAACTAGAAATTTATGGGAAAACTATAAATAGGACCTAATATTCTGCAATAGATGGGGAAGAAATGGAGGCAGTGACAAGTTTTATTTTCCTGGGCTCCAAGATTATGCAGATGGGGACTACAGTCAAGAAATTAAAAGACGCTTGCTCCTGGGCAGGAAATCTATGGCAAATCTAGACATCTAAAAAGCAGAGTCATCACCCTGCCAACAAAAGTGCGTATAGTCAAGGCTATGGTTATCCCAGTTGCAATGTATGGCTATGAAAGTTGGACCATAAGATAGGCTGAGTGCCAAAGAATTGAGGCCTTTGAACTGTGATTCTAGAGAAGACTCCCTTGCAGTCCCTTGGACTGCAAGGCAATCAAACTAGTCAGTCCTAGAGGAGATCCACCCTGACTGCTGTTTAGAAGGCCAGGTCCTGAAGATGAAACTGAAATACTTTGGCCACCTAAAGAAGGAAGGACTCACTGGAGAAGAGCCTAATGCTGGGAACGATTGAGGGCAAAAGAAGGGGAGGACAGAGAACGAAGTGGCTGGATGGAGTCATTGAAGCAGTTGGTGTGAGCTTAAATGGATTCTGGGGGATGGTAGAGGACAGGAAGGTCTGGAAGAACGTTGTCCATGGTGTCGTGACGGGTCAGACATGACTTCGCAATTAACAACAAATTCGGCAAAAGTTGGCATTAAAGGCACACTGCCTTAATACTAGAGCTAGTATCCAATCATTGTGACTAGATATTCCTCAGACATTTGAACATAATCTGTAATCTTTATCCAAGCTAATATCTATCCTTCTTTCAAAGATAATAAATTTTGTCTTTTTAATATATTCTAAATGAAAGAGTATTACTAGAAATACAACTTTTTGTATATCAAGAATTATTGTATATATTTCTCCCATTCTTTCTCTACTTCTGGTGAAGCAAAAATCCCCAGAGGTTATAAACTTTTCTTATCAGGCCTATGTCAGCATAATAGATTTGAGTAGTCTTTCTATAAATATAACTGTTGCTTCATAAGAATATTCTATAGAAACATATTCAGAAAAAGCAGATTATTATTACACTTTTACTTCATACATTTTAAAGAGACAGAAATCAATTTTCTGTCAGAAACAGCTAAACTGATATTGTGTTACTTTCCCACCAAAATGAAATCAACACTTTCCTTTAAACACATATAGTTATTTCTCTGGACCAAAAATAAGACATGAAGGTTGATGGTTTTGCACTGCAATTCCCCAAAATCCTTGCCATAACCTATGTTGGATGATGAGTATTGAAGTGTTAATCATATTATATATTTTTGCTACAGAAAATTGGGATAGGTGGGCACTATTTATTATTATTTTTGCTGTTGTTGTAGCAGCCCTCATCTGGCCACTATACTGGAACCTTGTTAACTATGCCAAATGAAATGAAGAACATCATTTTTAATTTTTTTAAAATCTTCTATGCTAACTTTGCCTTTCAATATATATTGTATCTTAAATTACACTTCAGGAAGCTTATTTCAGCTTTTTAGATCAATAGTTATAAGGATTTCTATGGGGTATAAAACCCATTTATCAGATACAATGTTGAGGAACCCTGTATAGCTTATGGATAATGCCACCTTTGCAATATATTAGCTAAGCCCGAGGGTTTAATTTCTATATTGCATTGGATAAAGTATTTTCCTTTTTATTGGTCAATTAGCTGATTAAAGATACTAACCAAACATTCAATCTACCCTAATGTAATGCATAGTATTTAATTTAATTAGCAAGATCCTTCCATTTGGGGAGAGATGTAGTTAACAAAACCTTTTTCACATCTATTTCTGCATGAAAAATATGCTAGTTTTTGCTAAGAGATATTACATATTTGAAAAAGTTACTCCTTATGAAAGGAATTTTGATTTCTGCTGCACTTCTTGCTGGCCAAGGATTACTCTCCATAATATGTTTCCATTTCTTCTACCTGGATATAGTTTAGTATTTATTTGAAACGGAAGTAATTCTTTTCAACAAACTAGGAACCACTGAGATAGTCAAGACCTCTAGGAGTTCTTGTTTTTCAGATTCTAATGTGTCTCTCTTTCCTGCTTTGACATGTTATTTCTGCAGAGTGTTAAAATCTCAATGGCTTAATCATGTAGATTTTTTATAGATAAAGGAAATAGAAGCCATAGAAAATCAGTTGCAATGCATAAAAATTGATGCATTTTTTTTATAAGCTTGTTGCCTTAGCCATTAGATAAACTGCTACCCAAATCTCATGTGTCCTAAATTTCTATAACACAAACCAGGTTGCCTAGTAAAATAGGGTTTAACCCAGTGCCCCTCATTGCTTAATAGCCCCTTAGGGAACAACAAATTGAAGCTACATAATTTTGAGCAAGGGAGTTCTATGGCATTGCAAACATGTTGGAAAATTCACTTGGGATTGAAAAAAACTGGATGAAATGAATGGGAGAATTGGCTGTTATTCTACCAAAGTTACATTTCTGTTATTTACCTGGCTTTCAGATTGAAATAACCAAGCAGATTTATTTTTTAAAGAGACATAACATGCAAATTGATTTTCATCCTCTTATTCCTAAATGTACCTTGATGAACGTATCTTTTCTTTTATGTACACTGAGAGCATATGCACCAAGACAAATTCCTTGTGTGTCCAATCACACTTGGCCAATAAAATTCTATTCTATTCTATTCTATTCTATTCTAAAAAAACAAAAATGATGGTCATTATGATGATGAGAACTAAAACTAAACTTTTTGTTCAACCATTATATGCATATTTTTTTAAAAAATAAATAAATCAGAAAACAGATTTCTGAGGAAAATAATCATTTTATTTGCTGAATTAAGTTTTTATATATTCAGCCTTGAAGTGATAGTAGGATTTAAAGTTTTGTACACTGCTGTTCTTCTTGATTCCACTTCTTCATTTGTAAGTCAAAATCTTATTCTCTCTCAGCATTGTGTACCATAAGCTCTAGCTTTGTGCTTTTTGAACTATGTCAAAACAAGTGTTTCATAATACAATACCTTTTAAAAATGAAGGGTGGTTTTTTAGTTTTTGTTTACTTTAATATGCTGTTAAGAAGGAACAAGAGCTGACCTTCTAGCCACAAGGAAGTAGTTCTTCTTCCTGTAATCTTAATACAGTAAAAGGAACAACGTGTGACTATTTTCCGCAAGCAGTAGATGCAAATCATTATAACTTGAATCAAACAATAAGCTACCTCTATGTTTTGAGGTTGCCTATTAAATTAGTCACTAGAGGCAACTTAGTTTGTTTCCATCTGTTGCGCTTGGGAATCGAATAGCTTAGGTCCTGGCAGTTGGGAACATATAGATGATTATATCCTGGTATGTACTTCAGGTTAAAGTCCAAAAATCTGAAACAAAAAGCTGTTTTCTATTCATATTTAGCTAGAAACACCCAAACAGAGGCAGACCACCCACAGACTGACACTTAAAGAGACTGCAAAGTTTTGAATTTGCTGAAAGTCAGCTATGGAAATAAAGTTGTCAACAATCTGTTCAAAACTAAAAATACATATGGTATATATATATAGATAAATATATGACACATTGATGCTAAAAAAAAGTAACCAGTGACCAAGACAGAGATATATGATCAGATACAATGCCACTTGGTTTCCTTTATCCTTTTCTTCGCCCTACTTCATATCTTCCCCTCGGAGCAGCGTACACTATCCTTCCATTAGGGAGGTTTCAAACTCCTAAATAAGAGGCAAAAACTGGATTTGAAGAATATTTGTAATGCATATTACAAATATTCTTCAAATCCAGTTTTTGCCTCTTATTTAGGAGTCACTGGGGGTTGCTACCGGTTCACCCCGGTTCAGGCAAACTGGTAGTGGTGGCGGTGGGAGGCTCCACCCACCCACCCGGATGTCTCTGTGCATGTGAACCAGTAGCAACCAAAATTGAAACCCACTACTGAGTACAGTGCAAAAGTGTTGGGGAAAACTTCTGTAAATTAAGAATACTTTCAGAAATAGAAGTGTTAATAATTCATTTTTATCAATTAACAAAATGCAAAGTAAATGAACAGAAAAGAAATTCAAATCAAATCGATATTTGGTGTGACCACCCTTTCCACAGTTTTTGAAGGAATTTAGCAAGGTTCCTTCAAGGTTGTTCCAAACATCTGGGAGAACTAACCACAGATTTTCTGTGGATGTAGGCTGCCTCAAATACATTTGTCTCTTCATGTAATCCAGGGGTGTCAAACTCACGGCCTGTGGGCCAGATGCGTCATAGGCTGACCACACCTATCCCCAGTTTAGTGAAGGGGGAAAAAGTCATGATACATCATGTGATGACAATGTGACGCCATGAGTTTGACACCCCTGATGTAATCCCAAATAGACTTGATGACATTAGGGCTCTGTGGGGGCCAAACCATCACTTCCAGAACTTCTTGTTCTTTATGCTGAAGATACTTCTTAATGACATTGACTGTATGCTTGGCACTGTTGTGCTGATGCAGAATAAATTTGGGCCAATCACACACTTCCCTGATGGTATGACATGATGGATAAGTATCTGCCTGTATTTCTCAGCATTGAGGCCACCAGTGATCCTGACCAAATCGCCAACTCCATTTGCAGAAATGCAGCCCCAAATTTGCAAGGAACTTCCGCTATGTTTCACTGTTGCCTGCAGACACTCATTACTGGACCTCTATCCATCTTTTCAGTGAACAAACTGCCTCCTGCTCTAGCCAAATATTTCAAATTTTGACTCATCAGTCCAGAGCACCTGCTGTTATTTCTCTGCACACAAATTCCTGTTTTCATGCATATTTGAGTCGTTTAGTCTTGTTTCCATGTCAGAGGTATGGCTTTTTGCTTGTAATTCTTTCATGAAGACCATTTCTGTCCAGACTTCTCTGGACAGTAGATCAGTGTACCTGGTTTCTTTCCATTTGTACTCATGGCACTGCTTGACATCTACCAATGTCGAAGGAAACTAGGCATGATGTATATTCCATCTGCTGCAAGTTTCCTTGGTTGATCACTGCATCTACAATGTTGCCCGTATCTTTGTGCTTCAAAAGAGTTTGAACACATATCTTGAAATTTTCATTCTGCTCTTTGCCCGATTGAGATCTTGCTGAGTCTAACCTTATGTTTTGTTCCTGTACTCAGTTCTTCCATGGTGTGTTACCTGTGACATGAAACTGTCTTCCACAACCTCACCTAGCAGAGTTTGGCTGTTGCACACAACTGCTTCTATTTCAGTTAATGATTGTGTTTCAACCTGTATATAAAATTGACGATCATTATGACCACTGCTTGGTATAATTGGTTAACAATACACCTGACTCTAATCCTACAAAATCCCTGACTTTGTGTGAGTGTAAGAATGATGCTGTTTTGAAGGCAAAGGATGGTCACATCTATTATTGATTTGATTTGGATTTCTCTTCTGTTCATTTACTTTCCATTTTGTTAATTGATGAAAATAAATTATTAACACCTCTATTTCTGAAAGTGTTCTTAATTTACAACATTTTTGCACAACTGCTTATCCCTTTTGCACAAACTGCACAACTGCTTAACACTTTTAACACTTTTACATACAATACAACACAGAGTATTGTACATAATATAAAGTACAGACTAAGTGTCCCTTAGTATCGAGTTACATCTTGAAACACGGAGATGAAAATAGGGAGATTTCCTTGACTATGCAAGTTTATACTAATAATTTGAAATGAGGTACCAAAACCAGAATGAGTTATGTTAAATTTATCCCAGCCAGAACTATCCTGAAATCATCAGGAGTTTAGAGGTACATCAAGAGATAGAGAAAAAATAAACAGAGAAAATAAAACACATGCAGACTTCCAAATTCTATTTAAGAAAAAAAATGTTTCCAAAAAAAATGTTGATGGCAGCAGAAAATCATCATAGTATTATATCATCATTTTGTGATAGATTGAATAAAAATATGGTCAGGAAAAAAGATATCCCCTCTTCAAGTATATACAATAATGTTAACATTCTTTATGACTGCTTAGCAGGAAAACTGAAAGCAGTCTATTATTCAAATCACAGATTTCCTACAAACCTTTAGATAGCCATTGTCTCATTCAATGGATGTACAGGTGCAGAGTGGTCTAAACATGAGATATCTACCTTCAGGCAGTTCACTTTTTATTTTTTGTTCTTAATGATTTGTGGTGCTCTAGTGTGAATCCGATTTCCTTTTGTATTTCTCCTTCCTGTTCTGGAAAATGTACATCCGTTTATAGCATATGTCACCACTTCTCATTTTATAAACAACTAGGGAGTGAATTCTTCAGAGGAAGATAAACGCAAGGCAATTTCAGAGTTGTGTGATTCCATGACTGAGACTCTTGGGAGAGGGTTTGTTTTGCCTTAGGCTGAGACGTTGGAAAATGCTCCATGAGTTCTGTTCCTTAGTTAGCTTTTTCCTTCAAGGACCCATAGGGTTTGTGAAAATAGTATTCAAAACTTCAGGGCTTTGGGAGGTAAGGTTCCATGGATGTGATATTTTATTTATTTATTTTATTTATTAAATTTTTATACCGCCCTGCTCCCGAAGGACTCAGGGCGGTTTACAGCCATAATAAAAAACAACAGCAAAATACACATAAAAACATGATTAAAAAACTTATTATACAAATTGCCGAATTAAAACAATTAAAAATAAAACCCCAATTTATAAAATATTAAAACGTTAAAACTAATTAAAATCCTATTAAAATCCTATGCCAGTCCTGCGCGAACAAACAAATAGGTCTTCAATTCTCGGCGGAAAGTCGAAGTCCAGGGGGAAGTTCGTTCCGAAGGGTGGGAGCCCCCACAGAGAAGGCCCTCCCCCTGGGGGCCGCCAGCCGACATTGCTTGGCGGACGGCACCCTAAGGAGTCCCTCTCTGTGCGAGCATACAGGTCGGTGGGAGGTATTCGGTAACAGCAGGATATCTATCTATGGATATGGGAAGTTCGTTCCGAAGGGTGGGAGCCCCCACAGAGAAGGCCCTCCCCCTGGGGGCGTACAGGTCGGTGGGAGGTATTCGGTAACAGCAGGATATCTATCTATGGATATGGGACATCCATAGAATATTGTGAATATACTGCAGCTCATATTGAGTTCAATTTCCTTATATTATAATATCTTTAAAGTATACTCAGCAGAGAAATCCTCCTGCATTAATTTGATACAAGACAACTTGTTTTACAGTATCTTTCAAATGAGATGCAATTTTCAGAAAATTGTTAAATGTGGGAAGTGGTGTATTTGAGTTATGAGACACTCAAGTGTATATGAGTATGTGGGAGAGTCTTTCCCATATATATATATATAGAGAGAGAGTCATAGTGGTGCAGTGGTTAGACTGCAATATGATAGTCTAACTCTGCCAACTGCCAGCAGTTCAATCCTGACTGGGTCAAGGTTGATTCAGCCTTCCATTCTTCCAAGGACCCAGATTGTTGGGGGCAACATGCTGACCCTGTAAACCACTTAGAGATGGCTTACAAAGAAGTTATTATTCTCATACTGTCAAAATACAATAACCCTAAATCCAATTTTATGCAACTCTTTTCCCTTTTAGAAAAAGCAGAATACCATAATGTCAGGGTAAAAATAAAATCTATGGAACAAGTAGAAAGATTTTTCTACACTAAAAGCTATATTGCCCTTTGGATAGTGAGCTAGTTGGGGTTACTCAAAAAAAGAAGAGTCAGTTTCTTTTATGTACACTGAGAGCATATTCACCAAGACAAATTCCTTGTGGGTCCAATCACACTTGGCCAATAAAAAATTCTATTCTATTCTATTGTATTTCAAGACAAAATTCAATTTAACAAAATACAATCTTCAAATTTAACTGAATTATGTTATATGATTATTCTCCATGATTTTTCAACTGTGCTGTTTTAGGCAACGTGGGAGCTGTACCCACGTATGTTGTGCATTTCTGCATTGCACTCAGGTTGGTGGTACATTGCTTCTACTAAAAAAATTGCAAAGGGAGCAGGTACAGCAGACAGAGTTGACATTTTCAAAAATATTCCTGTTGCTTTTTTGGTTAGGCTCTTCCAGTTTCTTCCAGAAAAATTGTACCATTTGTACCACAGAAATAAAAAATAGTTTGGCTCTAAATCTGGATTTTACTGTTCTTCTACATTCAAACTGAAGCTTTTTCTCCAATTTTCACTAATTCTGGAGAAATGAAGACGAGCAGTCTTTCTTTCATTGGCTTGAAAACATTTTTCCATGTGATCTGGTGCTAATAAATCAAAATCCCTAATTATGTGCACCAATTTAAATGTGAGCAAATGGAAGCACAATCTGAGAACTTTCTGAAAGCTCAGCAAGTAATGGGAGGGTTCTTAGACATAAACAACCAAAAGATAGGAGAGGAATTCATTAATAGCTTAATTTATAAATGGCATTGTAGCACAGGCTGCAAAAAGCTTGCCAATAGTATACAAAGTATTCAAGTTTTCCTCCTTATTTTCTAATAAATAAGTGCTAGGGTTAGGGTTAGAGGTTCTATCAGAATTTCCAAGAGTCTGTCCCCTAAATCTTTGCATTAATACATGTTATTGAAGTTAGTATCATTTTTGGTCCCGCAAATATTACCTGCTGTGAAAGGTTTTCCACATAATTTCTTTTCAGAACTCCCAGATGAGTCAACAAGAAAAAAATGGTGGGGTAAGTTTGTGCCTGTTCTTTACAGATTTGGAACAACAGAAGATTCCATCTGATACCTGATTCCCTTCTACATTTAGCTTCTCTAAACATCTTATTTTATTTCATTATTTTATTAATTATTTTATTATTTTATTTTAATATTTTATTTTATGTTACTACTTTATTTTCTCACCTTCATTATTTTACAAATAACTAAAGGTGGCAAATCTCTGAGGGGGGCTGGGCTGACAGAGTGATTGGCCCAAATCATCTAAAACAGGAATAAAGACTAGGAGAAGAGACTAATTTTGTTTCTTTGGTTTCCTTTTCCCCCTCAATAGTATGTTTTCCTATAAGGAAATGTATTTAATTATCTGGATTCTCTGTCATGGTCCCCTCTCTAATAGCATTCCACCAGAAAAATGATGCCCTCTCATTAGAAGGGTTCCCAAACACCTTTGATTTGGTTTTCCATGGTATTTTGTTTTGTTTGTTTGTTTTGCATTATATTTTGTAAGCCAGTGGCATCCAACCTTTTGGGCACCAGGGACCAATGGAGAGAGGTTCTTCTGCAGACCAGAAGAAGCATGGTTTTCCATGCTGCCTGCATCCCATGGATGGGCCTTCGCTTGTTTACATGGCCCAGTTTCTGCATCCTGTGGAAATCTGGAAGGCTAATTGTATATATCCAAGTATTTCTGCTTTAAGAAAACTGATGGCCACCATCTCAGGGATGAGATGACAGAGCAAACAGAGGATATATATCATAGGTTCAATCTGGGGCAGGTATCGTTCCCACTAAATATGGCCCTAAAAGATACTCTGACCTAAAATAATAAGTCTGGAAAACCAATATTGTTTTTACATATGAATTGGGGACCAATGGAGGAAGAGAAACATTGCAAGCAGAAATCTTAGGGCCACCTTAGCTTTACCTTTCCCCCCCCCCCCACATATAATATTGTAGGTGATATTCTCTGCATACAGTACTTTGGGCTACAGTAATACAGCTCATTGTTTTAGCTACACAGTTAAACCACATTCATAGATTTGGGCTATTATAAATTATACTGCACTGAAGCTTTATCCAAAAGGCAGGTATATAAAAACATTAAAAGAGGAATCTTAAGACTCCTCTAGCTTTTCTGAATTCCTGTGCTGATACATATAGATCTAATTACTGAGCAGGAAACCATTTCTAAAATAAAATATTTTTCATTAAAATAGGATTATAGAAAGGATAAAATTGAACAGTTAATGCTAAAAATACTTTTAGAGCTTTGTGCTATGGTTTCATGGTGGCTTTTGAATGATATATATATATATAAGGTTAGATATGACAGTCTATGCAGCTTTATATTATCCATCTGGCAATCATTTGTCCTGAAAGTTCTCATTCCTCTCATTAGAAGGGTTCCCAAACACCTTTGATTTGGTTTTCCATGGTATTTTGTTTTGTTTGTTTGTTTTGCATTATATTTTGTAAGCCAGTGGCATCCAACCTTTTGGGCACCAGGGACCAATGGAGAGAGGTTCTTCTGCAGACCAGAAGAAGCATGGTTTTCCATGCTGCCTGCATCCCATGGATGGGCCTTCGCTTGTTTACATGGCCCAGTTTCTGCATCCTGTGGAAATGTGGAAGGCTAATTGTATATATCCAAGTATTTCTGCTTTAAGAAAACTGATGGCCACCATCTCAGGGATGAGATTACAGAGCAAACAGAGGATATGTGTCATAGGTTCAATCTGGGGCAGGTATCGTTCCCACTAAATATGGCCCTAAAAGATACTCTGACCTAAAATAATAAGTCTGGAAAACCAATATTGTTTTTACATATGAATTGGGGACCAATGGAGGAAGAGAAACATTGCAAGCAGAAATCTTAGGGCCACCTTACCTTTACCTTTTTTCCCCCCCACATATAATATTGTAGGTGATATTCTCTGCATACAGTACTTTGGGCTACAGTAATACAGCTCATTGTTTTAGCTACACAGTTAAACCACATTCATAGATTTGGGCTATTATAAATTATACTGCACTGAAGCTTTATCCAAAAGGCAGGTATATAAAAACATTAAAAGAGGAATCTTAAGACTCCTCTAGCTTTTCTGAATTCCTGTGCTGATACATATAGATCTAATTACTGAGCAGGAAACCATTTCTAAAATAAAATATTTTTCATTAAAATAGGATTATAGAAAGGATAAAATTGAACAGTTAATGCTAAAAATACTTTTAGAGCTTTGTGCTATGGTTTCATGGTGGCTTTTGAATGATATATATATATATAAGGTTAGATATGACAGTCTATGCAGCTTTATATTATCCATCTGGCAATCATTTGTCCTGAAAGTTCTCATTCCCCTCTCATTATAAACATAAAAAGGAATGATAAAACTAAAATTGATAGGGAGGTGGCTGCTGTTAATTAGCTCACATGTCTGTTATGCATACTTCCTAGCCATTCCCTGAAAAGCTTTATGAATAATATGCAATATTTTTAAAAATATAAAAATCATCCTCCTTTTGTATATTTGCACAGCTATGAAATCTCAGGAGACTGAAATTTTCAATAGTCTTCCATTTCAAAGCCTGAATGTCTGATTTTATTTATTTATTTTTATCCCACCTTTATTATTCTTATAAATAACTCGAGGTGGCAAATACACCTAATATTCCTTCCTCCTATTTTCTGCACAATGACATACTTGTGAGTTGGGTTGGGCTGAGAGAGAATGACCAGCCCAAGGTCACCCAGCTGGCTTTCATGACTAAGTAAAACTAGAACTCATAGTCTCCTGGTTTTCCATGTTTGGATCTTAAGTAGGTCACAATTTTAACCAGACCATTGAGTTTCTGTTTCACAGGCTACAGAAATTCAACTTTTCCAATCTTATAAATCTCAGATGCCCTGCAAATATATTCAATGTCAGTCTTAGTTTCTCAATAACCATGATAGCAGAAGATATTGGGATCACAGTCAAATACATGTAGAAGGTAACAATTTGGAAAGGCTGGGCTTCTTTGTCATTCAGAGGCATGGGTGGTATGAATCCATTTACCCCTTAAAAGTTGGCATCTTGATTGAACAAAGCTGTCCTGTTCTTGAAGCCCATATTTCTGATTCTCCCCAACTAGCCCTATTGTTGAATTGGGTAGGGAACATGTTATCACCTAATTTGATAGCCTATTAACAATGACATGCAAATTTCAAGGGGCAGAGAATAAAACCTGGCCAGAATGGAATCCACTTCTAAACAAACCGAATGTATTTTACAGAACATATTCTGTTTTAGAATTCATATAGGCTATTCACTGATACATTGTATACAATGTGTATGCTTCTGTAAATATAGCTGAAAGAAAAATGACACCTTTGATTTCTAAATCAAGACTGAACTGCTGAATTTAGCCATATAATTTGCAATCTCCTTGGGATTGTCTGATACTGTTATACTTTAAATCATTTTTACCTTGGATAGCTGCCATCTGTAAGATTGTTTTTTTTTTCTGTATCTCAACTTTGATAATACTCATGATTCTTAAATTCATTACACTTTGTACTTTTCCTAAAGTTTCCTTGCCTCAAGTAGATATTCTTTCTTGACATTCATTTTCAATTCTGCATAAAATAAGTCTTCCAACAAAATTTGATTTGAGAATGAACCAGGTAGTAATTGTGATTGAAAAATAATGAAAGAATCTAGTTTGCCCCAAATAAAATCAAGTCTGAATACTTTGTTAACTAACATTTTCAGATGAATGCAAATGTCTTATGATTAAGACATTTCAAATAAAATTTCAAATAAAATCTCCGTAGATGATTCAGTGAAATTTATTCAAAGTTGAAGGAGTTATTGGGAATCATCCTGTCAAATATAGGAGATTTTATTTATGCATAGGTCCCCTCTTTGTAGGTGCTACAAATATATGTGTGTAGGATGAGAATCTGTGACTTTCATATGTTGCCGAATTACAATAAGCCAAGACTAACAAAGTTGTAAACTGTATGTAGACAGATAGTCTTCAAGTTACGAGCACAATTGAGGCTAAGCAAGAAAATGAAGTGAATTTTGCCCTATTTTATGACTTACTTATCACAGTTGTTAAATGAATCACTGCTAAATTAGTAACACAGATGTTAAATGAACCTGGCTTCCCCATTGATTTTGTTTGTCAGAAGATCGCAAAAGGTGATCACATGACCCTGAGGCACTGCAACTGTCATAAATGCATGATAACTGACAAGCATCCAAATTTTGATCACATGACCACCGGGATGCTACAACGGTCATGTGAAAAATGGTCATAAGTTACTTTTTCAGCACCTTTGTAAGTTCAAACAACTGCTGAATGAAGGGTTTTAAGTTGATATACCTCAGGGGTGTCAAACTTGCAGCCGTGGCCTGAATGCGTCATGTGCAGGCCACACCCACCCAGCTCTGTGAATGGGAGAAATGTTGCGAAATGTCACGTGATGGCAATGTGACGCGATGAGTTTGACACCCATGATATATCTGTATACAGATAAACTAGAAGAAGTGATGCAAGATCAGGTAAAGTTAGAGAAGAAGAAAAAATCAGTTCTGAAAGGAGAAGACACGAGAAAGAAACTCAAAATAACCCTACCTTAGTCTGTTTGGTATAAAACAGAGCAGAGTGAAATTCTGGCGGGCTTTCAATATTCTGTGATTATACCATACAGCAGTAAAATAGTCTTTCTGCTCTGTCTGTTTCTGACACAATGGTTAAGTAACGTCTGGATAGCCAGAGATTTTCCTTTTCCTGTGTTAAAAGCTTTATCTCTATTTCTATTCATAGCAAAAATATAGAATTGACCCATAAGATCATTTGAATGTAATAGCCAAGGTTAACTGGCTTTACTATTGAACTTCGTGTAATTGGGGAAAAAAGTCATTCAAATGTTTTTATACTTTCTTTTCCATTCCCGTTTCCAAAAGACTGTGGTGGGTATAGAAGAGGGGATCATGCTGCGAAGCAATGTGTTTCTCTTAAATAAATGCTACAGAAGGATTGCTGAGTATATAAAGTGGAAAGCTGAAGATCTCAAAAAACATTTTGCAGAAGCTCTCTGGATCTGTCCCAAAATCTTGCTTTGGGCTAGTGGCTGAGTGATTCTCACCACCTAAGTTCCATGGGCATCTCACTCGGAGTCCTCCTTTTCTCAGTTTGGAGCCTGAGACAAATGAGAGTTCTCTGCTGCATTTCTAATAATTAAAAAGAAATAATTGAGATAATTACAATGATGGTATCTCCTGGCTGAATGGTCCAAAATTGTGTGACTAAAGGTCACACATCTTCACTTCTTGCAACTAGATCAATCTCACCAGATATAAACAAAATCAAAATTAGAAACAAGAAAGAAAAGAAAAGATTAAACGTATAAACATCTTTTTAATGTGAAATATCCAAAAGGCAAAAGAAAATGCAATACTGTAAGTACAGTAAATCACATAATGTTTTTTGGCTGGCCATAAACAGAAACAAGGTAGAAAGTTCCAAATTAATGTTACATATTAGGAGATTTCTCTGATGATAAAAGATTTCTTGAAAAAAATTTAGAATGGGGAGCTGAAATTTAAGCATCCGCTTCTTCAATTTATGCAATAGCTCAGGCACGTACATAGAAATATAAATCAAGAGCCTAGCAAAAGACTTACTTTTCTACTGAAATAGCATTTTTCAAAGCAGTTCTTCTACTTCATTTACCTGGAACTTTTCCAAGTTCCTGTTTAATTAGAGGCCATTTAGGAGATTGTGAAGTCACATTTTTGTTCAGGTTTCTCTTTGGGCTTCATTCCAATTCATTTAGCCTTTGTTCTTACAAAACCAAGTGTATTTATTATTTATTTATCTATTCAATTTCTATATCTGCCTATCTCAAAGCAAGTTATTCAATATTTTCTATCTATAGCATGGGAATCTAACTCAGTATGTGATCAAGAGCTATATCCTATATTGCTAAAGCAGCCTGCTCTGAATATCAAAATCAGGAGGGAGGCATTAATTATAATGAAACAATGGAACAACCAATGTTTAAAAATATTCTGTAAAGTTCCCATTAATACACACTGACATCTCTTATGTCAAATATCATCCTTAATAAGGGCGGGTAGACCATTGTAACAACATTCTGTTATAATTTGACAACATAAGATAAAAATCTTCAAATCCATTTGAATTTATATATTATGGGGCGGTGGGGGTGGGAAACCACAGTTGTAATTAAATTTTCATACATTTCATCTCATCTTTTCTTATAAAAAATAAAAAGGCATAAAACATATCTAATAGAAGGGAATATACTTAAGAAACTATGCATATCAGTGGATTTAAATACATAAAAATATTAAAATATATAAGTGCATATAAATATGGATGCATATTTTTGTCAATTTCATAAGCTGATAAGGAAATTGGTCTAAATAAAACTAGGAAAATTAGAAACAGTATAAAATTAAAATGGACAGAGTCACCCATCCTAAAATAGTATACAATGTGCTAAGCATTTTATAGTCTGATGCAAATAATTATCCAGATTCTTTTTTCAATATCAAAAAGATGTTGGAATACTCATCTCAAATGATCTAAATGCAAAAGCTCACTGTAACAGCATTGCTAAAAAAGCATTAAAAGTTGTTAACCTAACCTTCTGTAGCTTCTTCTCCAGTAATATTGAACTGCAAACTACGGCATACAAAACTTTTGCCAGACCAATTCTTGAATACATCTCTCTGGAACCCACACTGCATATCAGAAATTAATACAATTGAACGAGTCCAGAGATATTCTACAAGAAGAGTCCTCCACTCCTCTGCTCGCAACAAAATACCTTATGCCACCAGACTTGAAATTTTGGGCTTAGATAATTTAGAACTTCACTGTTTGCAATCTGACCTAAGCGTAGTACATAAAAACATCTGCTACAATGTCCTACCAGCCAATGAATACTTCAACTTCAATCAAAATATAATATACAATATACTATATTATAATATAGTATAATATATATATTATATTATATAATATATAATATATACTATATTATAATATATTTTATTATATTATATTATAATATATATTTATAATATATAATATTATATATTATATTATATATATTATAATATTATATTATTATATTAATATTAATATAATATAATATAATATATAATATATATATTATATTATATTATAATATAATATAATATATTATAATATATCATAATATACAAATGGATGAAGACTATTGCTTAACACAGTGTAAGCCACCCTGAGTCTTTGGAGAAGGGCGGGATATAAATTCAAATAAAAAATAAATAAAATAAAAACAATACAAGAGCACACAATAGGTACAAACTCATGGTAAACCGATCCAAACTAGACTGCAGAAAATATGACTTCAGTAACAGAGTTGTCAACACCTGGAATGCACTACTTGACTCTGTGGTTTCTTCCCCAAACCTCCAAAACTTTAACCTTAGACTGTCTACTGTCTACTGTTTACCCCATTCCTATGAGGTCTTTAAGGGGGATGCTTCAGTGCACCAGTATGTCTACCATCCCTGTTCTAATGTTTTCTTTTATTCGTATCCATTTCATATATTCATAATTATGTTTACACTTGTATCTGTTATCAAATACATGCTTGACAAAATACATAAATAAATAAAATAAAATAAATAAAAATAGATTTTCCCTCTTCTACTTCTTTTTCCTTTTTAGTAAACTTAGAAAACACTAAAAGCAATCATCACATTCCAGAAAGCCTCACGCCTAAGTCCATTCTTTAAGTATGCGCTTGTTTTAAAGCCCTGCTTTTCAACCATAGCAGTTTTAAGACATGTGAATTCAGTTCCCAGAATTCCCCAGCTGAAAGTTCACACATCAATGTAGTGAAATACAAAAAAGGCCCTTCCGAAAGAGAAGTTATATAAAAGATCTTTTGGGCATCCAGGTCCAAAATTCAAATTGGTTAAGACCAAGCAAAACTCTAAAGGAATTGGGATTAATTAGGTTGGTTTTCATACCCAGGCAACTTTTCAGTGAGTTATTTGCCAAGGTTTTTCTGATTCTCTTTTGTCACATTACTTTGGTTGTCTGCTTTCTCCATTACCGGACAAATCAAGTATGTGTCTTTGATGGCTTGCTTTGCTGAAGGTTTAAAAGGAATTACAGATTGAAGGAGGGCTGAGCTCCATTTGAAATCCACAGAGAAAAGACGCCAAATGTTTATATAACCACAGAGTCTTAAACAAATTTGTAGTTCAGCCATAGTACATTCATTGCTTATACAAACAGTGTTATTATTTTGTCAGATAAACCGCCCCTCTAATAGTGTACTTAATCTGTTCACATTACATGCTCTGAGACAATTAGAGTCTGTTCTTCTGTCAGTCCCCAGAATAATGTATAGTTGAATGGTTAATTATTCCTACTCCAGTCAGAGAGTCTTCAAAATAAGGCACAGTCTTAATAGAAGCCATTTCCTTCTTATTATATTACCAAAGGTCAAGAAAATGGAGCAATGCTGGCCAAATTCCAGGATATGGGGTACATTTTGACTATGTACACCGAATGAGACAAGACATGATGGCAGTAAATCAGAACTAGCACAACAAACCTTACTTTTCTGGGAATTGTATAATGGGGCTTATTTCCTAGTACATTGCACTCAGGATAATATTAATACCAAATAACACACTGCCTATATACTTGAAGCCCTTCATTTAATATTATTTTTTGACTTATCTCTCAAAGGTAATTCACTTTTATTATCCCAGTCTTACAGATGGGAGCACAGAAATATCATACAGATGTGTCAGAGCAGAGCAACTCCCAATGCTTGACTCTGAATCACATTATAGTGTAAGCCACATGCTGTAGATCAATTGCTTTGGTTCAGATGCCTCTAGTTCGGTTCAATTGATAATTTGATAATGTTTTTTGATAGGAGTTTGATTTATGATTCCAGATTTAAATGTTATCCCAACATTTCATTAAGCAAATTGTTTATATAATTCATTCTAAGGGCAAATAAGATGAATGAATGCCAACAGAACTGAAAGATGAAGAAAAATTACTGAGAAAAATATAATGGCTATCAATACACTTAGGTGAAGTCTGAAGGAATACAGAAGTTGTGTTTTATCCTATTCAAATCTTCACTTGAATGTGTCAGACTCCCACTGGGAGATAATGGAGAACATACTAGACTTGCCCCTCTCTTTCCTTGACCTCCCCACCTTCAGTGAAGAGGTCTGAGGGAGAGCATTTACTTGACGATAGGCAGTTTTTGCACAATATGGAATCTGGCATTATTATAGTCTTATAGTTCAAGCCCTATTCTCTGCCTAGTTTGAAGTCCTCCATGCATTCAGAATAATGTCCCAACAAGGTTTTTATAAAGGCAGGAAAAGGGGGAGATGAAAAGAGACCAATGAAAATGATATATGATTAGCAGTCTCCATGAAATGTTAACTATTCATTGGAAAAAGAACAATGGTAAAATAAGGGGTGGGAGTGAATGAGTTTCTTAAACCACTTACATTTTGCTTATCTTGGAAATGTGAAAGCTGGCTGGCTGGCTGGCTGAAACTTTGGGCATGAATACTCCTGTTAGACAATAAACATATACTACAATATGCTGTAGTTCTGTATTAAACTACTATACTACAAAAAATAGTTTCTTTCTTTCTTTCGTTCTTTCTTTCTTTCTTTCTTTCTTTCTTTCTTTCTTTCTTTCTTTCTTTCTTCCTTCCTTTCCTTCCTTCCTTCCTTCCTTTCTTTCTTTCTTTCTTTCCTTCAAATGTAAAATAGAATATGCAATCTTATGCCTTTAGCAATATCTGATTTAATTAGGGTGGGACCTACCCTGCCCCAGGCAAGTATAACTTATATTAAAGTGGGTATGTGAAACAAAGTCCTTATTTTCTTTGGTGAAAATACAGAAGTACAGGATATCTCCAAAACTGACTCTTGAGTTACAAAAAGCATATGCCGTTCCCACAAATGAATGTTTAAAAAAACAGATGTCAAATCTATACAAGGAAATTCTTAGTCAAAATTACTTCAAACATAGCCAATTTATCAAATATTGTGTGAGAGGCTTATACAGTCACAAGTATTTTGCTTAGAACACTTCTCTGTGTGTTTTTTCTAAAAGTGTTTCTGAATCATCCAGAATTTGCTTCCTTTGGAGTGGCTTAGCATCAAATATGTTAAGTTTGGGCAATGAAGAGGCAGGAGACGATCTTAGTGAAAACAGGTCTTTGGTTTATTGTGAGAACCCAGCAAAAACAATAGGCAAACATCTCTCTTTATATAGTGTTTTGGCTGAGGCACCAGCCAATCAGGAACGTGCATTTTCCCACCCAAATTTCCCTGCAAAAATTCAAATACATTACAAAATACTCCCTTGCTCTGCTGATCTGATTAGATCAATTACATGCTTCTTACTGCCCCTACAAAAAAATGCAGTTAGCCTACAATTAAATGTAAGATGGTTGAAATTTTAAGATCTGCCTTCTCCAAAAAGTCTTACTTTTTTTTTCTTCCCCTTTTAAATTGCTATTTTTTTAGGCTCCTTTCCAGCAACTAGGCCCCTGTAACAAGTCAAGACCTACCTTCCGGTTAGAATTGCTCTCTGGCCATTTTTAGCATTTTTGACAGCTTGCTGAATGTACAATATTGGCCTTGTAAGGAGACTGAATGGGAAATGGGTGTGATGTCATTCAAATTTATATAATACTAGCATTAATAAGCAGAGTTTTGATGCAGCCAGTAGCAAGTGGTACTGCAACTAGATTATGATTTAGTGAACATAAATTATAATCTAGCTGCAAAAAGAAAGGTAAAGGAATTGGAAACGTTAGTTGGAAGTTGAACCTCTTTATTATCCTGAAACTAGAAAATGTGAAGGACTGATATTGACTTTGTTGCCTGTGGACTTTTGAGAGAAAAGATCTTGTTCAGTATGATTAGTTTTAATTTATTTGGTTATCAGTTGCAGGAAGAACTGCTCATATGGAGCTGCTTTTAATGTAAAATAATATTCCAGAACTAGTGTTTTTTGTGGAATGTATAGTATGACTATATGTCAGAATTCTGCTTTTGTCTCGAAGGAAGATCAAGATAGGAGTGCAACAAGACACACAGAAAAAAACAGGGCTTTGATCACAATATCACACCCGCCATCTTGGTGTCTCTCCCACCCGCCTGCCCTCAGTATATACCCTGAAGTGCACAGTCCAATTAGCTAATGTGGAATAATGTCTATTGAAATTTATGACTTTTTTTCATTAGCATTAGCTCTCCTTGGTGTTAAATATCACAGCAGATGCAGAACAGAATCTTATTAAAATTCAAACTGGTTCACTTGCTCAAAACTATACGACTATCTATAGGGCACCACTGCAGAGTTTTCATTAAAAGCTATATAAATTAAAAAAAAGTTCTGATATGTTAAAAAAAGTTTAAAATTAGATTGCATAAATAAAATTGCAAATGATTGCTATATAGACTTTGCTGTTGTTTTGCAGACTTGGGATGAAGTCTTCCAAACTTAATTCAGTATCAAATGTTTTAATCACATGTTTTTCCAGGGTACATGGAAAGTAGTAGAACGTCAAGTTTGAAGAGAATTATAAAGGATGTGTCATATCGCAAATTTTAAAATATAATACTAGAAGCCTATAGCCAAATTTTAAGTTGATGAAAAGTTACACAAATTATATTTTCACATCCCTAGAAGTTAGTTCTTGTAGCTTTGGTGGTCTCCTTTTCTAATATGATTCTAATTTTCAACCATTTTTCCCTGCTCAGATCATACATCCCATTTCAAAATCCTAACCACAGTTCTACATTTTTCTGAATCTATTTTCTCCCTGTTCCCTCATTGTCAAACAAAACACAATCTCGATACAGGATAAAATATAAGAAGGGATAATGTTCTGTAATTTTTTCCTTCCTTTAATCTTTACACATGCGTTCCAATCTGGGTTTTTTTTCCCCAAACCAAAGAATATTTGATACAGCAATGTGGTCCTTGTGGTGAAGAAAACATTGGTGCTGTTGTTGATTGTTCCAGAAAATAGTAAGTTATCATGACAACTCTCTATGAAGCTAAGCAGACTGATTTAGAGATATTCAGTGGATGAATTGATTTCTTCCTTCTAACCATCCTCTCCTGTATATATATAAATAAAAGCTGATAATTTTATACAGAGAGAGAGAGAGAGAGAGAGAGAGAGAGAGAGAAAGAGAGAGAGAGAAAGAATAGAGTGAAAAAACAGCTTTCCCATCTTAATAACTATACACAGTTTCACTAGACGTGATCTAAAGAAAGTTGATCACATTTAAGTACTGTGAACATTATCCAACTAGCATGGCTAATTAATTTCATGATATCTTAAGGACAGAATGTTTGGATTGTGTATTCTTTAATAATGTCATATTGGACCCATAATGTACAATGTCTCCTTATCTACCACTTTATTGGAATAATCATTTGCGACCCAGTACTCATTTAACTATGAACCAGTTCTATTATTTTAACGTGGTTACTCCCAAATAACAGGTCAACCCTATTTATATGTTCAAATGGTAAAACATTGGAGACAGTTTTAATAGAATAAAAACCTTTAGTGAGTTTCAAGTAAACAAGGAAGGTACCTGACTTCGCAGATCAAAGTTTCTTTGGCATGCCTTGCTGTCACCTATTGTTCTATTCCTCCTTTCCTTTGTCAACAACTGAAAGATAAATAAAATCCACAAGAGGTCCTGAAAAGGTAGGAATTGTATTAGATTCTGACACTTTCTTTAGCTGACTACAGACAATGTTTTATGACATTTTGTAATATGTCATAAAATGCTTTATGATAATTATGTCACAAAGTATTTTATACAATTTACCAAATTTCAGTTCCACAGGAATCATGGGTTCCAGATTTTGGACACATTCTGTAAGTCAGCCAATTTGAAGTAACATGGTAAAAAGGTTTTGCCCTTTGGTGATGAATCTTAGTATTCTACAGATCACATTCTTTTCATTCCCTGCCATGCTGACCTGAGATATCCCAGAATATGGATACTAGACTATGGTCGCCAACTCCAGTTCAGTTCTCATTTCAAAATTAGATATCATTTCTGTGCTTATCATTTTTTAAACATGTGGAGATGTGAAGGAAAGAAACAAGTGTTTGGAGGAGTGGGAACGTGTTAGCAAGATAGAAACATATCAGTTAATTGCCATAGCAGTTTTGATAGCAGAACTGAAAGCATATTGAGAACTGAGAACTTCAAGGTTGTCTTGCTCAAAACACATTCCTTCTATGTTTCTGTCTTGCTAACATGATCCACTCCTCCAAGAAATTGTTTTCTTCACAGAGGGAAGGGAACTTTTTTTGACCACTAAGGAGAAGTTTCAATAACTGAAGTAGAAGTGAATCCTACTAGGGGGAAAAAACAGGAATTCTATGTATTGCTTAGTTTCAATCCTGATTTCCATCCTAAACCACACTTGCTATTTACTTTTTTTTAAAGTGGTTTTTTTAAAATTCAGTTTGTCTTGTTGTACAGTATATTGTTGCTTCACTGAGTCATTTAGAAAAAGCAATGGAGGAAGGCTATTGAGTATGGCCAACTTACATGAATGAAGGAGGAAGCAACAGGGATGTCTTCTTTTGCCTTCTTTCATCTAAATTGTTTTCTAAAGTGATTGTTCTTATATGTATCTATGCCAAGTTGTTCTTCATTCTTCTAAAAGTGCTTTAAAATGGATGTTGTAACTTAACCGTTGCTTTGCATTACAAGTGCAATGTCTGCAAAACATCCACTGATTTTTTTTTCCTATTATTGTTATTATTCTCTGTGTTTCGGCACCAGTGTGTCTGTGCTGAATGTTGTATCTGTTTGCCAGATTTGAAAATGACTTAAAGTGATTAGTGTATTTTGCATTGTGTCTGCAAGAAATTAATTGGCCTTATGGAACTGCTGAAGAAAATAAGTGCAAATGGCTATACAGATATGTATTTTTGCATGCGCATGTACTGTACATAACCATCAAGTCTTTTTCTTTTGGTATAAGCTTATTTATGTGGAACAGAGAGACAAAAAAAGCAATGGTAAGCCGCAGAAATAGAAGGTTTGCAATAATTGAAAGGGGGGGGAAAACTAATTGACAGCATCATTATCAATTATACTTTTTCATGTCTTTCTAACCATAGAAAGATCTTACTTCTACTATCTCCATAGATCACTTCGTAGATTGCCATTTGTTGCTTAATCTTCTTATCTCTGTGTCTGAGAATCTCATTAATTCCATCAAATGACCATTTTCTTGATTATCCCATTCTTCTCAACCCAATCACTCTCAGATATCTATTTTGTAGGTTGATCCTCATTCATTCATTCATTCTGTAAAGCCAACCATATCAACATATTTCTTTCATACTAGTTACTTATTTTTGTATTCATAACGTAACATAACACAATAACAGAGTTGGAAGGGACCTTGGAGGTCTTCTAGTCCAACCCCCTATCCAGGCAGGAAACTCTACACCATTTCATACAAATGGCTATCCAACATTTTCTTTAAAAATTCCAGTGTTGGAGCATTCACAACTTCTGCAGGCAAGTTGTTCCACTTACTGATTGTTCTAACTGTCAGGAAATTTCTCCTTAGTTCTAAGTTGCTTCTCTCCTTGATTAGTTTCCACCCATTGCTTCTTGTTCTACCCTCAGGTGCTTTGGAGAATAGTTTGACTCCCTCTTCTTTGTGGCAACCCCTGAGATACTGGAACACTGCTATCATGTCTCCCCTAGTCCTTCTTTTTATTAAACTAGACATACCGAGTTCCTGCAGCCGTTTTTCATGTTTTAGCCTCCAGTCCCCTAATCATCTTTGTTGTTCTTCTCTGCACTCCTTCTAGAGTCTCAACATCTTTTTTACATCATGGCGACCAAAACTGAATGCAATATTCCACGTCTGGCCTTACCAAGGCATTATAAAGTGGTATTAACACTTCACATGATCTTGATTCTGTCCCTCTGTTTATGCTATATTCTTTTTATGTTATATTCAATCCACATTTCTTTATCACCTATTGTTCTGTTTCCCTCCCCCAATACTACCAACAAAGAGTCAGTCAAAGGCCTTCTTTTCTAATTTATTTACATAGATAAATGTTCTGGCCACGTCTACCCACGGGTCTGCCAAGTCTCTGGAGATAATTAGGAAATTATAGATAAGGCCAGAGTTACTCACGAATATATTCTTCCCTCCATTGATACAGTTTGCCCATGCAAATTCACTGCTTTGTCCAAGACAAAAAGCCAGGAAGTTCCGCCTCCTGCTTTTATACCCTCTGTAGATGTCACTGCATGACTCATCATTCTTTGGCTTTGTCCCAACGCTTCCTCTGCTGTGGGCGCCAGTCACATCTGCACAGTCTTGCATCACGCCAAAATTGTTCTTGGGGTGTTGCCAAATCAGAAGAAGGCCCGGGAGAATCAGGCCTTGCCAGCCCCTCCTCCTCCCTTTGGGTGAGTGCCAGGGAGGGAGAGGGCCCAGGAGAAGTAGGCCTTGCCAGGTCTTCTCCCTCACTTTCTGAATCATCCGAGTCCAGGAGTCCGAGTCCAGGAACCTGGGTCACAACACCTATTTATTCTTGACCCTAACACATATGTGCAGTATTAATATTTAATATTTCACTGCAAACTTTTGCCTCCTTTCAGCTAGAATTTTGCAAACATCTTCTTGAACATAAATCTGTAGTTTTTGCATTCAGTATTGCTCTCTGCTCTTTTGCATAGGAGAATAATAACAAGTCTTCCAATGAAAGACATAGATGCAGTCTTCATAGATGTTAAACCTACTCAATTATAAAAACACACATACATGCAATATTAATATTTCTCCAGTTGCAGCATTTATAATCAGCTCTGTTTTTCAGCATTTATTTACTTAATATTTTTCTAACCCAGCACAATCTTCCAAAACACTGTGATTGTGGGAAGTTATACATAGCAGTGTAAACATAAAAACCAAAATATAAATAAGAGAAAACCTAATTATAAACCTGAAATAAGATTCCAAATGAATTCCTGTAAAACATATCATCACACAAACGCTGGGGCTGAAAACATGTTGAAGTAAAACCACTTTAATTTGTTTCTGACAAAGAGTGACAAATTTAAGGTTTTATGTATCTTTGAGGAACGAGAAGACCAGCCACCTAATCCACAGCCATGTTCTTCTCTCAGCTGTATCCTTAAAGGCTCTCTCCAAATGACCAAATTGGATAGGCAGTTGCGTTCTGTACAGCATTGATAGATATAGTGTAATGTTGCATTGTTACATAAGATGTATAACATTTTTTTTAATATGGATGTTAACATTTGCAGTATTTCAATTCCACTCTTTCACAAATCATTATAATACCATAGAGGTCTCTGAAATACTGCTAGTGCTTCCATTTCTTCCCAAACATTTTTTAATATGGATGTTAACATTTGCAGTATTTCAATTCCACTCTTTCACAAATCATTATAATACCATAGAGGTCTCTGAAATACTGCTAGTGCTTCCATTTCTTCCCAAACATTTTTTTATTTTTAATTCCATTCACTCTGCTGGAGGCACATTCTTTAGTCCTTTCTACCTACTTCCAAAAATCCTTTAAAAAACATTAAAATCACTTCACATTTTCTTGTCCTTTTTTAATGTCAACTAACTCTTGATATTTTTACTACATTCTTTACAATTATTTTCCTCTCTGTAAATATTATGCAATATCTTTTCAGTCTCATTCTTTGCAGCAATAATTTATCTTACATACATTTTCCACATCCACAGCCATTTTATTGTTCTACCAAGAACAATTTTTCATATTCTCCATTAGCAAAACTCTCCGCAATTCCATGACACCGGTAACATAATTCTTTTTTCCCCTGATCCAAGCAGTTTCCACATTCACTTTCACCATTAAAGATCAATCTGTCTTCTAATATTATTCTTATACAATAGTCCAAATTCAGAACTTGTATCATACTTATATATTTTACTAATTGTTTCAGTCTGTCATTGTAAACAATAAATTCAATAATCTTCCTAGATTTATGTTTAAATACTGTATTTAAAACAACACAGCATTTGGTAAGCAGATATTCACTAATCACAATTATCATTTATTTTTGGGTCTTCAAATGGTCCATGCATGCATGCTTTTGCACTTTCTTATCCTGTTTTCACCCATGTGTTCATGTCACCTAATGGATTATTACCCCTACACACACACGCACGCACACAAACTACATGTCTTTAGAATGTTGCACAATTCTGACTCTTTTGTTATCACCATTCATTCGAGCTTAACATGGAATTGACACCAACTAAGAATAAGCACCCCTAATACTGAAATGATGCAATTCATTCATTTGACATACATTTTTCCCTTTTATTCTAATTAAACTTATACATTGATTCTCTACATGTATTCATAAACATCACCCCCAAAATTATTTCAAAAATCCAACAAGTTATTTCCATCCTTATAACAAGAGTTTGATAAATCCCTGTTAGATTTTAATAAATTAAACCAAAGTTTAATATATACTATATGTATTTAATTTCAATTTTGAAGGAAAAAGCAGCTTGTTTGGGCTGGATGAGAAACCACCAGTGTAAGTATTACTACTGGGAATTAGGAAATTCTTAGTATACTAGGAAATTAAAAAAGAAAAAAAAATCCCACTAAATGGTAATAGCAAACTAACACTATTATTTTACCAAGAACTGTTTTTGAACATGTGCAGGAATCATCAAGGAAACTTATCTTGACTTGAAGAAAACTTATCTGGCTAGATCTTGCCTAATTGGAGAATTGAAAATATCAATCTATGTACTTTATTAAGTTCGGTAGTTTCTCTAGTTGGGTTACAATGTCTTCAAGAATAGCAAGCATCTGTTTAATGATTTTTGATCAGGACATGAAGAAAATGCTATGGTTACATATTCTATTTAGCTACCTTTTGTCTAACGTTGTTTTTCTACAGCTCTCTTAACTGGCAGCAATTGTCCATAGTAAATTATATAAATTAGTTAGTCCTTGCTAGCTAATTTCTGTCTTTATTTTTAAACAGAGGACATGAGATAATGCGATTTCTCCAGCCTTCAGCTTTCCAATTATTTAAAATACAGATCTCAGTTAACATATGAAAGGTCATACTGGCTAGAAAAGATAGGACATATTTTTCAATGTTGTCTGGTTGAATAAGCTCCTTCTACAAATTTGAAGATACATTTATTGATTGATTTTTATTCACTTTAGAAAATTCATATAGTCGCCTACTTGCTCACAGCGACTTTAGGTGACTTACAGCCAATAAAACAGACAATGTAGAAAAAAATTTAAAAAGTTAATAATAAAATAATAACACCCCACTCCCACCCCTTTGGCCGCAACACACATTCAAAAAGCAATTTAATGAGTTCTACCCAGGTTCTGGGTTCCCCATGCCCGCTGGCAAAACTACGTCTTCAGAGCCTTTCAAAAGAGTCTCAGAGTGGGGGCCAGTCTAATTTCTGGAAGGATAATGTTCCAAAGAGATATTTGTCTTTTTAGTTTTAACTTTTCTGTGCTTCGTCTCTAAACTAACAATATGTCTTAAAATATACTACTGGGTCAAAAAGCTTACAAAGTATTTTTGGCTGAGCTTTCTGAAAAAACTGATTTCTGCCTGTTTTCCACGTCTCCAACTTTTGGATTATGCAAGCATTAAAGATGCTTTACTAGATCAGTATAAATTTAGCCTTTGACACAATTAGCCTCTTTGGTAGATAGACTAATTAGACTCAGGGCATTGACCTATCTGGCAATTCACTTTACTGTTGTTGAGGATCTACACCAGGGGGGAATTTTTGAGGTTGTTCAACCAAGCAGATTTCATTCATCAAAAAGAAAGAAAGAAAGAAAAAAAAAGGAAAGGAACATAAATTGTTCACTCATACTGTTAAGACAACCATATCCTTTCTAAAACAAGAACAATGGGTACTAGTGTTAATATATTCTTTATTTTTTCCTTCCCCTAGGTTTTCATCTTATTTCTAAATTTGTAAGGACAATTGATTTTAAAAATATGGCATTCAGAATCATTGGAATCTGTTCACATCTTGATACATGATCGCTCTTCAAGGATGGTGAAAATGGCAATGAAAATGAATATTTTATTATTCCTTTTTTTCATTTTCACAGGAAATTTGTCCTCTGTCTATGCAGTTATTTCTTTCCAAGAGCAAACAGCATGATTTAAACAAAGGTGAATGCACGGGAATGCAAAAAAGTTTAAACAAAAACCAGTTTTATTATTTCCTCTGAAAGCCCAGTCCTGCTCACTAGCTCAGAAAATCTGTCCATTGATCCTGTTCATTTCTGGTGGGTCTTCTGCTGCAGATTCTTCTTCCCCCTGTTTCTTGATATACACCAAATCTTCAGGCCATCCTATCCCATAACAACTCAAAACTCCAAACCATCTCTTCCTCCAGTGTTTAACACTTCTGTCCTTTTTTCTTTGTGATGCAAATATACCTGATCCAGATGTTTTAATCAGACACAAAGCTTCTTTGGTCTAAGTGACACTCAGCTACTTTTGGTACACAGAAAAAGAAAACCGTTTAAGACCATTATATCTTTCCTGGTTCCTAAGGTAACTCTCCAGCATAGGATATAGTTATCATATACAATTTCAGTAGTTTCAGAGGCACATTAGACAAATGCAAGAGGGTGAAGACTAATAATGGCAAGAATAGCCAAATAAATCTACTAAGCAGCGCTGCTGCCTTGTTTGATAGTATCTAAGCCAAATTGAAAATCAATAATACTTCTACCCTCCAAGAAGACCTCGACTTAATTTCCGATTGGTCTAAAACTTGGCAACTCCAAATCTGAACCAGCAAATGCTCAGTCTTACATATTGGAAAAAAGAACCCTAATATCAAGTACAAACTTGATGGACATTACCTAACTGATGACCCCCACCCTGTCAAAGATCTTGGAGTTCTCATATCTAATGTCCTTAGTGCCAAAGCTCACTGCAACTACATAGCGAAAAAAGCCCTAAGAGTTGTAAACCTAATTTTATGCAGCTTCTTTTCTAAAAACTCTACACTACTAACTAGAGCATACAAAACATTTGCCAGACCTATTCTTGAATACAGCTCATCCGTCTGGAACCCATACCACATCTCTGACATAAATACAATAGAAAGAGTCCAGAAATATTTTACTAGAAGAGTTCTTCACTCCTCCGAAAACAACAAAATACCTTATACCAACAGACTTGAAATCCTGGGATTAGAAAACTTACAACTTCATCGACTTCGACATGACCTGTGTTTAACACACAAAATCATCTATTGCAATATCCTTCCTATAAAAGACTACTTCAGCTTCAATCGCAATATTACAAGAGCAAAAAATAGATTCAAGCTAAATGTCAACCGCTTCAACTTGATTGCAGAAAATATGACTTCTGTAACAGAGTTGTTAATGCTTGGAACTCATTACCTGACTCCATAGTCTCTACTCAAAATCCCAAAATCTTCAACCAAAAACTGTCTTTCCATTTCTAAGAGGGCTATAAGGGGCGTGCATAAGAGCACAAAAGTGCCTACCGTTCCTGTCCTATTGTTCCCTTCATCATATCAAATTGATATAGTTGATGCATATTTTTATACATATATGTATATTTTCTTCGAAATATGTTGTTTTATCTATAACAATTGTTTGTGTATTCTGTTGTGACAAAAGAAATAAAAAAAAAAGCCACAAACTATGCCTTCCCTAAAATTATGTATTCTTATTTATTTAAACAGTTAAAATGCAGAACGGGCATTTTAACAAGTTACACAATAGGGATAAAAAATAAACCCACCTTTCCAAATAGTACAATCATAGCCTTCGGTCCCCACATGAATATATCAATGTTTATTCCAAAGGGTGTTTCAGTTGAAGATGCTGGCTTCTTACTAAAAATAAAATAAAATAATGAGATTTCCCTTTTCTAGCCAAGTAGCACACACCTTATACAAGCATCTGCCTGCAGCAATGTATTTTTACATTTTAAAAAACCTGCCAGGAACATGTTAATGGATATGGAAGAAATAAGTGATCTGCCATGGGAGAAGATGAAAGGAAGGGAAAGAGTGAACTTCTAAAGTCATCACTAAAATACTTTTGATGGAGTTATCCCTGTTCAGTTCTCAACTTTCCAAATCCCTTTCTTCAGTTTCTCCTCCTGAGCCCATTCTATGTTTTGAAATAATTATACAATTCAAAATTAATTATGTACATTAATATGCACATAATTCAAAGATGTCTTGCTCATGAATATGTTTACCAATCCTTTCTTTCTGTGCCAGGATGTATTGCAGCCAGGTATATTGTTTTGGGTTTATTTGGAATGACAACAAACAGAACCAATAACATGAGTCATCGAAAGAGAATTTTCAGACTCGAAAACAAATATCTGCTTCTTAATTACTATGTTCTAGTCATTTTTTAAAACATTTCTATTATTACTTGTATTACTGTTTCATAAACATCTACAAAACATGAACATGCAGGTGGTTTCATTGTTGTGTAACTATGATAAATGCAGCTTTGTTTAGCAGATTTTAATCTAAACTAGACGATGAAAGGTCAAAGAAAATTTCAGCCATAGATTTATTGGATGGGAAAAATCACTTCCCTGGGAATAAGCAGTACCTGAGTATATCATGAAGGAAATTTTCTTGAGATTAAATATATTCAGTGGAATATATTTCTGAGTTCAGACATGCATCAGATTTATTTATTCAATTCCCATTTTATGGAGTCATTTGTATGGGATGTCTACTTTCAGGGGATTGTCATCACCTTGACATGGTAGGAAGGAGTCATTCTGAGGATTATGCCATCAGAGTCATAAACCATTGGTTGGTTACTGAAAAAAGGAAAAAATGTAGTTGTTATTTAGGTTTTGATAAATTGAAAGGATAGATTATAGAAAGAAGGAAATAATGTTGTAACCTTAGCGAAAGAGAGTAAAATACAGATGTATTTGTAACTGCTGTTAAGATTGGAAGCCACTTTGCTATATTGTTTTCTTTTCTTTTCCTTCTCTATTTATTTGTTTGCACTTTTCTTCTCGTTATATTTCTTTATTTCCGTCTTTCAAAATTTATATTTTTATTCTCTTGGTATTATTTAATAACATGATATATATAATAGCAAAAGAAGACAAAGTCAATAAACATGCTGACAGTGCTTAGTAGAGCATCCAGGAAAACCTTGGAAAAGTTATTAAGATGCATCTATACCTATGAAATTTAGAATTGTGCAAGCAGCGGTATTCCCTTTGACGCTCTATCAGGGTGAAAGTTGGACTTTGAAGAAGGATAGGAAGAGTATTGATACTTTTAAACTTTGGTGCTGAAGAAGATTCCTGAGAATATCACCGACAGCCAAGAAAATGAACAAATGGATCCGCAAACAAATCAACTTAGAATTCTCACTCAAGGCACAAATTGAGGCTTAGATTTATGCTTGTGGAAACAGCTGTCTGACCGATAGCTGATTAATTGGGGTCACCAAAGGCACATTTCTAGATGACCATGAAAAGGTAGCAAACAGATACAGAAAACTCAAACTCTTTGCTACAGCTAATGGTCACTGAATGATTGCAGTCCAAATCTGATGGCTTTAAATTAAGACTGCCTTGCTAGAATGTATTTGGAAGATATGTAACGAAACTCGGTGAAATTATCCATCACAGTTTTGAGTTATGTTCTTTAGGAGAGAATTAAGAGTTCCAAATATGACTTAAAATGTATATTTCACAGAAAGGAGAGAATTAGTAAATAAATTTGATATAAACACTCATATATACATGAAACTCAGTGATTTAAAATTTCATTTGTGAAAGAAACATAAACTGAAACTCAATATTCGATTGATTTTTAAAACTGTGTATAGTTGAATACTATAAGAAATAATCCAGAATTTACAGTTTACATCTGGAGAAAGAAATTCCAATTGTTTTCTTCTTCAGTTTTACAGGGAAAATGAAAATTAATTTGACCTTCATAACAGATGTGAAATACTAATTTAGATATGCCATTTGAAATCTGTACTCCCAATATAGTTTAAGAGGTTAAATATCTTGTCTAATTACAAATGACTGGGTAATAAAAAACATGATTAACTTTCAATTGTTTGCACATTTACACAAATGACGTCAGAAATAACTCTTCCAGTTTGCACTTTAAAAATTTTCATGCATTAGAAAGAAATGCTAAATTAATACTTTCTTAAATTAAGTAAATTCAATAAGGATGGGTCCTGGCTCTGCCATGAGAAATGCATTTGCCTTTTCTCAATAACTCATATATCTTTTCTATATTTCCCTCCTGACCCCCTCCCACCTATCATCGACTTAAAGCAAGCCAAAGTGATTGGTGCCAAAATAGAAACAAAATTATTGCACAAATCCATAAATTGCACGACCATATGATACCAAATTGCTTGTTGCTTTAGATTGTTATTTGCAAATTTGCCGCTGCTGTTATAAAGCCTTCACTATATGAAAGAATGGTGTACAATAATGGCTAAATGGTAAAAATGGTAAAAAAAAATGTTGCTTCACAAAAGATGATGGCTCCTGAAGAAAGAAAAAGCTCCTGAAAATGAACATTCATTTGTCTTACTACTAATTACCCTTTATTTCAGTCTTATCTGGAAGGTTTACATCCAGTATCAGGACACTGGATCACCTTGTATTGAAGACATTCTCCACAGACTTAAAAGAAAAACTGATCTAGCCAAGGCTAAATAGGTGGAACAATATAGTAACTCGGGACTGAAAATACATCTGATTTCATCTTGTTTTTCTAGCTGCAATTTATACTCCCAGGAAGGAAATTAAAAATATACGAGCTTAACTAATCACTGGAAAACAAAGTGCTCCTTTCTTATTTGTTCCTTCCTTGCGATTGCAATGAACAATGCATAGGAAAAGCTCACATCCTTCATTCACACTTGCAGCCAAAATAATGTGTTTTGTTCTAATGTTACCCGTTGGGAAAGTAATTGGGTTTTCCCTTTTTAAAATTTATGATCTCTTGGAAAGAGAGGTTTAGATTGTGGAAATGATAATCATGCTCATGTATGTTTTCCAGCTCCTGTTTTCTCCTCTTATATTTGAAAGTATGGCATCTATCCAGCAACACCTGTACTTCATTCTCTCCTAGGAACAACTCAATCTGGGTACAAGCCATGACCTGGGAATTCTTCCATGTTCTCTCATGTGTTGCCCCTAAGGGCAAAAACCTAAATAACAAAGAATGCACTACAGGAAGGGGTTAGAATGGGAAAGTCATGTCTTTCTTTCGACATATACATTTTTTCTACATCTACGCCTTTCTACATACTACACCTACATCTTTCTTTCTATACATCCTGCCAGCAGAGCAGAAGAGGATGCTGTCTGAATTGCTAAAAAAGAGGCAGGGAAAATAGGGAGGAGGCAGATTACACCCTATCCCAGCCCCATCCAGGTTAAGGAGACGGCCATGATGCTATCAGCGCTCACAATGTTAGACTTAGTTCTGATCAATTTGAAAATATTAGCGTTGTTCACACATAATGTTGGATGTTTGCTTTGGTCTTAGTATAGCGTGGATCCAACCTCTATGTTTATACATTATGATTTAATGTCCTGTGTGAAGTAAACCAATTATGGCTGGATGATTATAGTACAATGCATGAACCAGCCACTCTAATCCAAAATAAATTCAAAAAGAAATTCTTGTGATTTTGATGTAGTACAGATAAATCCAGCCTTGTGTTAGCTCAGCTGAATCATAGCTGTTTCTGTTATTTACATTTCAGAAAATATCACCGCTCCAAGCTCCAAACTTAAAAAACAAATTTAGATAAGCTTCTTTATAATTAAAACTGATAGTTTTTATCACTTTATGTACTAAGTAACCTTTTCTGTACTTTGAGTTTCTTATCCCACATCATCATAAAGTCTTTGTACTATAAAAAAGATGGTATTCTAAAGTTTAAACATATGTTTCGGTAGATACGATGTCTATTCTAATTTTGTAATTTCTATAGATTTAGAGATGAGTCTGTCAGTCTGTCTGTCTGTCCATCTATCTTCTAATGAATCTAATACACTGCTCTAAGTGATAAAGTTTGATTCCCTGAAATTTTCAGAAATTGCAAGGAAGAAAAGAAATCCATTAGCAGCTTAAAGTTGACGTGTTTTTTTTTCTGAAATGGATTTCTTTCTATTATTTTTAACTTCCGGCAAATGTCCTATAATATCATTTGAAAAAATTCTTAATAAATACCAATATCTTTTCTCCCCACTTTTGGCCATTGCAGATAGAATTATCTGGCTTCTCTGAAGCATGTGGAGAAATCTGATGAATGTTACAATTGTTTTGCAGATGGGAAGTGATCACATTATTAACACTATCCAGAAGTGAGCAGTGATAAACTTTGGCATGGCTACAAACAGAAAAGCTGGGCAGAACAATACAGTTCTATAGAATATATTTGCAGCTTAAGAAAACCCACATGAACTTACAAAGCACCCTGATCAAGTAAACTTCATCCTTTGCAGACTAGGAATATAAAACCACATGTGCATGCACACAATACATACATACATACATACATACCACATATCCATTGTGCATAGGTATGATATGGCAAAGTGATAACATGAAATAGTTTTGTTGAATAAATTTGTCCTTGAAGTTTAATCTGTCCTAATAAATGAGTTGCAGTTACCATCTTGAAATTATCTTCATATAATTTCCTGTCATTATTATCTCAAGATTTTGACAATTTAATTGAATATAACATAGAAGTAAAACAAAGAGGGTGGCCTTTTAGGTGTTCTTTCATTTTAACCTGAAATGTGATAGGAATACATCATTTTCTGTGTTTCTGAAGGTGCAAATTAGTTTGTAAAATGAATAATTACCGACATCCTGTGTTTTTTTTATTTCAAAAAATTAGTTAGTTTAATTTTGTTGTATTTTAACTTTTTAAAAAAATAAAATAAAAATTGAATTTAAAAAATGATTAGTTGATGAAATTCTCTGGTTTTACTTCCCTGAAATGACCCACCTATTTTCCTCCAATCAAATGGATGCAGAAGCAGATAAAAATAGTTTTAATCTATTATTAAATATTAAAATAGGGTGGAGTTTGTTTTTGTTTTTCTTCTTGGAAGGAACTTTAGAATCATAGCTGATCTTGTTAATATATACAGAAACATAAATTCTCTCTGCCTTAAGAGATATTTTCTCCAAAATGGGTCAGCAGAGTCAGAATATTTGATTTGGCATTTTCAGTCTTTTTACTTCTTAAATTTAGCCCATGCAGGGATAATCAACATCAGGAGATGTCATTAAATTTCTCCCATATTCTTCAGTCAGCAAGTTAGCTAGCCATAAGCAGCCTTAAGTGAGCTCCATGTATTAGCTTATGTAATTTAGACAATTTTGGTATATGGAATAACCAAACTGGATAACTGTTACAATACACACAAGATGTGTTACTGGTGGAATCTGTGCACATTTATTTTGGGGACCAAAGTTCAATAGAATTCCAATATATGGATCTTTTAAAAATAAAATAAAAATTGAATTTAAAAAATGATTAGTTGATGAAATTCTCTGGTTTTACTTCCCTGAAATGACCCACCTATTTTCCTCCAATCAAATGGATGCAGAAGCAGATAAAAATAGTTTTAATCTATTATTAAATATTAAAATAGGGTGGAGTTTGTTTTTGTTTTTCTTCTTGGAAGGAACTTTAGAATCATAGCTGATCTTGTTAATATATACAGAAACATAAATTCTCTCTGCCTTAAGAGATATTTTCTCCAAAATGGGTCAGCAGAGTCAGAATATTTGATTTGGCATTTTCAGTCTTTTTACTTCTTAAATTTAGCCCATGCAGGGATAATCAACATCAGGAGATGTCATTAAATTTCTCCCATATTCTTCAGTCAGCAAGTTAGCTAGCCATAAGCAGCCTTAAGTGAGCTCCATGTATTAGCTTATGTAATTTAGACAATTTTGGTATATGGAATAACCAAACTGGATAACTGTTACAATACACACAAGATGTGTTACTGGTGGAATCTGTGCACATTTATTTTGGGGACCAAAGTTCAATAGAATTCCAATATATGGATCTTTTTAAAAAATAAATAAATCTGCATTTGAAACTTTTTGCTGGTCAACAAAAATGTTCATGTGTTTATAGAAGTTGTATTTGTATGTGCATTCTTTGTTAACATACTCATACAAAATAACAAATACACTTTGTAGAATTTGGATGCTGAATGTATGTTCATTTTTTCATGTTTTCTGTTTACTTATTACCTTTTATGTTCAGTTTGAATAAAGAACTAGTAATTGCTCATTTAGAATAAGCTCTTCCAAGATAATATTTGCAGAAAACTCATTATTATATTGAGAAACAACATGTGTGCCAGTGATGGGTTTCAAATTTTTTTACTACCGGTTCTGTGGGCGTGGTTTGATGGGCGTGGCATGGCTTGGTGGGCGTGGCTTGGTGGGCGTGGCAAGAGAAAGATACTGTAAAATCTCCATTCCCACCCCACTCCAGGGGAAGGATACTGTAAAATCACCATTCCCTCCCCAATCCAGGCGGAAGTTACTGCAAAATCCCCATTTCCTCCTGATCAGCTGGGCTTGGGAGGCAGAGAATATTTGGGGGCAGGGCCAGTCAGAATTTTCACTACAGTTCTCTGAAATACTCAAAATTTCCGTTACCGGTTCTCCAGAACTGGTCAGAACTTGCTGAAACCCACCTCTGATATGTGCATGTGTACAACATGTACACCCGCAAACAGATTTGAAAAAAAGTTAAACTCCTTAATCAGGCACCTAATTTCTGGAATATCATTCTGAAATGGGTGTTGGTTTTTTGCATCTTAATAAGCATGGGCAGGCTGCTGGACAAAAATAAGTGTCTAGGAAAAAGAAAGACTTGTATACATTGAAGAAAAGGCTTCTATGCTCCCAAGGAGCTAAATCAAAAATCAGAATGCTATAAAAGAAACAAAGCAGTATAGTAACATATAGATTAACACTTATAAAACCCATACATTTTCATAAACAATCCTAATAGGCTTGTTTGTTTAGGCCAGTGTAAGTCCATCATGGCTCAAGTGGTTAAGATGCTAGATTTGTAATCTGGAAAACTGACAGCCTGTGTTCAAGACCCAAGCACCATGCAATAGAATGAGCTCTCATTAATTGCCCAGCTACTACCCAACTAACAGTTTGAAGACATGCAAATGTGAGTAGATAAATAAGTACCACTTTGGTGTGAAAGGTAATAGCCTCAGTTTTTTTTTTTAGTTTTTTTTTTTTTACATTTATATCCTGCCCTTCTCCGAAGACTCAGGGCGGCTTACACTATGTCAAGCAATAGTCTTCATCCATTTGTATACTATATACAAAGTCAACTTATTGCCCCCCAACAATCTGGGTCCTCAGTGTGTAATCATGCTGGTCACATGAAAACAGAAATGAGCGCAAACCCTTAAAACTGGACACCACTGAACAGGGAAACCTGTTTTCTTTACCTTTAAGTCCTAATGAATGCACTGATTCAATGAAATATTTTGTTGTGAAAATATATGAATAGAATTTTATTTTATTAAGTTATGAAACATCAAAATTTAAGAGCAGATCACCAAGCAGATGAAATTTCAGGAAAACTCACACTTGACTCAAAGTAGATAAGTCTGAATTAGCTATCCAGGGAACAAGAAGCAGACATTCCATTATAAACCTTTTAACGTTACTGAAATAAGTCAAATTATATTAGCTTCCCAAAATAGTATACACTAAGTATATTGATTTGTGCAAAGAGAAACACTGAGACAAATTAAGTTGGATGTACATCAAACTCTTGTTGGCACATTGTCCATCTCAGGTGGAACCAGAAACCCATACAGCTGCACATATAAAAGTCTTGTCCCCTCAACTGTCTAATTTTATGGACATTCTGTGGAAACCAACATTGTTTGTTTGTTTGTTTGTTTGTGGCGTGCCAGTGGTAGTTATATGTCCAGTTGTGACCTTTCTATGTCATACAACTATAACAAGATGGATGCAGAATCTGCCAAAGAATTAACTATGGGATTGTTTTTATGGCAAAATGCTCTGTGTTCTTTGATCATTCCAGATATGCTGCTTCAGAAGAAAGCCTTGTATTGCTAACAAAGCTATAAGAGAGAGCTCATAGCTACTTTGCACATTTCCAAAGCAATCCCATTTAAAAAGACATTAACCAGACCAGACAAATATCTGCCAAAGCAAAAATGCAAAGAAAATTGGATTTTCAGCAATCTGTGCATCCTTCACAAAAGAGGGCACTTACTAGGAAATCTTGAGTGAGCTTCTCAGCTAGTTCATAGACACCTGAAAAAGCTTCAAGGCAATTGAGAGATTCAAATTATTTTTTATAAGTACTATATTTGGTAGGATGTTAGGTGTGTCTAAATTCACTCATTTTAAAGATCTCTCCTGAACATGGCTTTATGACTAAGTCTGTAATCACCTACTGCTATCCATTCACTTATTAATTATTATTTCAACCTACAGTCATCGTGCAAATAGTCCTCAATTCAGGTTGATTTGTTCAGTGGCCTTTCAAAGTTATGACAATGCTGAACGACAGGGAGTAATAACAGATCCTTGTATTTGTGGCCTTGCAGGATCCCCATGGTCACACAATTGTGATTTGTGTGCTTGGCAAGCAACTTGCAATTCTGATGGTGCAGCATCCCATGGTGATATGATCATCATTTTCAACCTTTACTGCTGGCTTCCAACAAGAAAACAAAGCCAGTGAGCAAGTCGGTAGGAAGTTGCAAAAGGTGATAGTGAGATGCTGCAACAGTGCAGGATTTGCCTAATGACAGCAACTGAGACTGCAAGAACTGTGTTGTTGTTATTTATTTAAATTTAATTTTGTTTAAATTTAATAAATAATAATAACATATGACAAGAAAACATTGTCAAAAGGTCTTTCACTATCAGGAAGGTTTGAAGTAAAGGTAACATTGCCTTCCTTCACAACAACACAAAGAAATGCATGTCCATATAGTTCCTCTTCACATTTAATGGCTGGTGGTTGAGAAAGCTAAAACTAGAGCCAAGAAGAAGTTTTGCAATTTAAAACAACAACACATTTTTAGCCTATGAACAGTCTACAGTCTACAGCATGAGGGTGTTTGCTTCCTTTTGTGTTTGTTGCATAAGCTAGAAAACACAACCTGTCAGACTAAATGAAGGTCTCCCATTGTCCTGGGGAAACATTCTTTTGCTGCTTTCCGGCTTAAAGAAAGCATTATATAGATTAAAGCATACACTGTAAGAAAAGCTGGATTCATAAAACAAATTGAAGGAGTGCAATGATTACTACATGAAATTAACGCCTACATTAGATAATATTTTATTTCAAACTACAGTCACTCATTGTGAACATTTGTCAGCCCTGCAGTCTCACACACTCTTTGTACCATTACAATAACCTGTGCTATAACTGGACAGAAGTTCACTTGCTGGGACACTATAGGGGAATTTATAATTCTACCTAACCCCAGCCTGCCTTCAGATCTTTCCTTGTTCCATCATAATATTTATCTTGATTTGCACATATGCTTTATTTCCTTTGTGAGGTTCCTCGTGTGCCTTTTTAAAAAGGTATTAAATTTAATTGTTGCAGGAAATGCTTTAGGCCTGTCTTTCAGAACCAGAATGGTTTCTGCATCAATAAGTCACCACTGGCTCATTAAAAACAAAGGCATTTATAATACGATTGCCTAAAAAATAAGAGGCACTAAGCAGATCAAAGGAGAAGGTAAGAAGTCTGTTTAAAAAGGGCTCCTGTGGATGCCTTCTGTCAATTTGTTTTGCGGAAACAATTCTGATCAGAGCATTTTTAGAAGGCATCATGCAGAAGCAAGTGAGTGAGCACATGACAGGGTCTTAAACAAGGTGAATAACTATTGCAGGAATGAAAATCTCCAGACCACAGGCCATTGGGAACCGGATATTTAGTGATACCCAAAACACAGAGACCAGAATCCACATAATAGTCTGAAAAGAGAGAGAGAGAGAAAGAGAAAGGAATATTTGATGTATTTACTGTCTATAGCAGAAGTGGGGAATTATAGCCCTTTTACAATCTGTGAACTTCAACTCCCAGAATTCATGTGGCAGCATGGCTGACTCAGGTATTCTGGGAGTTGTAGTCCACAGGTCATTAATGGGGCCATTATTCCCCACCCTTGATCTACAGCAAGGGTATCAAACTCAAGTCACCATGTCATCAGCACGTGACGTATCGGGACATTTTTCCCCTTTGTTAAACCAAGAGTGGGCATGGCCTGCACGTGACACATCCAGCCCGTGGGCTGTGACTTTGACACCCCTGGTCTACAGAAAAGCCTATGCACCTGAGAAGTTAAAACGTATGTGTCTGTCTATTGTAGTGTTTCTCAACTTTGGCAGCTTGTAGATGTGTGAACTTCTAGTCCCAGAAGTCCTCAGTGGTATTCTGCAAATTAAAATCAACAAAACTTAATAATAATGATAATAATAATGATAATGATAATAATAATAATAATAATAATAATAATAATAATAATAATAATAATAATAATAATAATAATAATAATAATAATAATAATAATAATATTTTAATTTGTATACCGCCCTTCTCCCGAAGGACTCAGGGCGGTTTACAGCCAAGATAAAATACAGTAAAGACACATGCAATACTAAAAACATACATTAAAAAACTTATTAAATTTGGCCCAATTTTTAAAATACAATCAATCCCGATAAAAATTAATAAAAATTAAAACCCATAAAATCAACTAAAAAATTAAAATTAAAGCCAGTCCAGCGAGACGGAATAGATAAGTCTTAAGTTCGCGGTGAAAGGTCCGAAGGTCAGGTAGTTGTCGAAGTCCAGGGAGAAGTTCGTTCCACAGGGTAGGAGCTCCCACATAGAAGGCCCTTCCTCTGGGAGCCGCCAGCCGACATTGCTTGGCTGACGGCACCCTAAGGAGTCCCTCTCTGTGAGAACGCACAGGTCGGTGGGAGGTACCAGATGGCAGTAGACCGTCCCGTAAGTATCCCGGTCCTAAGCCATGGAGCGCTTTAAAGGTGGTAACCAATACCTTGAAGCGCACCCGGAAGACAACAGGCAGCCAGTGCAGTCTGCACAGGATGGGTGTTACATGGGAGCTCCGAACCGCTCCCTCTATCACCCGCGCAGCTGCATTCTGGACTAACTGGAGCTTCCGGATGCTCTTCAAGGGGAGCCCCATGTAGAGAGCATTGCAGTAATCCAAACGAGAGGTAACAAGAGCATGAGTGACCGTGCATAGGGCATCCCGGTCAAGGAAGGGGCGCAACTGGCGAATCAGATGGACCTGATAAAAAGCTCTCCTGGAGACGGTCATCAAGTGATCTTCAAAAGACAACCGCCCATCCAGGAGAACACTCAAGTTGTGCACCCTTTCCATCGGGGCCAATGACTCGCCCCCAATAGTCAGCCGAAGCTGCAGCTGACTGTACCGGGGTGCCGACATCCACAGCCACTCCGTCTTGGAGGGATTAAGCTTGAGCCTGTTTCTCCCCATCCAGACCCATATGGCTTCTACACACCGGGACAGTACTTCGATAGCTTCGTTGGGGTGGCCTGGGATGGAAAAGTACAGCTGCGTATCATCAGCGTACAGTTGGTACCTCACCCCAAAACCACTGATGATCTCACCCAGCAGCTTCATATAGATGTTGAACAGGAGAGGCAAGAGAATCGATCCCCGCGGCACCCCACATGTGAGGCGCCTCGGGGTCGATCTCTGCCCCCCTGCCAACACCGTCTGTGACCGGTCAGAGAGATAGGAGGAGAACCACCGATAAACGGTGCCTCCCACTCCCAAACTCCCCAGCCAGTGCAGCAGGATACCATGGTCGATGGTATCGAAAGCCGCTGAGAGGTCTAATAGGACCAGGGCAGAGGAATAACCCCTGTCCCTGGCCCTCCAGAGATCATTGACCAACGCGACCAAAGCCGTCTCTGTACTGTATCCGGGTCGAAAGCCGGACTGGAACGGGTCTAGATAGACAGTTTCATCCAGGTATTGGGGTAGTTGACGTGCCACCACACTCTCTACAACCTTCGCCACAAAGCGAAGGTTGGAGACCGGACGATAATTTCCTAAAACAGCTGGGTCCAGGGAAGGCTTCTTGAGGAGGGGTCTCACCACCACCTCTTTCAAGGCAGCCGGAAAAGCCCCCTCCAACAAAGAAGCATTTATAATCCCCTGGAGCCAGCCTCGTGTCACCTCCTTCTGAAAAAGAAACTGGTATAGTTTCTTTTTCCAGGAGGGGCACCAGGAGGGGCACGGTCCAGTAAACATGTGGTGGCATTCAACCTCCCCAACAACCTGTCCATGTCCTCGGGAGTCACAGGGTCAAAACTATCCCAAACAGTCTCAACAAGACGAGTCTCGAACCTCTCGCCTGGATCTACCCAATTTTGATCCAATCCATCCCGAAGCTGAACGATTTTATCGTATAGATAACCGTTAAACTCCTCGGCACGCCCTTGTAATGGGTCATCTCGCACCTCCTGTTGAAGGAGAGAACGGGTCACCCGAAACAGGGCGGCCAGGCAGTTATCTGCCGACGCAATGAGGGAGGAAACGTAGAAACACTTCGCTTCCCTCAATGCCACTAGGTAGGTCCTACTATATTACCTAACTAGTGTCCGGTCAGCTTCCGAACGGCTGGATCTCCAAGTACTCTCTAGGCGTCTTCTCCGGCGTTTCATCTCCCTCAGCTCCTCGGAGAACCAGGGAGCTGGTTGAGACCTCCGCCGGGTCAGAGGCCGCAAAGACACGACAATGTTGCCAAAGAAGTTGAGAAACATTGGCCTACAGCTGTCTGGAAGTTGAGTCATGGTAATTGGACGTCTTTTATTTTTTGATATGAAATATTTTGTTGTGCCTAGAGCCTTCTTTGCACTCCTTCTGAAAAAGAAACTGGTATAGACTTCACTTGATGTTTTTTGGGCACATTTTTTCTTCATTCTCCCTCTTCTAACTTCATCTTACCTGATGAAAAATTCTTGAAAGATTGAGCACTTGCAACTGTTCTGTAAATTTTCAGTTGGCCTAATTAAAACATTGTCAGTGCAGGTCCTATCATTCTGCATTTATTACTCATATTTATGTGGATTGTTCTTTCTACAGTAGAAATAGAACTTCCACAATTCAGCTGTATAATATTGAGCTCAACATCTCTGCAAAAGCTTTGAGATTTGTTTTTCTTTTAAAGGAAAAACAATTTAGGAATGCTTAAATAAATAAATAAATAAATAAATAAATAAATAAATAAATAAATAACCCTATAAGACTTGGAAGGCTGCTTATTTTCAAGCTATTAGTGCTGTTCTTCATGAGCCTGGCCCTGAAGGTGTAAATAATCTGAAGCTGAGTTTACTTAATTGCTTCTGTTGAAGTTTATTTGAAAGATCAAAAGTTGTTGTGATCTTGATCTATTACTCACTTTCTTATTTTAATAATACACTACACTACACTACATGATAAAGTCCTGCCACCTGAAGCCTATTTTTGTACAATGGTGTCTTCTAAAAAAAAGAGTAGGATAAAATGATATGAGCAGCATGGCCTGAATGCATATAGTACTATCATTATGTTTGATAATTCTCTTCCCAATTTATATGATCTAAACTTGAAAAATCTGTAAGCTATGTTCAGCATATACTCTGTTATATACTGGTAGAAAAAGCCTATGTTATTTCAAGAATCTTTGGTCAAGACTTTTAAGATAAAACATTGGAAGAGGAGATTTCCTTAGTCTCATCTACAGAAGTACACTTTCGTAGTGCACTTTCTTTCCTATCCTTGATTCTGACTAGGATTAATTGAAACTGTAGTCTTCAGTATCTAAAGGGAAAAAGTTGAAGAAAAACTCTTGAAACATAATACTATGAGCTTAAAGGCATCCTTTAAAGTGTTATTTTTTTAAAAAAATCCAGTGCGTTTATGCTATTGGTCACTTTGGAGAATTCTTCTCAGTTTCTCATACCTAAGATTAACTAAAGCAAAATAAATTTTTGCTGTAGTGTAGCAATAATAAATGTTTTGGAATAAACCATATTTCATACTGAATAAATTACCCATCCCACAGCAAAGTAAGCCATAAATCATTTTGCCGTGATTTAAAGCAAGCAGAAAGTACCTCATGAATTTGGAGTTGTTCAAAATTAGGGAAAGAGATCAGAAAACTGAAAGCTTTGCAGACTGAGAAGTAGCTGTCATCTAGCTTCAGTCAATTAGCTTTCAATATTGCTATTAACAGACATCTTACAATCTCTCTGATTTTGAATTTTTTAAAAAAAATACAGATCACTTCTAATGTTCTCATTTGTCTGGAAAGTCCACATCAGTTGCAGCACTTAGAAAGGCCTCTTCGTGGATTCGGCATTTACCACACTGAAAAATTTCTTTTCTGTGTGGTCAAAAGAGGAAAGGAACCAATCCTCTAAGATTTTCCCATGTGCTTCCTTTTAAAATGATGCTTCCCTGCAGAAAAGATTTTCAGTGTGGGCGAAACCATCTCCATCGCACATAAGCAATTCCAAACAACCTTGAACTTTGTTCTTCAAAAGGGTGCCACAGTGAAAGATCTTTCACTCCTGTTCCAGTGACAGGCGCTTATGCTTCATGCAAACTCTGGTTTCAGTGTCTCTAAGTATTTGTCTTTAGCTAACCACAAAGGCTCATGGAATTCCTGTAGTTTTCCATGTTCCTAGAGCTCAATATGCTTTCAATTATTTTTCTGGCAGAGTTGAAGAAAGGGGTTTTTGATAGTCTAAGGTCCTTATGTCGGGAACATATAAATGTGTCTTTTAGATTAATAGGACTGCCTTATTCTTACTGACATCTTGTAGTCATTTTTAAAATAAAAAGCCAGGCCTTCTTCTGACAGTATGCCCTTTATTTTGCATGCACGCTCAATATTCCTGAGCTCCTTCCGCCACCTTCCATGGAGGGAGTCAACATGAGTTAAAATGGGATTAAATCTTTATTTATTATAAAGAAATGGAAGAAGTTACAATTATCATTGTTGGGAAGAGTGGCAGCTATAAAAATGAATGTTTTGCCTAGATTTTTATTTTTGTTTCAAATGATTCCAATTTTGAAGAAAGATGCAAATTTACAAGAATGGCAAAAAGGGATTAATAAATTTGTATGGAAGGGTAAAAAACCGAGGATAAAGTTAAAAATAATGCAAGACGTTAGGGAAAGAGGGGGTTTAAAAATGCCTAATTTGAAATTGTACTATGATGCAGTTGTTTTAACTTTAATTTCTGATTGGATTAATTTAACAGAGGAAAGGATTTTGAATATAGAAGGTTATGGTTTGTTATATGGATGGCACGCATATGTAATATATGACAAGAAAATTGATAAGACATTTAAGAATAATATGGTCAGAAGTGCGTTGTTGAGGATTTGGAAAAAATATCAATATAAGTTAGATGGAAAGATACCAATATGGACCATCCCCAGACATATGATAGAGAATATAAATATATTACAAAAAATGGAAGTTATCACTTACAAAGAGCTTTTGACTATGGAAAAAGGGGAATTACAGTTGAAATCTAGGGAGAAATTGAGGATGAAGGAAGAAATTATACATGGTTCCAGTATGGACAATTGCAATCTAGATGGAAAATAGATCAGAAAATTGGTATAAGGCAAAGTGATGATAATCTGGTAAAACAAATAAAAGATCAAGGTCAACAGCATATAAAGAGATTATATAATGTATTGGTTGAAATTGATTCAGAAATGGAGTTGGTTAAAGATTGTATGGTAAAATGGGCACAAAATTTTCAACAACCTATAATGTTAGAAACATGGGAAAAATTTGGGTGAGGAATGTTAAATTCATAAGCACAAAATTTAAGAGAAAATTTTTATAAAATGTTTTATAGATGGCATTTAGATCCTAAAAAACTGTCATGTATGTATCCAAATGTGAAAGCAAAATGTTGGAGATGTGATTGTGAGGATGCTACCTATTATCATATATGGTGGACTTGCAAAAAAGTTAAAGCCTTTTGGATTAAAATATGGTGGATTATGCAGAACATTTTGAAAAAGAAGATCAAGTTTGTTCCACAGTTCTTTTTATTAGGAATAATCTCAGATTGCACTGTTATAGAGACAAAACTGATTCTGAATTTAATAACTGCTGCAAGATTATTGATTGCACAATATTGGAAGAAAGAAGACTTACCTACAATTGGAGAATGGATTAGTAAAGTATCAAATTTAGCAGAAATGGCAAAAATTTCTGCCTACTTGAAAGACTGTACACAAGAAAAATATATATTGGAATGGAGGAAGTGGATTGATTATATTCAAAATAAGTATCAGATTAAAAAATATCAATTAGTTAGGAATTATTATGTATTAGTTTAAGAAAGAAGGGAATTGATAGTGTGATGGTGTGAAATGGAATATGTTTTATGTTATATTTTAGATTATGTTTGTTAGTTACAATACCCTGTATTCTGTTCTGGGAAGTCTCGGGGAAGGAGGCGGGAAGGGAAGACTATAAATTGATTGGTTGCCATTGTACAGGAATATGGTAGAATTAAACAAGTTGGAATGGTGTAATGTCGGGACTGCTCGGCAAACACTCCCGAAGGGAAAGGGTAAGGAAAGAGGAGTAAAGAAGGAAGAAAGTAGGTAGGTAGGTGGGTAGGGAGGAAAGAAGGGAGGGAGAAGAAAGGATAGGAGGAGGAGAAGAAGGAGAAGATAGAGGGTTAGAAAGGATGGTAGTGAGAAGTGGGAAAGAGGAGGGGAAGTAGGAAAGCGAGGAGAAGGTGGTGGGGGAAGTTTAAGAAGGATGAGAAGGGAAGAAAGGATTAAAGGGGGAAGTGGCAGTCGAGCAGCCCTGACTGAGTATAATTTGAGTATAGGACTGATTGTTGGATAAGTGATTGTATTGTACACTGGTCAAATTGTGGGAATTATTATGGAAAAATAAAAAATTTTTGCAAAAAAAAAAAATCTTTATTTATTATTGAGCCATAAGACAAAGGGGAATCATATGAGAAAAGTTGCAAAAAAGTTGAGTGATATTCTTATGAACTCTAACTAAATGAACGACCAGCCTATTGAAACAATATCAGGAAGAAGATTTAAAATATATGTAAGCTGCTATTCTGATAATTATGATACAAGATTGAAGGCTGTTTCTTTCAGAATGTAATATACTGTTTATATTGTAGAGATGCTTGTATATTCTAGCCTTTGGGCTCCTATTAAATTTCTGATTTGAAACTTTTATGCCTACTGTTTAGTCAGGTTTTAGAACACACATGCTTCACAATTCATTTTCATATAAATACAACATAAAGGCTATGTTTATCATCTAACATCAAAACTTTTGATAAATCTGGATTCTGCTGGTCTAGAATCAATCAATTCTCCCTCCAGTTGACCAATAAGGGAATTCAAAACTATTATTCCAAACTTCCATAGTCCCAGAGTTAAAATAAACAAATAAAAACCTTGCCCCAACTCCATACAATAGAGAAGTATTGATTCAGGTTTCCAAATGTACCCACATAATAGAGATAGGCAAGTCCTGAGCTGATCCATCTTTGGTAAAAGTATAAGAGGAGATCCAAGGGAATTGCCAATGTAATGGGTGTGAAGGCTTTCTCTGTGCATGTGTGTTGTGAAAGTTTACACACAGCAACACACACAGACATATATATGTATTTGTGTGTACTTGTGTGTGTGTGTGTGTGTGTGTGTGTGTATTTCCCAGCTTTGTTTTTAAGAATTTGAGAACAGCATCCATACATTATAAAAAAACTACCACAAACTGCCTACAACCTTAATATTGTATATTTTGAACTAAATGCTGTAGAACAAGAAGCATCTGTGTGAAAAATCCCTTCAGATATTTATTCAAAGATCACATTAAAAAAGAAAAACCAACAGAGGCATTAAATAAATCCAATCCTACTTCCTCCCATTTCTCTCAGAATCATTTCTCCCTTTCAACCTCTTTCGTTTCCCTCATTTTGTTCTGTTATGCGAAAAAGAGAATTTCAGTATCCACATTAGTGAGAAAAGCAGAGTCTCTATGCAAACATTGAAAGTAGAGAATAACTTGGAAATAAAAAGAACCTTGATTGGTTTGCAATCTTACGCTCAAGGAAGAATTAGAGCAGCTGACGTAAGGGAGTTCCGAGGCTTAACCCAAAAAAGAAGGAACTGCAAAGTGGATTAAAAAAATAATCTAACTCTTTGGATTATTATGCTTCCAAATAAAAGAGCTTGGGAAAGAGCTTGGGAAATTGCTTTCAGGTATCGTGTTTACAAAAATTGCTTTCCTGTATCATGTTTACTGAAATGCACAGTTATTATCACCTATTTGAGGTAACTGGAGATAGACTGAGGAGTCTGTAACATTAGAATTATTGATGGAACAGTGAGTGAAACACAAGGCATAGATGTATTCTGATTCACAGGTGCATACAGGTATCCATCCTGCAGACTGATTATACTCTTAATTGCACAATGTGGATGTCTCTGCCTTAAGTATCAAGATTAGATACTTAAGCATCAAAACAAATCAATGTCACATCTATTTTACATTCCATTTTAGGAGTTTCAGAGCTCCAGTTCTATTTAAAAAGAACCTTCAATAGTACCAATTTTGTAGCATCCATTGTCCTGTAAAGAACAAACAGGTATTTGATTCAAATATCTTCTAAGCCAAATATGGGAGCATTTTAATTATCATTATGTTTTTTGGAGGAGGAAGAGGAGGAGGAGGAAGAGGAGGAGGAGGAGGAGGAGGAGAAGAAGAAGAAGAAGAAGAAGAAGAAGAAGAAGAAGAAGAAGAAGAAGAAGAAGAAGAAGAAGAAGAAGAAGAAGAAGAAGAAGAAGAAGAAGAAGAAGAAGAAGAAGATGCTGCTTTGTGATGCAAACATTGAATTTTGGAACAGATGTGCTGAAAGATAATTGGTTCTAAACCTTTGCAGCCCTTCTCTAATAAGGTCATTAAGTTACTTCATCACTAAAGCCAAACAAGAAATATCCAAGTGATTTAATACTAAAGTTTTGAGTCCTTTTAAAAGCTTTTTATAATTTTCTATTTTATGACAACCTCAGAGCTGTTTTTTGCATTATAAATGCCAAATCCTGTATTACTCTGTCAGACAAAATTAACTGTAGCTGACCATGCTTCCTTTGTCTGCTTGCAACTCCCCCTCCACAAATAATGCATTGTTTTCACTATAACCAGACCATTCTCAACAATTTAGACTTAATTATAAATTTATAATGTGACTCAATTTGACACAAAACAGAACTGCTACCAAATTATAAGGATGGCTCAATCTCCAACCACTTTTGAATGTGCTCTGACATTGTGCACAATTGCAAAAGTGCCATTTCTTTGATCCCATGTGATACTTGTGAATATGTTCAGAATTGTCATTTAAATTCTGGAATTGGTTGAACCAGCTGGCTTACTAAAATAATATATTGATCTCCTTCTCTTATACATGATCACAGTTTTTCTTTGGAACAATAAAGCGATCAATGCAAAAACGAGAAGGAAACAGCATGGTGAGAGTAGGCTCCATGTGAAATTTTCTTTTGTTTCTATTGTAAAAAATAAAGGTACAAAATTATTTATTGATTGAATTTATACTCAATTTCAATACAGGGATGCTTGATAATATAAGAGTTATGAAAAGAAAACAACTAAACAAGGCATTCATGGTAACATTAATACAAAACAAGCTACAGACTAAAAATATTCAAAATAAAATGGCAACCAAAATACCTCAGAACAGTAAAAAGGTAAGAAAAAAATTGCTGGAATGATCTCTGAAAAAGCTCAATTTTATAACCTGCTGAAAGTCACCAAGGAAGGGACTACACTGATCTCCCTAGGAACACCAGCACCATCACTGAAATGCAGGACTTTCTATGTTTGGTTCCCTTTTGGTGTATAGGACCATGAAGAATTTCTGCCTTGGTGCTCCAGTAGGCCAAAGCGGGTTTGGAAGAGGTGGTCCAGCAAGAATCCAGGTGCCAATCCAAAAAGGGCTTTATGGGTAAAAACCAGCCCTTGTACACAGAACTGCAATAGAGGGGCTGACCCAAAGTCCCCCAGTTGGCTTTCATTCCTGGGCAAGCATAATAGTGGAATGTAAATTGCAACCCACAACTCTTTCATTCTAATGGCTGCAAAATATCCAAATAGGTTTTTAGTGTTGAGGGAATTTAAAGAACAGGGACAGACTGTTACTGTTTCTCAACTAATTTTGAAAAAGATTGGGCACAAGCCCCTGAAACGAATGAGGCATCAATAGAACATTGCTTCTGATAAGAAATTGTACCTCTTCCAAGCGGTATATTATGTTTCCATTTGCTACTCAATCATTCCAGCCTATCAGTTAATTCAGATACTTTCTTAAAGGAATATTCACTGGCATTTCAAAGTTGAAAGACTGTTTAATCATTCACGGTCCAATTTGGAACTGGCTCACCTATATCCAGTGTACCTAATGGAGAGGTCAAAATCACTGAAATTATAAATGTGCCTGTGAGAGAAACCTGAGCAAAGCAAAGGATCTGATGCTTGTAGGATAAGGAATAAAACCATTCTTGGTTTCAAGTATGTCTTGGGTAAAAATTATGCCACACATTTTTTGCAGAGTATTAATATGGATGTGGAAGGAGATGATTTATGACAGAGTTGATAAAAATTTAGACAGATTTCGGAGAAATCAAATTTGCTTTCGAGGTTGTTGCAGTGAACTAAACAATGTGGGGAAGAGGTAACAGGCAAGCAGTCAAAACTAGTTAAAGAACAGAAAACAGAGCCCTGGAAGAAATAGGTGGGACTTGCACTGGAGAATTGTACACAATGGAATTGTGTACAATTGTGTACACAATGGAATTGTGTACAAACTACAATTAAGGAGAAGATTCCTAACAGTAAGGACAATTAACCAGTGGAACAGCTTGCCTTCAGAAGTTGTAGGTGCTTCATCACTGGAGATTTTTAAGAAGGGACTGGACAGTCACTTGTCTGAAATGGTATAAGATCTCCTGCTTGAGCAGGAGGCTGGATAACAAGAACTCCAAGGTCCCTTTAATCCAGCTCTATTCTGATTCTATGATTCACTCCACAGAACTGCCTTGAGCTATGAGTTCGAGACAAAAGTTACATGTATTAATTAAAACAAGAAGCAACAGAAAAGAGCTTTAAAAGAATATTTCTAAGAGTTGTTCAGCATGAACAAACCTAATTGATACCCGGTGGGGTAAACACTTCAACACTACATATGTGTTGATGGGGACTATCTAGCTGATGCATATTTTTATTGATCAGGAAAAAAGACAATTAGAGTTGGACAGAAGAATACATTTAATTTATTTATTTATTTAAATTAAGAGGGAAAAGTTCATTCAACTGGTATGTTTGTCACTTAACATCCTTTTTTGTTTCTTCACAGGCTGGGTGATGCAAGCTGTCCAACCATCTATCTCAATGATTCAATGTGACTGTATGACTATGTGATCTTTGCCTTCCTCCCTCTCCTGTCATCTTTAAGTTGAACATTAGGAACATTTCTAATGTGTTTCTATGTAGCTGAAGGATCCACTTCCACCTTGCTAAAAGGAGATATGAATAATATGGGACAATCTGTCCCGTATTGTATTGATGATTGTAGCAGTCTGTTCATGTATTGTGAGTTTAATAAGTCTTCATTGTATCCTCTGATGGTTGGTTGGTATTCATGGATGCACTTCACTAGTGCATCTTCTCTCTATCTAAGTAGTGGCTGTCATAGTGTTTTCACCGAAGGAAACAATACCCTAATCAAGGAATTACCGAGCAGAAAACCACACCCCCCCATAAAAACTGACAAAGCAAGCTACCATATACAAACAAGGAGAAAATCTCCTGTTCACTTGTACTGAAGTTGATACCTAGTTGGACAATGAAATATCTGCAAGCAAACAACCAAGTACAGAGAGCACCAGGGAGTCCATAGTTTAACCCTGAGTTACTTATATTCTATTCTATTAGAATCTAGTAAGGCTTAATAGCTGTTAAGGTTGTGTAGCTATTTGTTAGTTTGGAAGTTAAAAGTTGGAGGAGCGATTTCATCACTGAGTGAAGTGCCATGCTTCACTGGTTACCACTGATTCTTTTTGTCTGATGCACTGAAATTAATTACATGGCCTGTACAGAGAATTAAACTAGAAAAATAATTTAAAAGACATGTTTTGGAACACAGTGAAGTACTATGTGCCCAAAAATGACAGACAAAGAAAGAGACAATGCTTGGGTGGGAAGCTGTGTTGTACAGAATTTCAGAATCCTGGAAGATTAACAAAAAAATTAAAGATGTGAGCCAAAATGAACTTTTTAAAAGAGAATTATCCAGCGGGGATATGCAGTGTTACACATTTAAAGATTAAAGGTACCTCGGATAAAGGTGCTCATATAGCAGCTGTAGGTAATTCCAGAACCTACAGCAGAAAGCATAACTTTCTTTTGCAGAAATCTGAAATTGTGTTACATTTCTGTTTCTGACAGGAACTGTACATGTATTTTATGAAAGGGAATAGCTCACCAATTTAAAGCTAGTAGAAGAAAGAAATATAGAATGGAACTAATAGGCACTTAAACCCTACTGCTTTGTTCTCAGGTGAACATGACACTGAGAAAGGAAGGATGACTTGCTAGTTTCATCTGTTCTGGATAAAATTAACATGTGCATTTTCCCCATTATTTCTTTCACAATTAGGAACATTAGGAACATTCCTGAGGAGAGGTACATTTCACAATGTACCTCTCCTCAGAGAACACCTACTGGGCATCTTACTTAGACAAGAAATAATTAAAATTAACAGAATAACAAAATTCTCTCAAAAGCACCTGAGGGTAGAACAAGAAGCAATGGGTGGAAACTGATCAAGGAAAGAAGCAACTTAGAACTAAGGAGAAATTTCCTGACAGTTAGAACAATTAATAAGTGGAACGACTTGCCTACAGAAGTCGTGAATGCTCCAACACTGGAAATTTTTAAGAAAATGTGGGATAACCATCTGTCTGAGATGGTGTAGGGTTTCCTGCCTGGGCAGTGGGTTGGACCAGAAGGCCTCCTAGGTCCCTTCCAACTCTGTTGTTATTATTATATAAAATAACAGCATTGGAAGGGACCTTGGAGGTCTTTTAATCCAACCTCCTGCTCAAGCAAGACACTATATACCATTCAAACAAATGGTTGTCCAATTGCTTCTTAAAACATACAGTGTTGGAGCACCCACAACTTCTGGAGGCAAGTCATTCCACTGATTAATTGTACTATCAGGACATTCTAATTCTAGGTTGCTTTTCTCCTTGATTAGTTTCTATCCACTGCTTCTTGTTCTTTCTTGTCCTTAAAGTACTTTCATATGTATTAGGTATTATTCAGTTCTACATGCCAACTTGAAAAAATATAGTCACACAACAGGTTAGCTACATAGATATATCATATACCAAGCAACATTGTTTAGCTATGTTTATGGAGATTCTCAGCCACCAAGGTCATGGTTGTTCCAAAGGTGTTTTTTCAAGAGGCAACTGGACTTTCTGGTTTTTCTTTGAAGATGTTTCACTTCTCTTCCAAAAAGCTTCTTGAGCTGAAGAAGCTTCTTGGATGAGAAGCAAAATGTCTTCAAAGAAAAACCAGAAAGTCCAGTTGACCCTTGAAAAAGCACCGTTGTGATTTTTTAGCCATATTGTTCAACAGTATCTGCTCTGACTCTTAAGTTCTTTAGCTTCCTGTTGGGTAATGAGCTTGTTTCCGAGTTTTCCATTGCTACCACTTGAAATCTAGACACCATTCAAGTAATGAGTCTACAGAAGATTGTTGCAGTGTTGAGGAAAGGAAAATGATTTTTATTTTTCTTCTTTTTTTAAGGAAATGAAAAATCCTACTGATTCTTAAAACAGTAATAGCAAAAGGCCTTTCATAATGAAACTATTCGACAACAGAAATGACAACAGCATGAAAGCAACTCTCCAGCCCATGTATAAACATAATAGTTTAGTTTGGAGTTGGGGGATTTTTGTTCCTCCAACCCTGATATTTTCAAGCAGCATGCCCCCTGCCAAGATGTTACATTTTTTCCTCTTTTTAAAATAAGCAGTGAGGGCAACGGCATGATGAACAAATTTCATTTCTTCTGCGCAGTTTTTTCCATCTTTAATAGCGCTTCCAGCAGGCCAGATGGCACCAGCACAATTGCTAGTAAGTCAATACATCTGGCCACATTCCTGAAATGACAAATCTGATGGATAGAACTCTCGCTCCTATACAAAGCCTCTTTTCAGCATGTTCTCCCTGGTACATGCCTGCTCAAAGCAAAACCTAATGTATGAAAAACAAAATAAAAACTGGATTATTTCACCAGCCACTGCTAACATTTAATTTATTCTTGTTGTTATTATTATTACAGTTCTGCGTTGCAGTACAGATTAGTCAACGCTAAATGCAAAAAAAAATATCTCTAAATGACTCCAAACTGGCCCTTATAATAAGGATTGCTTTCATTCACTAAAAGGATGTGGAAAATCATCTGTGAAAATAGGGATGGTGAGAAATTCATTTTACCTTTCAGCCTTGATGATTTTCACTACACAAATTATGAATTAAACATCAAAGAGACATATGGGGGCTAAGCTTTCAGGCAGTAACAGGGGGTTATGCTAGTAAGGATTAGATGAATGCCTGCAGAGACATAAGGAATCCGTTGATTAATAAGCATCATTTGCATTTTTACTGTATATGACTTGTATTAATAAAAAGGTTGGCACTAACAGTTACTGATCTGGATTTTGAAAATTGCTTTCATTCGTAAGGATCTTTCTAAACCTTAAGACTTGCTTTTTGGCCGTTTGCTACAGAAAATATATTGTGAGCAGGCCCTTTTCATTATTAGCGCATTTACAAAGAACAAAGGAGACACATGACATCATAAGGCAAGCTTTTTCTCCTTTGTAAGTGGGTGCAATATGTATAATTTGCATTATTACAAGACACATCCCAACAGCTTGTAATACATTCCTCTGGCTGGGCTCTCTTTTTAGAGGGTCTGCAAAGTGACTATGAATATCTCATGCTTAGAATAGAATAGAATAGAATAGAATAGAATAGAATAGAATAGAATAGAATAGAATAGAATAGAATAAAATAGAATAGAATAGAATAGAATAGAATTATTTATTATATTGTTTTTTAATATGCCTGTGAACCGCCCTGAGTCCTACGGGAGATGGTGCGGTATAAAAGTATGATTAATAAATAAATAATAAATAAATAAATAAATAAATAAATACATTTTATTGGCCAAGTGTGATTGGACACACAAGGAATTTGTATTGGTGCATATGCTCTCATTGTACATAAAAGAAAAGATACATTCATCAAGGTACAACATTTACAACATAATTGATGGTCAATATATCAATGTAGTTTATGTTATGTAGTTTATGTCAAGAGTTATGTAGTTTATGTCAAGAGAGAGTTATTTGATGTTGTAATGATGTTACCATTGACCTTGTTTTGTATCATTATTGTTGCATTATATAAACTTTATAATAAGATTGTATTGTTTAAATAAATATTTATCTGTTGCAAGTTACTTTGAATGAATCTGATGTAGAAAAGTCGTATCTGCATAAACACACACAGCTTGATAACATCCTTATGTTCTTCCCATTTGTAAGAAATGCTTCACTTTTTATTCCCTGCGATCTCAAGACAGCGTTTGGTGTATGGTGAATTCCTTTACAAATGTGCAAATAAAGTTTATTATACAGAAGCAGGCATTTTATCACTATAGAGGTTTCTCCATTTAATATAATGTCATTGTAGAGGTTTTAATTTTCCCTTTTAAAAAAATATGAATTGTCACTGTCATCAGAACAGTCTTCAAAACATGCCAGGAAAGTCCACTGAAACTCAAGCACTATTTCAAGCTCTTACAGAGCAAAATAATACAATTTCCACAAACATACTTCAAAGCTAAACTGCAGCGGTCATTCTTCCAAACAAAGCATTTTTTCCACCATGTTTATTACCTAACAATGCTTTGGGGCTTATATTTCGTTTTGCAGCATGCCAGTTTTCTCTTTCCTAATTTCCCATTTACTTACTTTTTTATTAGATTTCTTTTTAAATCAACTTGGATAAAAAGCAATGCTGATACCAAGGAAAGTATCCAGAAGCCTGTTGATAGCCATAGGTTCCAGGTTGCCTGCCTCCAATCCAGTCCAAGAGGACATTGGTCAAGTCTATTCAAATTATTGAAGAGTTATCTTGCAAACTTACAAATGCAGGTCATTTTTAAATAAAATGCAGAGATTGGAACCCATGAACATACGCACAAATACATGATTCACCTGTAATTTAGTTTGCTGATGCTAGACAATCTCCTTTTTTTAAATTTTAAGACAGTAAAAAAAATGTGAGGGTTAATTTACTAACAAATGCTTTGTCACATGTGGTAGTAGTATGTATTAACAAGTGAAATACAAAATGTGCACACACAATATATTTACATATATACACATATATACTGACAAATATTTGAATGGATAGTAAATTTCAAGCAGAAAAAAGTGCGCACTTAAATTTACCGCCCAAATGGTTTTATTCCAGGATATTTCTCTCTATTGAATTATTGACAAACTGAGACACAAAACAATTTAATGTTAATCAAACAAATTGTATTGTAGACCACCCAGAATCACCTCAAACAGCAAGATGGGCAGCATATAAATTTAATATTTAAAATTTAATAAATATTCAATTCAATTCAGAGAAGGGCGGTATAAAAATGTGAATAATAAATAAATAAATAAATAAATAAATAAATAATTGAATTATTTAATAATAAAAATGCAAAGTAATATCCTGCATGTGCCTTAAAGGAAAAAGCATTTCTGAAAAGATATAGACATATATTTTGATCTGTCCCACACCTTAGCAGACATCAGTTTAAGAGTGATCAAATGTGTCTGTGATAGAAAGCCACATAGGGTTCTTCTATTTTCAACTCATCAATTCTTTGCCTCTAGAAAACAAAGTCCAGCATATGGTTTCCTGCATTTCTGAGATCAAAGACTAGCTGGCACAGGCCTTTGGAGAACACAAAATCCTGAGCTGCTCCTAATAGTGTAACCTGAGAGGTTTTTCAATGTTGGAATCGTAACAAGGCAGTTGGATCCTTACAACTGATGGCCTTAGGTATAATTTTCTATTGGCATAATAATGAGTAGAGTGAGAGTGAGAAGATTAGAGATTAACAATTGTTTGGGCAGTTGGGAACAAATTAAACACCAGCATTTACATTTTCCTATTTGTCCCTTAGGGGACGCGGTAGCTCAGGGGTTAGGATGTTGAGCTTGTCGATCGAAAGGTCGGCAGCTTGGCAGTTCGAATCCCTAGTGCCGCCATGTAAGTAATGGGTTACTTACTTGTCCTAGCTTCTGCCAACCGAGCAGTTTCGAAAGCATGTAAAAATGCAAGTAGAAAAATAGGGACCACCTTTGGTGGGAAGGTAATAGCGTTCCGTGCGCCTTTGGCGTTTAGTCATGCTGGCCACATGACCACGGAGATGACTTTGGACAGCGCTGGCTCTTCGGCTTTGAAACGGAGATGAGCACCACCCCCTAAAGTCGGCAACGACTAGCACATATGTGTGAGGGGAACCTTTACCTTTACTTTATTTGTCCCTTGCAAAGGTTTATGGTGACCTCTTTGTGTTCTGAGTGTTTCAAGAATGGAGGAAATAAAAATGCTTTCAAGTTGTTCTCTGATTTGGAGGTATTGGGGAATAGAAAGAGTGATGATATGAGAACATTCCTGGACATTTTTCCCGTGAGTTCAAGGAAGATAAATAATATATTTAAAATAGTAGCAAAAATATCAAGAATGGATAGAGACCTCAGAGAATTGATTCAGTTCTAAATTTGTATTCCCTGAGGACAAAGAGACAGTTTGTTCTAGTGGTTAAGGCACCAGACTAGAAAGCTAGAGACTGAGTTATAGTCCCACTTTAGCCATGAAAGCCAGCTAAGTGACCTTGGGCCAGTGAACTCACCTCACAGGGGTTTTTGCAGGAAAAAGAAGAGGAAGGTGCATTGGACATTTTCACCACCTTATTTGTACAAATAATAAACATGAGATATGAATGAATGAATAAAAGGTGAAGGTGAAGTCAATAAATGTAAGATCAGCAAGTGCTTGATGTAGATTCAGTGTTTCTCAACCTTTGTAGCTTGAAGATGGGTGGACTCCTAGAATTCCTCAGCTGGCATGAGAAATACTGGTCTACAGAGTAAAAGACTGGTGCTTTCAAACTTTGGTCTTAAAAACTTTGGTCTTTTTTCTATTTTAGCCAGCCTTCTTAGTAATTACTGTTGCCCCTATTCATCTTCTAGAGAGATTGTCATCTTTCACTTTATGTTGCCCAAATATAGATTGGTATTGGTAATTGGTAAAATTGATCATTCCTTTTAAAAAAAAATTTTTTTTAGAAATGTAATAAACAGGATGTATTGTTGTTCCATGTTCAATGGCAATTATTGCAAACCCCAGTAATTTTGGAAAAATTATTTACATTGGAATGAAACCAACGTTAAAAAATGATTTTTTTTCCCATTTGCCATCTTTCCATTAATTAACATCAGATCTCACATTTCTACCAAATACACCAAGTTCCTTATATTATATTCTGTATATTTTATATTCTGTATATTTAAAAAAGTTGCATTAACACTTAACATTTGGATAATCTGATAAATTACTTATTGATTAAATAGAAATTACTGGCTTTTTTCCACTTTGTACCTCATACTACTTTGCTGATTGCTGTCATTGGTATTTGTACGTTCATTTGATTTTAACAATGTGTACAGTTCTAAAATGATTTACGATATTTAACTATGTAAACCGATACTGCCGTTTCACATACTTCAGTCCATTTTATCCAACTATATGAAACGTGTAAATCTCATGCAATGTGTGGATTTACGTTTCTTTTTAAATGTTTAATTAAAACAAACAGAATTAAGGGGGGAAATGCAGGACCCAGGCACAGCACTCTGCATTCTATTTATACATTTGTTATTAAGGGGCTGTGCATATGCTTTTTTTCTTTTCCTAAAATTGCTGCACACAGCATTAAAAAATGAAGAAAGAAACCAAACCAACTGAAAATAATATCATTTTGGAGAAGGATCTGCTTCCTCCTGTCTTCCCCACATCTCCCCTTACAATTAAAGAGACATTACTATGAAACTGTGCCAGAAAGCCAGCAGACAGAATTTGGATCCATTCATGTACTTCCCTGGAAAAATCTGTTCAGACCACATGAATTTTAACAGTTAATTGACCTCATCTAAGAACACCAGTGAGGAACAGATGCAGTATTCCTATTTATTTCATTTGCTTGTTTGCTGAATGTGCTAGATTTCCATTCTGCTGCTAAAAAAAAGATGGAAGAAAATGGATGACTGGCAGTATTTCTATCTGCTTCTTCTTTTTTCACCCGTTCATTAAAAAAGTGTCATGTGTGATGACATTTCTACCTAAACTGAAAATTATATTAAAATATTAGAACCAGCCAAGGTCCAATGCCAGTAATATAATACTCTCATCATGCAAGGGAAAGTTTGTCTTTTTTGTAGGAAGCTTTCTTGTAGGAAGATAATCACGAAGGAGAAAATGGTGATTCTGTGTGGATTTTGTCCATCACTTTCTCAAATTCTGGCGTGAGAAATTTCAAGGAATAAAGCCTTTATGGACACATTTTCGAAAGTTTCCTTTTTTTGGAAGTTGACTATATTGTATAGCCACAAAGTAGTGCTGGCATAAGTGTTCCAGTGGATAATTTAAGAAGAAAGATCTAGAAGGTATGATGTTAGATACCCATCTTCCCCCTGCCTTTCCACCACCTCCATCACAAAGAACACTTAAAACAAAGTTCCATGCATGCAGTTATTTTTTAATGTTTGGTGATGTTTCTATCTTTTATAGGGAGTTATCACTCCCCCAAAATAACATAGATTGATCAACTCAAAGAACAAAAGACCGCATGGGTTTATATATGTATTTGCATATACTAAGCTATATATTTAGAACAGAGCTATTTCTACTAGAGAAAGAAGAACTCCTAGATCCCTTCCAACTCTGTTATTCTATTCTATTCTACTAGAGAAGATATTGCTATGATTGGATATGGGAAAGGACATTTAATTTCAGTGCAAATGGGAATTTCAAAGTTCCTTGCCTTCCTTTGTTGGAATTCTTAAAGCAGATTTGCAATGTATAATCTTTCACATTAAAGGACCATTATCTGTAGACTAGTCCTAGACAAACTGCTGTCCTCCATAAACTATATTGATTATATTCAAAATGTTATATGAACATTTACTATTTGCTGAATGGGATCTTTCCCATGACAATCACTTTTTGTGGGGTTCCCATTAAATGGATTTTCCCTCTTAAAATAATTTCTGATCCACAGGAAAAATACATAAATCATATTTTACCTTCCTTAGCTCTTCGTCTGTCACTGCTATCACCCCATTCCCTGCATATAAATACAAATGAAAATCTAACAGATTTTGCACATCTTAACTTGCCCTTGAACAATGTTGAAATAACAGTTTAACATCTTGTGACAGGCTAGGGATGACATGAAGGCACCATCATGGGCAGGTTGCAGAAAAACATTGCCATAGTATGCGCAGTTAAGACAATGATGCCAAAAGAACAACATGCACAGAATAATTTAATCACACAAAAAGCCACCCACACTTATTTTCACATCTGATGCAAGTACACTAGTGAAGACATTTGCATTTGGTGATATCATCAGACAAGTGCCATCATTCGTTCTCACTCTACCCACCACTTTTAAACATATGAACATGTTTATGCTTTGAGTAGATACAATCTAATCAAAGAGAAATCATAGTTCATGTGTCTTTGTTCTTTCAAAATGGTTTTAAAGCATGAAGCGTATTAAATATTAGACGTAAGGAAAGAAGGAGGAAGTACCTTCAAAAATGAAGAATAATTATACATAACATATACTGCATAACATGAGCGAGCAGAATATAACTCTTTGTTTACTAATATTTATTGCTTGATTTGCAATAAATAAGAGAGGTGGTTTAACAAAATCAGCAACAAAATCCTCCTGCCCACATTGATAATATTAGGAAATTGAATTATGCAGAAGAAATTAAGAATTCTGTTTAATTTTGCTATTTACATTTTTTTCTGAACTGGAAATTCTTGAATTTTTAAATCATTATTTGTGCACTGGGCTTTAGGTCATGAATTTGGGAAGTAAAATAAAGCAAAGCTGATCTCCCAAAGCTAAAAATCTCTTCACTCTGATCTAACGCACATCTGATACCTTTTGTTTTCTTTCCTCTAAATAGTTCTTGTCCTTTCATTCTTTCCTTAGTCCCAGTTGTCAGACAAGTGACTTTTTGCACCCCACAGATAGGGTTCAAAAGACATATTTGACAAGTTGCTTGTTTTTGGTAGGGAGGGGTAGGCAACCCCAGTTTCACACATGTAACAACCAATCATATGATTTTGAATCTTGGCTACCAGGGTTCCTTATTCACAACTGCAAAGATAAAGCACCATCTTGTTGATTTTAAAGGCTTTGGTTTATTTGTAATAGAAGGTGTAACTGCCTTTAGAAAGACATTCATCAAATAAAGGCAACATATAACTCCCATTACCTAGGTGTGGCTTGAAACCAGCACTACAGAGTTTGCAATAGTAACAACAACAACAACAAAAGCTACAACTCAGCTTGCAATCTGGCTCTCATGCTCATTAAAACTGAATCTAAATACAATGTAGGTTGCCATTCCAGCCTTTATAATGTACCATTAAGTTCTTCATGTAAGCTCATAAAAGTTCTTTGCAATGTACGGCAAGACAAACCTGAAAAGGGCCAATGTGTTACCTTAAGATGGTTTTATGTTTCAAGATAAGCTAAGTAGCAAACAAAGAGCACTTTAAGAACAGGATGGCTTACCTACTAACTGACTTGAATGAGAAAACGAGTTTGGATATTTATAATAAGTGTCTTTCTTGATTTAGTTGAGCAGCATGCAGGTTCTAACTGATTTTGGTCACAAAGCAGAAATTCATCAATCAGAAAAAAAAGTTAATAGAAGGCAAACCTTTTTAAAATTCCAACAAATTTAGATAGGAAAATGGGGGCGGGAGGGACATCCACAGTTAAAACATTTTGCAGCCAAATAGACTATCAGATGGAAAATCTGAGTTATCAGATCATTTCTATAGTCCTGTATCTAGTTACATGTGAGGCAAAATGTTTAGCACAAAAGGCTATAGCAGGAGTGCTGGACAATAACTTCTGAGCATCCCTTTTCATTCTGGTCATGCTTTCAATACATTGTAATATATTAAAATCAGGATGACTGCAGCTTCCTCATCCTTCTGCACAGGACTGTAGAAAAGCAAGAAATCAATTACCTTTGACAATCATACATTTTCCAGTTTCAAATTATTGATTTGTTAGAGGTAGCAAAGCAGTACACTGTACACTTTTGAACAAGTTATTGTGCTTATAACTTTCTGTTTTAGGCCTAGTAGCAATTTTGATGGGACTGGGAGAAGGGGCAGCAGTTCTGGTCCTAGGACAAGGAGATAACTTTTATTGTCCATTATATTTCCAGAAGTAAAATTGTGGTTGGTTGGATGGATGGATGGATAGTATCTGCTTGGGCACAGACTACCAACCTTGGCAACTTTAAGACTTGTGGACTTCAACTCCCAGAATTCCTCAGCCAGCCATGGGAGTGGAAGTCTACTCTTCTTAAGTTGCCCAGGTTGGAGACACCTGTGCTTATGGAATGCAGTTCTCCTTTTTATTTAAATACTCCTGAAAGAAAGCAATTAATCAGTCCAATCTGCTGACATGCCTAAGGTTGTCCAGGGTCTCACTTTGAGTCAAACAAGGAAGAAAGAAAGAAAGAAAGAAAGAAAGAAAGAAAGAAAGAAAGAAAGAAAGAAAGAATTAATTTTCTGTCAGTTCCAAAGGTCACAAAATTCTGTTAAATAGCCTAAGAAGGTAAGAGAATAGCTCCATAACTATGTGTTTTTATCATACCAGAGGTTTTTAATGAGCATTTACTGCAAAATACTTTTTAAAACACAAATAAGCAAGCCCTGATGTCCATACATGTTCAGCTAGGGAAGATAATTGCTTGTATGGAGTGCTGGATTTCAGTGCATGTAGAGTCACAAGCAAGGAAACTGATCCTAAATGAAGTATTCTTGGTTTGATGCTACTAAGATTCTCACATGAAAAGTTATACAAATTCCTTTACAAAGCAAGTTAAATTAAATTAATATTTTAAAAAAATACAGGTGTGGTATTTTACCAATTCATAGAAAATTGTATTTATTAAAAGTAGATAGCTTAGTCACATAACAGTTCCAAAATTTAGAAGGGCCTTATCCTTGGTCTGATTCAATGCCCTACAATTGCTGTTACTGAAGGGAGAATCTGAAAGATCCATTTTGAACAGAGACTATGTCCAAGGAGTAAAGGAATAATTGAAACAATGATACATCTTATTTTGTATTGTCCCCTTTGAGCAGACACTTGCCAGAAATTATGATCATCATTCCTTATTAAGTAAGCATCCTAGTAGTTCCAACGAATTTATCTTAAGTTATTATCAGATCAGTCTGGTTTCACTTCTTTGACCATAGCTAAGTTCTATAGTTGTAGAGTTCATTGTAGTATCTTTCTAATCCTTCTTAGATATTTCAGAACAATGTTTTTTCTTTCTTTCTATCTTAATCAGTTGTGATATTCTTGCTTTATTTGTTACTCAAGGAACAAATAAACTGAGTTAAAATTCAATAAAAGTGGTTTTCTGATATAAAAATTAATACTTTTATTAATCTTTGTATTGTGAGGGGATAAAACAACCAATCAAAAATGTATTTGCTTCCAATCTTGTATTCTAAATCAAGAAACTGCATGAAAATGGCTTAAATTTAGTGCATAGCAAAATAGGACAAGTCCTTTAAGTAAACATTAATTGACAAACATATCTAGATGAAAATAATATAGTCTTCTTAAAAGACAATAATATTAGTTTTTAAAGCTGTTTGCTAAAGGTTTCTCCAGGTTGTATATTAAAGCATTCGTCATGCATATTTAGAGGATATGTTCTTTGGGGCTAAAGAAATTGGTCCCCTAGCCAACCTCCAGAAATTTGATCCTTCTAAAGAATATTTGGAAAATTTTGCAATAAATTCTATATGCAGACAAGGGATATAAAAAGGAAGAACAATTCATCCCAAAGCATTAAAGAGGCACACAAGAAAATTATATTTGTTAAATTTCCAGCAGTTATAAATGGAATAAAAAAAATCAATGGGACTATTTTAATAAAGTAAAATGAAATGAGAGAGATCATGTAGAAAAATTTGATTAGATAACAAGGAAGACTTAAAAGGGAATGTCATGCTTCATAAGGCTAGTGGAATTCATGGATGGGATCCAGCAGCTACGGGAAAGGACTTTAGAAAGTCCATCCAACAAAATGAATTAAAATTCAGTTTGTCCCCAAAGTTTATGAGTAAGCAAAAGCCTTCCCCGCTATTTTACCACTCTGACATGTTCATGGTACAATTCTGCAAGCTTCCCCTGGGTTTAATAAGACTGACAATCAGGTAAATAAATGTAAGGTTACAGGATTAACTACCAGTAGTCAAAGACAGCCTTTGTTTAGAACAAGAAGATATAATTACATGCAGGTTTTTCAGAATTATTCCATCAATCTCCATATATTTTCATTGCAATACAAGCAGAGTATCTAGATGGAAATAATTCCTTCTTAACTTTAGCCAGTCAATATTAAGCACAAAAAACAAACAAGTATTAGCAATGTGCTGATGGACTTTCTGCCCATCTCCTGCAAATTATTTGGGCTTTAAATGCTACTGGAAGTCTCCCTTGCCTGAAACATGTGCATCCTTTTTCTATTTTTTTTTTAATTTTAAAAGTCTAATCGGATAATAGTTGAAATATTTTCTTTATTACTTGTGCACCAAATAGATTCACAATTAGTTAGATAAGCATGTCAATGTTTTATTCCCACCCCTACCACCCTGTTCTTTATTTACAATAATTCTAATTTTCTTCTACTTCAGTCCAAGTATAAGATTTGGACTTGCAGTCATTCCGGTTTTATAGGTTATCTTTACACATCCAATGTTTACCACATTGAACATGTATTCTCAAAGATCATTAGCTCAGCAATAGTTAAAGTGAACCATTCTTAAATTCTTTTTAAGGAGGAGGGGATTTATTTTATGCAGTCTCTAAGTCCTAGACATAATAAAATATATTTAAACCTTCAGAAAGATTCATTCATGCAGCTATTTCATAATACTATTGCCATTATAACATTTAATGGTTTTCCCCCCCAATATTTATAGCCTCCTTGCTAGAAGGATTTCAAGGTATGTAATAATTTATAAGCTACACCAGATAAAAACTAAAATAAAAATTAAAATAAATATTACTTTGAATATTAACATAGCAGTAAGAGAATACAGCGCTGGCTCTTCGGCTTTGAAATGGAGATGAGCATCGCCCCCTAGAGTCGGGAATGACTAGCACGTATGCATGAGGGGAACCTTTACCTTTATCTTTAAGAGAATACAATAATGAACACAGACTCTTACAAGAGACAAAATATTAACTATTCTGAGCTTGTTAAATTTCACTTTGCATCAAAAGCTAAAATGTTGGTGCCAACCTGATATTCAAAAGCTAGGATGCTACAGCAGAGAATCACTTTTACAAGTTCAATGAATTTCCTTTTTCTTTTCAAATCCAACAAATGAATGCATATGAAATAAAGCATTAATTACAGGTAGTGTCAACCGTCTCATTTGTTGAGACAGCAAAGGAGACTCCTTGAACATCTTTTACCAAGTGTATAACTTTACAGAAAATCCCATGTGGGTACAGAAGTGGAAACGCCAAGTCTAACATTTTCGTGTGCAAACAGCATAGGAAAACTTTCCCCTTTCTGCTAATCCTTCTACTGTCCACAGTCTAGCCAACTTGTGTTGCTTTGGGAATGGTTTCTCTGCCTCAAACTTTCCCAACCAATGACCTTGTGTGCTGGATCTGTTTCAGGCCGGCACACTTGCATTCCTTTAACCTTCCTCATACCCAACCCCCCTTGCATTCCAGTGCTTTCCCTCCTCCTGCCCATTGCTGATGTCTGTTGTGATCAGGGTTTGATTAGCAAGCCGATCATGACAGGCAGTCTTTGGGGTTCAGGGACCATTCAAAGTTATGATGGTGCTGAACTAGAGCAACTAATGACCATTACTCATAGTTGCAGCTGTTGCAATGTCCCCATGGTCATGTGATCATGATTTCAGCCCATGGTGTTCAAATGGTGCTCCAGTTCTTTTGGGATTGTACTCAAGATGCTTATTGGTTAATACCAATATCTTTGTTTTCTTTCACTGCAATCAATCTATATCTATTTGCAGGTCTTTGAATTTTGTTTTCTTCCCCAGTTCTTTCTCTTCTATTATGTGCTTCCAGATTGTTAACTATGAGGTGCATATTTGTTTGAATTCTAAAATTCCAGAGCACTTTTAGCTTCCTAATTTTCTATTGCTTTGTTTATTTTGCAGTCCTATCAATTCTTGCTTTCAGGCAAACAGTATTTCTTGAAGATATATTTCAATGCACCATTGTCGCTACTTTGTTGTTTGTAATCAGTCTTTGTGATCTTCTTGGAGGAGCTAAGTGATCCTCTGTTGCTTCAGCTTTTTTGCAGTCTATTGCTATAGCTTGTATGCATTTGTCCTTAAGGCTTAGTCTCATGCAGACAGAATTATCCCATCTCTTCCATTCTTCAATTTTCATACTCTTAGCCATTCCCAGATCTTGCTGTTATCTGCTTTGCCGGCTTTTTTTTTTTTTTTTAATGTACTGGCCATGTAATTCTTTGCTTTGCCATCTCTCTTTTCTGTTCTTGCTTTCATCTTTCTCATAGGTCAGTTTAGCCTCTTTGGAATTTAGTAAGAATTCATTATGCACTAGCGTTGGTGCATCATCTTCACCATCCTTCAGATATCCTTCCAGTGCTCTTTCTTCTTCTTCTTCTTCTTCTTCTTCTTCTTCTTCTTCTTCTTCTTCTTCTTCTTCTTCTTCTTCTTCTTCTTCTTCTTCTTCTTCTTCTTCTTCTTCTTCTTCTTCTTCAGGTGTCTGGTGTAATTGCAATATTCTACGTCCACCTATTTGTAGAGTTTGTCTACATTGCTGTGGATGAACAGCTTGATTCATTGTCATTATTTTCCTGATCTTCCTATCCTATCTAGAACTTTTAGTTCTGCTTCAAAATATCACAAAATTCTATATTATTTTTCTGCAATGAATCAAAAGCTACTTGGCTGGAAATAATTTCCATGCCATTTGAACAGGCAAAAATATACTGAGGGTGAAATAATGCAAAATAAAGGCTGAAGACTAACAAATGTATCATTATATTAATGTAAAAATGTATTATTATATTAATGTAAGAGACTACAGTTACATTATCATATGTCGATAGTGTTACCCAGAAAAAGTACATAAGATTTTTTTAAAAAATCAGCAGCAGCAATGAAAACCTACTTGTCTTCTAAACTGATCAATAGCTTTGACATGTATGCACATTCCTCAACTTGGATTACAACTATTCCGCATTCCTGAACAGATAACTGATAGGATCAGGCTGACATATATACTTATTACCTTTATACAAGTATATGCATTTTGCATATTAGTTAACTAGTGGTTTAGGAAAGGAACTTGACTATTAATATCATAGTCCCTATCTACTTATTAGTGACTAAGTGTATTGAGTTTGAACGGGTATACTTTGATTACAAGTATAGTTAAAATTAAGTTAATAGTTAATTAAATAATTAAAATAGTTAAATAGTTAAATAAAATAGTTAAAATAGTTAAGGGACGCGGTGGCTTAGTGGATAAGACGCTGAGCTTGTCGATCGAAAGGTCGGCAGTTCAGCAGTTCAAATCCCTAGTGCCGCGCAATGGGGTGAGCTCTCATTACTTGTCCCAGCTTCTGCCAATCTAGTAGTCTGAAAGCATGTAAAAATGCAAGTAGAAAAATAGGAACCACCTTTGGTGGGAAGGTAACAGCATTCCATGCGCCTTTGGCGTTGAGTCATGCCGGCCACATGACCACGGAGACGTCTTCGGACAGCGCTGGCTCTTCGGCTTTGAAACGGAGATGAGCACCGCCCCCTAGAGTTGGGAATGACTAGCACGTATGTGCGAGGGGAACCTTTACCTTTATAGTTAAAATTAAACCATGTCCCTAAATAGGGACATGGAAGGAAATTCTGTAAAAAATTTTGTACTCATTTTTAAACTTATGATTTCCAGACCCTTTGGCTTTCTTAATCAGGCTTAGCTTATTATTTGGTAGAAAAGGAACTAAAAATAAAACAACTTTTCTTTCCTTATCTTTTGCCTAGAAATGCAAAAGAAATCTGCCTGAAGCCTATCAGAATCAAACTTTTAAAATACAGGACATTTCCCCCCTAGCTTACTCACTATCTGGGTCAAGGAATTCATGGCATGCATTCTTCTGCAGCTCCCATAGCATCCTATTGCTTGTTTAAGGTATCTGTCAGCTTGGAGTTCAAGATATTCTCTATTGAAGACTATTTGCCAGCTATCTCTGATACAATGGACACAGATGAGAATAATTGAGAGACCAGAGGGTATAAAGGACCTTATCTTCACCTCTACAGGGCTATGATTACTCCCTATTTGCCATGTCACTAGAACGAGCAATACAGTAATTGTAAGTCTAGCTGTTCCTTGGGTAGGAGGAGGTTACAGCAAGTTACAAATGACATATGCAAAACCTTCTAGGTTTAATTTATGAATAAGCAATTAAATGTGTTAGCTAAACTGAAATCCCTCCAATTCTCCAGAGGTGTAAGTGCCAATGAAGTCACTTGGGATTGTGGTTGCATGAAAAGCCAATTTAAAATACAGCATGTGGGGTCTCAGCTTTCTCCCAGCTCATAACAGCCTTGTAGTTGCCAAAATAGCATTTTATCTGTAAATTTATATGCTGGTTTAGAAATGTTAAAACATCTCCGGTCATCTAAAACTAAAACCTTTTCTTCGTTGGCATATGTATATGTCGTTGAATAATGATCAGCTCTTGGGACACATCCTGTGGCATACAATTTTATGTTTGTAATAATTCACTAAGTTTTGAAAGACTAGGAACCTTGATAAAGAATTGTAAGCAGATTGTCCAATTATAGTACCGGTAGAAATACTAATATTTGGCCTCTGTGTGATAATCTAAGCATTCAAAGCTTTTCAGAGTATTTCTCAGTAATTTTCAAGGTTGCATAAGGAAAAGGGTGGTGTCAACTTTGGAAGCCATACTAGGCTGGAAGCTTCCATGCTGCCACTTTCTCATGTGTGGGAAAGTAGGGGGGGTTAGTAGAGGGTTGGTCTTTGGAAATAATAGCATTCTTCCCGTCAGTCAAGGTCAGGCCAACCCTGCATCTGGAGAAGGAGTGGTTGGAGTGCTGTCTTGAGATGGGATGGTTGGCGATTGAAGCATGTGATCAATTGCAGAATCAGGGGATGGTTTTGGGGGGGGGTTGATTTACTGAAGGAAAACCCAGACCTGTTGTGTCCCACTCCCATTCCGACGAACGAGTCAAGGAAGTCTGTAACAAACTTGGCAACGAAGCCTTTGCAGCTTGCCAAGTTCCTTTGAGGTTTATCAGGGCAGGCAGGAGTCCAAGTTTTGACTTCAGCGATAGAGTCCCATATCAGCAAACTAGATAAGACTTTGCTTGACTCAAGGTTGGAATGCCAAAAGCAGGTCCTTTATATAGGCTGTGAGGTATGGCTCCATGACTCAGCATTTATCCAGACCTGCCCCACCCCTCCTTCTGCTGGCATCGCCTCTCAGATCTCCAGAAGCGAGGGTCCTCCCACCCTGAATTGTCTTCAGCTGGATCTGCTGGCAGCTTCTGGGAAAGGGAGGGGTCAGACGGAGTAGGACCGAGTAATTCCAGCACCTGGCTGACTTCCTGCTCTGAAGGCTGAGCCAAAGGAATACACGTTGTATGAGTGAGATTTATCAGGCTTGTCCTTCCACTCCTGGAATCCTCTCTGGGTATGGTGCCAGGGCCAGGGGCTGGAGGCATGACAGGCCATTCATCTTTATTATCAGACTTGGAGTCTGATAAAAGGCCCAGTTGGAGACGGGAGGGGCCCGGCTGAGGAGAGGAGGGAGGACGAGTCACAACAAGACCTTTCAGATTCAGGTTTTCCCAGATGTGCCAGTTTACCTATCCTAATAAATAGAACTTTGAAAGATGCTTGCTTCAGAGTTTTAACTTGGAGTGGGGGGTGGGTTCTGGAACACTGACAGGCTGACAATGAACAGCAATAGAAAGCTTAACACCTTTAGTTATTGGAGAAATATGGACACATTTTAACTACAGAACTTTTATATAGAAACCATTTTCCAACCATCTTTTCTACCCTTCACTTGACTTTGTGTCAGAATGGTCTAAAACTTGGCAATTCCAAATCTCAACCAGCAAATGCTCAGTCTTACACATCGGAAAAAAGAACCCAAACACTAAGTACAAGCTTGATGGACATTACCTTACAGATGACCCCCCACCCTATTAAAGACCTTGGAGTTTTCATATCAAATGATCTAAGTGCCAAAGCCCACTGCAACTATATCGCAAAAAAGGCTTTAAGAGTGTAAACCTAATCTTGCGTAGCTTCTTTTCCAAAAACACTATACTACTAACCAGAGCATATAAAACATTTGCTAGACCAATTCTTGAATACAGCTCAACTGTCTAGAACCCATACCACATTTCTGACATCAATACAATTGAATGTGTCCAGAAATATTTTACAAGAAGAGTTCTCCACTCCTCTGGATACAACAAAATACCTTATCCCACCAGACTTGAAATCCTGGGTTTAGAAAATTTAGAACTACACCGCCTTCGACATGACCTGAGTTTAACTCCTAGAATCATCTATTACATGTCCTTCCTGTTGAAAACTACTTCAGCTTCAATTGCAACAATACATGAGCACACAATAGATTTAAGCTTAATGTTAACCGCTTCAATCTTGATTGCAGAAAATATGACTTCTGTAACAGAGTTGTTAATGCTTGGAACACACTACCTGACTCTGTGGTCTCTTCTCAAAATCCCCAAAGCTTTACCCAAAAACTGTCTACTATTGACCTCACCCCATTCCTAAGAGGTCTTTAAGGGGCGTGCATAAGAGCACAAGCATGCCTACCGTTCTTGTCCTAATGTTCCCTTTGATTATATCTAATTAATATAGTTATACATACTTATGCTTATATATACTGTATGACAAAATAAATAAATATAAATAAATAAAATATGCAAAAATGAAGGTGTGACTATCTTAGTGAGGAATCCCAGTCTCGATTAATAGACGGGAGATTTTAGAAAGGGCTAATTTGAATCCTTTGACATGTTTGACTCTTTTTGTGTTTTAAATGTGACAATTTTATATAGGTTATCAATGACTACCAAGTACTCCAAGCATTTCTAGAGTCTGTAGTTATTGAAGTTGAAACAGAGAAATCATTATTTTTTTTTAGAGGGCAGAAATTTCAAATTTCAAAAGGAATTTGAAAGGGGAAAAAACTATTGGTGATGCTCAGGAATAAAACTAAACTCATTTCCTGCCAAAGCTTTGCCAAGCTCTTCTGCCTCTCAGTAGACTGCTTTTACTGACTATTTTAATAGGTATTAATTTAATAGGTATTATGTCTCCAATGGTGCAGCCAGCCAAGCTTCTTGGAATTCCTTATTACTAAGGATGCTACCAAGCAATAAATAGAGTTGGTATTGTGAAACAACAGCCATGTTTTCTTCTGATATTTGGCTGTTTTAAACTTTCTGTGAAAATTGTACAATGGAATGCTATGCACGCTTATTTGGTCACTTGGTCACTACAATTTAGTGTCAGTGTACAATGGTTGCTGTACTAAATTTTCAGTATTACTTACATTGTCCATAGTTCACCCAATATTAAGCATAAAAAAGATATCAATTTACATAAACTCAGGTCTGCAGAAATTACCATGAAGAAGCCGGAAGGCAAAATTATCTAATGTGTCATGGTGAAAAATAAGAATATAAACACACACACACACACAAACACACACACACACACTTAATAGGGATGTACAGTGTTGCAGATCTGAAAACAAAAATGAATTTGGAGAATGTGAAAGCTTGAGTGTTCTGTCTGCCAGTTGAACCAAATGCCCCCAACACAATCTGAAGTACTTTTTGCTTCAAATCCAATCTTGATTAGCTCTAAAGTTTAATATTCAGGTCTTGCTTTCTTTTATTGTAAGCTTCTCTCTCTTTTCTGTATATAGAAATACTTCTCTTTTCTTCTGCCTTTAAAAATATTTTTCCAAGCAGTCAGGCATGCTATGAAGGAAACTACATTTTCATATCTCTGGTTGATCTCAAAGCAGTCAACAAAGCATCCAAAGATTCTCGGAGAAATTGAGATCCTGGATGCAACTGCAATTTTGCCCTCCAGCACACAGAAGTTTTTCTAAATGTTTGAAGGGAAAGGAAAAGAAAGGACAGCTTTGCAAGCAAGAAGGACTGGAGAAGGCAAAGAGGATGGAGAGAAAAGAGAAAACACAAGAGAAAACCAAAGAAAGAATTTGTCAGAATGATCACAAAGGTCTATTGAAACTAGGATGGTGATAGCAATTCCAGGAGTGTATACAATATTCTTAATTTTCAAGAGCTTTGCATTTGTGTGAAGATTTCTACATTTAAAATGCTTTCATGCTATACATAACAATTTATTTCTCATGGTGTTGCACTAGTTGAATATAAACTTTATACATTTTAAAGTTAACCAAAGTATATTGAGTAATTAAATATTAAAAGTTATTGGATAAAGTGAAAACATATTAAAATCAATGACTGTGGATAGTGGAACAGTGTGTCCAGATAAATCATGGTATTAACCTAATATTAATGTGTGCCTAAACAGATATAAGGATGAAAAAGACTTTATGTCTAAAATGCCATTTGTCTCTAATGGCAAAGTGCTCAGAGTAGGCACTACTACAGAAAAGAAATACTTCAGGCTGAAGTCAAAGGATCATGACCAGATTGGCAGACTCCTATGGGGAACATATACCCTCATAGCTAGTCTGGTTTCACATTGTTGAAGCAAGATATTTGGTAATACCAAAACCTTACAGAAGGCCCAATAACAAATCAACCAATGCAGATCTTTCAACAATAGTGTTATGTGTCAATGACTGGCCCAGTGTTTTTCAAACTTGGCAACTTTAAGATATGTGAACCTCAACTTTTAAAATTTTAGGAGCTAAAGCCACATATCTTAACATTGCCAAGTTTGCAGAACACTGGGCTAAACTAACAGTGAATTGCAGCAATAGGTACTAAACATTAACAAACTATGCATACTCAGGAATCGGCAAATCAAACGTACTGGCAATGATGGTTTTATGAGCACCCCTGGCCACAGTTTCTTTCATATAAGAAAACAACAACCTTTGGGATTAATAAACTGTTTTCTACTTCTGCGAATCACCCCTGCCTTATAATGAACTGTAAATTAAGATAACTCTAGCAATTTTAATGGGTAGCAGCAATTGTAGGGATAATGCATTTGCCTTTAAAACATTTCTCAGCACTCAGAAGAGAGAGAACTGTAAGCTCAGATTTTAAATAAAAAGCTACTATCACTTGGTTTCAGTTTATTCACAAATACATGGAAGAATGCTTTCTTATAGACACAACATACTTTATAAATCAAATAAGTTCTCTATAGGGAACTATAGTAATGTTTACTGATTAGTATGGTTAAATAACCTGGTCCAAGTTAGCAGCTGAGTTTTCAGTTTGAGGTTGGGTAAGGTGGGGCTAGATAGGTACAGAAGCAAGTCACAGGGCATATACGGTACAAACAAAAATGATCCAATAGGCAGAAACTTATAGTTTGATCATGGTCGAAACATTAAATGACAAATTAGGGAGACAAAGCAGCAAGCCCAGTTGGCGTTCAGGTCAACAAATCAAAATCACAAAGCTGTTTTTGTTTTTAAATGGATGAATGGTGGGAACTGAGTGAAAGCCGAATCTAAGTAGAACAGATGATGAACATCTTGATAAAAGGCAAGGCTTAGGCAGTTGAGATTTACTTATCTTGTAGACAATAGAAAATTACCAAATCTCTCCAGAGATTACTCACATTTTGACCAAGAAAATTTTTCCCCATTTGTGGAGTTGGGGTGGGCATAGCCTGTGTGTGCTGCATCTGGCCTGCAGGCCGCCAGTTTGGTAGCCATAACTTTCTTGGCTTCTGATTGAACTTTCTCCTACTGCAATATTTGCTTCTTTTAGGAGACTTGGTTAATAACTTGAAGCAAAATGCTGAAGAAAGAGCTTTCCCCTGTTTTACGTGGTCTGGTATATTTTCCAAGTTCATTAGCATCCAAAGCATATTAATATCAGTGACATCCATCTATAACTTCTTTTCTGCATTGATCCAACATCTTGAGTCATGTTTTCGTTCTATCAGCAAATATATTTTCCAGCCTTTTTCACACTCAGAGCTAAGGCAGATGTTTGGTTCAATCATTCAAGATTCAAAGGGCTTTGAGCAATGCAAAGACAGGTACATTGGGGTGAATCAAGACCTAATTGAAGTATCCATAGAGTGAAAATAAAAATAATGGATTTCCTTTTTTTTAGTACTGAATTTAATATTGAATTTGTCCTTCTAAGTTATTTTACAACTATGGAGACTTATTTTAAGAAAATAAAACAAAAAATACTTTTCTTGCTACCAGGTGTCTCTGGGCTACTTTGGCAGCCTGATGTTTGGTATCCATCTTTTACTTCAGATGTCAGACAAAAGTAGATATCTATTCCTTTGCCATAGACACATAAACATAAAGATAAAGAAATAGATTTCCACAAATGAAAATAGGGAATACTGTTGCAATCACAACCACAAAAGACATGTTTGGAGGGAAAAAGAGAGAGAAAAGACATCGAGTAGCAGTATTCCAGTATTTGAGACGCTGCCACAAAGAAAAGGAGGTTAACTTTTTTCCAAAGCACCAGAAGGCAAGACAAGAAACAATGGATGGAAACTAATCAAGGAAAGAAACAATCTGGAGTTAAATCTGAAGAAGCCTTCTGAAGTTGTGGGTGCTCCATCACTGGAGGTTTTTAAGAAGAGACCGATATCCGCTTGTCTCAAATTGTGTAAGGTCTCCTGCTTGAACAATGGATTGGACTAGAAGACCTCCAAGGTCTCCTCCCACTCTATTCTGATTGATTGAAGGAGTAAAGTTATTTTCATACATAGTCAGGTGGCATTGCAAAACCTATAAAACATCATCTTAGAAGGACTTAAAGGAAATCTGCCTCTCAAGGGAATGAATTGCTGCTTATAAAATCTAAATATTTAGTATCAGATTTACTGCTAAAAAGAGTACAATGGAATCTATCAAGTGAGCATTAGTGCCTGACCATTGCAGACCCATCTAGCTATGCTCTCTGCCTTCAGGTCTCTGTTTAGCCTGTCGACTACCATTCCGTTGGCTCCCAAAACAGTTGGGTTGCAATCTTCTAAAGCTGCACAGTCATGAAAGAGTTATTATACTGAAATAATTGTAAGCAATATAATTCTATGGCCTTTATGAGTTTAGTGCAAATTTTAAATACCAAAATGTTGGAAAGATGGATCCAATATTTTCACATATTGCCTATGAAAGACAGGTTTGAGGACCTGAATATCAGCTCATTTATTTTTACTTGTTTATTAAATTTATATGCTGCCCATCTCATTGCCGAGTGATTCTAAGCAGCTTAGACCATTGTACAAACAAAAGTAAAAATATTAAAATATTGAATATGAAGTTTTATGAATGAATAATATGTACTGTATAGAAAGTACCATATATCCCAAATCAATAAATATTCAAGCGAATGTGAATATTGACAATAAGTGTCATATTGCCTTCTATGGGTGGGGGAAGATTCTTAATTAAAATGACTTCTGACTCAGCTGTTTTTGAGATTCTGATATACATTTATTTTTGAATGTATATGGTATTTGGCTTCGATTAAACTGGTTTCTAGAAAGTAGAGTTCCAGAAAGAGCCAAGAATATTAGTGAGTTCTTTCTCATGGCTACTGTAATATGCTGACATCAATTGTTCTGTCACAATATGCATTTATTATTCTGCCCTAATAATGAAGTCACAGAATAGCATCATCCTTCCTGTTTTGATACTGGGACAAGAAGAAGAATTGGTGGGTTTCATGATGTTGACTGTAGGTGAGTGGATGGGATGACATAATGAGGAAAGGGGGCAAATTTTATGCCACTGTATAGCTTTATATAATTCAAAATGGTGGGTAACATTTTTACACAGCAGGAAGAAAATCCCTTCCCCTAATACCGCCATGTCATCACACTGGCATTTAATGCCATCCATGAGTGATTCAAATTCAATCGTTTAGTAAATATAGATTGCACATCGGATCCAGCAATTATTGTGAGTGTCAAGTTTGCCTAAACTCCCTCATGTAAAAGCATGTTTACGTATGCTTAGCTATATATTCCAGAAGTGGACAAATCTTTGGCACTGAAAACACATTTAGAGTTTTAAGGACACAAGGTAGTATAGCTGCCATGTGGGAGACGTGCCTAGTCATAAAATACTTTGCTTTACAGCATGCCAAACTGATTTGCCTGTTGACAGCAGCCTTCCTGTCACTAATTTGGTATGAACAATTCATTATACGATTGTGTCTAGAATGCTTGCTCACCAGTCTGAGTGTGCCTTGGCATATATAGTTCAAAAGAACAACAGCCGGTATTCATATAGTGGAAAAAATGGAGCTTGGTAGAGTTTTCTTCTATTTTATTGCCGTCATCTGGGTCAGCCAGAGAAATCTTTCAGGCAATTAGTGGTTCCACCTATATGGGTCAGAGAGAGAAATTGCCCTTTGAGAATTGCTTTACTATGACATGACAAAAACATTTTGCAAATGAAGTTATTTGTACAGAATATCATTAGAGTACCTGTTGCTTTTCAATTCTTCTTCATAATCCAGCAAATAGCATACAGTAATGCAAGCTTCAATGTAGCATCATCAACTTGCTGATCGCCTGACTTATTTTTTTTTCTTCCATGGTCCCCCATATCAAAAAAAGTTATGTATTTCTACAAAAATCAAAGTTACAGGACCATCCTTGCCATCCACCAGAAAGTTGAAACAACTCAGAATGTGTGGTATAAACCCTCTTTCTAGCTATTGAGACTTCACAGAAGTTAGCTTCCAAGGAACTAGGCAAATAGTTCCAAAGCCTTGAATTCGAAGTTTGCTTCCTAAGTTTACCATCAATTCTGAAAAACATTCTTAACACATCCCAAAGGTGCTTTTTTTAAAGAGGCAACTGGACTTTTTGGTTTATGTTTCATCTTGGCTGTTTCTTGGATGAAAAGTGAAACCTCTTCAGAGGAAAACCAAAAAGTCCAGTTGCCTCTTGAAAAAAGCACCTTTGGGACAACCATGACCTGGATGAGTGAGAATCCCCCTAGACATTTTCTTAAGACATTACAATCAGCAAGCACGAGGAGAATGAAGTAGGAGATTGTCTGCTTTCACATTGTTTATGAATGTATTTAAAAGATTTTCACCTGCACCAAAAAGAGTCACCATCAGATTTAAAACTGAACTCAAACACTTACAATGCAAAAACGGAACCATCAGAATCTTTAAAGTACTGTGAATTGACATTCCTTCATAGATTCCAAACAAAAACCATTCCATTGGCATATCATCGTCTCTGACAAAACTCTTCCCTGTCTACATTCATTACCCTTGAAAGAGAACATGTTCTCCACCATCTAAAAGCTGAATGATACTGCCACACATAGTGCGATGCTACCTTTAGTAAAGAATAAGACGGCTTGCTTGTTTTCAACCAGGTTGCTGACAGAAAAAAATAATCTCTGCTTTTCTAAATTTGGCTGAACTGTATCATTTTCTTAAATCCTTCTCAAATGTTGGAATTTATCCTTCAGAGTTAAGCCCTTCATGTTTTTCTAAACCCCACAATAGTTTGAGAGAAATATGATTATTCTTTGAGTCATTTCTTGTTTATTGTGGGGATATTTGAGTACTGCCTTACAATTATTTAGAAGTAAATTAAAATTGAGCTTTTTTAGTAAAGCACCTTGTTGTTAGTTACAAGAAAGTTATTTCTGAATCTCATTTTACTGCTGGATTTTGTGGCTCACCATTTATTTAAACAATTTTATGAAGTGAGTTTTTCGTTTTAGTTATTGGTTTTAAAATGGTTTCATGGCTATTGAAATTTCTGATTGCTTGAAATTCCATCAATGGACGGAAAACTTGCAAGCTGGGAAGTAATCAATATATGTAGTCATAAACTTACAACCATAATTGTGGCCACAATTTCCTTTTCTAAGAAGGTGGTTGTTAAATGAGTCCTGCCTGATTTTATAACTTTTTTGCCATGGCTGTTAAGTGAATCATTATCTCATCTCATTCAGCGAATCTAGCTTCTCCCGTTAACTTTACTTGTCAGAAGCCAGCTGAGAAAATCATGAATGGCCACCTTCACATAACATTACATGACACCAAGATCCTGCTACCATTATAAATACATTCCAGCTCCAAGCACCCACATTTTGATCGCGTGGGGGATGCTCTGATGTTTGTAAAAATGAGGAGAGGTTGTAAACCACTTTTTTTATTTCATGCCATTATAACTTCAAATGGTTGCTAAATGAATAGCTATAAGTTGAAGAAGAATTGGCTGGTACCAAAATCTGTTTTACCACTTCTGCAGTGTTTTACAGCCTTCTCTAATCAGTTTACAGAGTCAGCATATTGCCCCCAACAATCTAGTTCCTCATTTTACTGACCTCGGAAGGATGGAAGGATGAGTCAGTCTTGGGCTGGTGAGAATCGAACTGCTCAACTGCTGGCAGTCAGCAGTCAGCAGAAATAGCCTGCAGTACTGCATTCTAACCACTACGCCACCACAGCTCATATGAAGCAATGTGTACGTCGTTGCTCAAAGAAAGTGGTTGGTTTGTTTTTTCCAAAAAGTAATCTAAATAATATATTTCCCTCTTTTACCAAATCAAATAAGTTTGAAGAAGAAAAAAAGAAAAGAAGAAAGAAAAGAAGAAAAGAAAAGAAAAGAAAAGAAAATTAGGGAAGGGAAGGGAAGGGAAAAGCTAGTGTCAGCTCCATAATGAGTCAGTGAAATATACTTTTCTCAGGCACCAGTTCTGGAATACATTTTTTTAAAAAAAAAATCAAAACTACATTTTCAATGCTTTCAAACCATCATGGGGAAGAAAGATTATTTTTTGCCTAAGACATTTCTGAACCTTGGGCCATTACTGAAACAAGTTCAAACTTATAAGAATATTCCAAAGTCCCTTTAAAGAAAATAAATTACTCTTCCTTTTGCACTTCACTGTTTGCATTATCACCACCTTCTCTACTTTCTTCATTTTTATCCAAGAACCGCAGTAAAAGTAATAATTCAGTCATATTAAATTTCTCCATTGCTTTATATAGCTTTCTAAGGGCTCCACATTTAAAACTTATCAAACCAACCATCAACTACCCACTCCTACTTTCTTCTCAGTTACAGCACATTTATGCCAGGTATGTAGCACTTCTGGCCAAATCCTACTTTGGAGACATTCTGTGTTTTTTAAGTAGGCGGAGGTGAATTTGGACATTAATTTTGTGGATGAATTGGCCTGTCACTGAATAGAGAAATAAGCTGTGCAAACAAACAAGGTACATATTCTATTATTTCTATTCAAGGATGTCACTTTTTGAAGTGTTGCCATCAAAGCTAATGGTAAACATTGTCCGTCCAGACAGTTTATATGTAATTAAACACAGTAAAGAGTTAATACTGTAGAATCAATTGTACACATCACTGGCAGATTATACCTCAGTCAATTAAGCAATTTTAAAAAAAAATAGGAAAGGAGTGGTAGGGACTTTTTTGGCCACTAATTATTTGTTAAATTTATAGTGGCTTTTCTCTAACATGTCAAAGTGGCTAACTTATTATTTATTTATATCCTGGCTTTGTTATTTTTACAAAAATATCCAACATACCAGTACCTTTCTTCTATTGTCCCCATGGCAATCTTGTGAAGTGAATTGGGCTGAGAGAGAACGTATGGCCTATCACTCAGCTGGCTTTCATGGCAAAGGTAGGGCTTGAACTCATGGTTTCTTGCTTTCTAACCTGGTGCCTTAACCAGTAGACCAAACTGATTTTTCATCCAATCTCTCTCAAATGTTTTGTAAGATAGGTTGGGTGGGGGGGGGAGGAAGAGAGAGGGGATGCAGGTCTAAAGTCACCTCTATTGGAGCAATCTCCCAATCCAGTACCATAACCACTGCACCATACAATCATTCTTCTCTGATATCAATATTGGAAATAGACTATTCAACCACAGCAATTCAAGAATGTAACTCCTGAGATGACTGTTTTATTACCAATATCAGAAAACTCTTTAGAAAGAAGAAAAACAGTTTAATTGTGTCAATTGTTGTTCTTTGTTCCATTGTTTTTCTTTTCTTTTCTCCCTCTCTGTTCTAAATGCAGTAATAGGGCTGAGTGTGTTCTCACCATTGCTTTTAATTGTGGCTATGTATAAACGATCCTAGCTATAAATTAATTTTTTGTATATGGCTGGGGGGGGCGGGGGGCGGGCGGATTCGCTACCTGGACAAGTTGTGCTTTAAAAGTACATCTCTCAACCAAATCTGTTCTCAGGACAAGATAATGCTACATCATCTGACAGCCTTAAGTACAGTATATTTACTCCAACACCCGTGTGGTCATCTCACGGGTTGGCATTGAGCTTACATTCCCAAATGTAATATTTACTTTCCAGTTTATACATCTCTGTGGCAACAGAGTCTGTGGAAGGAGTACTATATTCTAGTGAATATAGATCTAAAATATTGAACTATGCCAGAAATAAATGTCTAGACAAAATAGTCCATCTCGGTCACTGGCTTCTCCAAAATGCAAAAGTGATTCTTGGCAGCTTAAAGTTTCTATAAGATTTCTCTTTTTCTTTTAATGCCAGTCTCCAAAAGTAGGGGCATCTGTGAAAATCCCTTGCAGCTCTTTCATGAGTTCATCAATATAAAATAATAATAGTTATTTCTGGAGCAACATGGTATAAAATATCACGGAACATATAGCACTTAAGACAAATGCAGTCTGTTATTAACACAGCTGCCTGCAATTACTGCAGGTTCTAATCCCACCAGGCCCAAGGTTGACTCAGCCTTCCATCCTTTATAAGGTAGGTAAAATGAGGACCCAGATTGTTGGGGGCAATAAGTTGACTTTGTATATAAATATACAAATGGAATGAAGACTATTGCTAACATAGTGTAAGCCGCCCTGAGTCTTTGGAGAAGGGCGGGATATAAATGCAAAAAAAAATAAAAAAAATAAAAAAAAGACGGCATTGTATTATTTTGATACAGTATGCCAAATAAAGTTTGGTTTTTGTCAATTCCATAGCTTATCATTAACATTTTCATTACATTAATTTCCATAGCCAATTCATTTCCTTCTTATGCAAAGGTCACCAAAATAGCTTGGCAACAACCAGCACTCTTTCTAATGTGTCCAGGTTTTAACATTCTAATTTAACATTCTAATATGGGTAACAAAATATCATAGCCAATTTACTGTAACTAGATTAATCAAGGAGTAGACTATTCTGGGAAAAGTGGATTCCTCTTTCCCTAAATTTTCTTTAAAAAAGAATACATTTCTGTGAAGTAATCTAAAAAAAAATATATTATAGAAATTGCATGTGTGGTAGAACTTTAAGATTGTTATGGTAATTTATTTATTTATTTATTTTGTCAAATACATATTAAATAATATATATAAGTATGGATTGAATACATAAAATGAATACAACTAAATGGAACATAAGGACAGGGACGGTAGGCATGTTGGTGCTCTTATGCATATAGTTAGTAAGTATTTTGCACAAGGCTTAGAAACTTACAAGAATTCAAATTTAGCCACCATGTAGCAAGCCACTAGATAATGGGAACATTAAATCACCTTACTCATAGCTATCATTTCTTAATGATAGTTAAACTACCTAGCTTGCTTAATTTTCTGCTTGTTGTTTGTTTCCTAATACTGTACAATAATGAAAATATATCCAAATATTAAAAAAAAATATTCTAATGGTGGATATCTTGGGGAAAGATTTTTATATATATTTATGTTATGGAAGAATCTGGAGGTGGAGAAAGATGTTCAGGAAATGACAGACAAACATGTTGATGGTCTATGAATCTTAACCAAATCATAAAAATATATAATGTTAATTCTGCAGACACTGCAGGGTTACTCGTATTGGCACGGTTTGATTAGAAAGCACCAACCATGTGTTGCAATTGGAGAACTTTGAAATATAAGAAACGATTGTGGTGCCCAATGCAGACATCTACCAGCCACCAGAAATGGACTGGCTGATGCAATCTAACATAGTTTGGAGTTTATTTGTGCATCCCATAAAATAATCCATTATGTAGAAACTTTGAAATCACTGTTTATATCCCTCTCTTTTCCTTGTTAAATAAATCAGTTTGAACTGCATTCATATTGCAAGATTACACCAATCTAAAATTGTCTCAAGTGGGAAAACATGTTCTTAATTCTAAAAAAACATTTTTACATGAATCTAATATTTCTGGCCATTAAAAATGGATTAAAAATTAGGATTAAAAATGCCTAATTTAAAATTGTATTATGAAGCAGTTGTTCTTTCTGTAATAAGTGATTGGTTTAATTTGACAGAGGAAAGGATTTTGAATATAGAAGGTTATGATTTATTGTATGGTTGGCATGCATATTTATTGTATGATAAGAAAATAGATAAAGCTTTTAAGAATTATGTGTTGAGAATTTCTCTATTGCGTGTCTGGAAAAAATATTAAACTATAAAATTCCTATATGGACAAGTCCTCGGCTTGCAATAGAGAATATAAATATAGAACAGGAACAAGAATTGATTACTTATAAAGATCTTTTATACAATGAGAGGGGAAATTTACAATTAAAATCTTTGTATACATTAAAAGAAGAAGGGAGGAATTATACTTGGTTTCAATATGGACAGTTAAAGGCTAGATGGAAAGAAGATCAGAAAATTGGTATTACTCAAAATGAAGAAAACTTGATTAAACAAATTAGAAATCAAACCCAGGGGCATATAAAGAGATTGTATAATGTGTTGATAGAAATAAATATGAAAGAGATTTAATAAAGAATTGTATGATAAAATGGGCACAGAATATTCAGGAACCAATAATGTTGGACACATGGGAGAAAATTTGGGTTAGAAATGTTAAATTTATGCAAGCGCAGAATTTAAGGGAAAATTTTTATAAGATGTTTTATAGATGGCATTTAGATCCTAAGAAATTATCATGTATGTATCCAGATATGCAAGCGAAATGTTGGAGATATAATTACGATGATGCTACATATTTTCATGTATGGTGGACTTGTAAGAAAATATTTCTAGCCAGACACCAATGTTTAAGACTGAATAAGTGGAATTATTTGTAATGATTTGTAATAAATAGACATAAAGTAATCCTCCAGAAAGATATTCCAATCAAGTTCCGAAATTGCCACTTGCAACTTTCTTAATTTTGTTACTGTAAAATGAAGATATTTTTTAAAAACAGTGCTACATCAAAATAGCTAGGAAACAATGTTAGATATTTAGCGCAGGTAGCCCTTGACTTACAACAGTCATTTAGTGACCATTTGAAATTACAACAACACAGAAATGTGACTGATGACAATTTTTCACACTTATGACCATTGCAGAACCCCCCCGGTCATGTGATCAAAATTTGGATGCCTGGCAACTGATTCATATTTATGATGGTTGCAGTGTCCCGGGTTCACGTGATCACCATTTGCGACTTGGAAAGCAAAGTCAAAACCAGATTCATTGTGTTACTAACTTAGCAACTGCAATGATTTACTTAACAACTAAGGCAAGAAAGGTCATAAAATGGGGCAAAACTTACTTAACAAATGTTTCACTTAACAATAGAAATTTGGACATAAGTTGAGGACTACCAGTAGTTTCTAGTCAAATGCATGACTGAGGACACTTTAAAATTGTAGCACATTTTAGACAAGTTAGAACACATTCTTATTTTAAGTATTTCTAAAATTTGTTCAGTGTCTCTTTGTATTCATCCCATTCAACAATTTCCTAGATATAAATTGGGAACACTTGAGAAGATTGTTTTTCTAAATGTCTATGTTTCTGCCTTGTTCTTTAAGAGTTATGAGGTATAAAAGTCACAGTCTTGAAGTGTAACAATGCAAGAACTGAAGAGACTAAGAAAAAGATACTTTGTTGATAAAGGACACATTTTTATTTTTGAGAGTTTTGGTTTTAGTTAAAGCAACAGCCTCTCATTCAACGTTTGAAACCCAAGTTAATCAGAACTTTAATTTCCAGAATTAGTTATATACTGTAAATATTTCTCTCTTTAAAAAAATTGACAACTAGTAACTTTTGAGCAATATATCTACTAGTTCTTTGTGCTGTCTGCATAGAAATGCCATTTAAATTACAACATAACACAATCCTATAAAAGATTAATTGTTTTGTACATTACCAATTAATTAATAAATTAATGATATACCATTTTCCCTGAAAGAAAAATATTTTTCACCTTTGGATTTGAAGAGAAGAAGGAAGGGAGGGAGAGAAAAGAAGGATTGGAAAGAAAAGTCTTATGCAAGAAAAGTAGTTACAAATAGCTGTTTCTTTTTTTAAAAAAAAAAGAAAGATTAATTTCCTGGAAGTGGGAGATGCATTTTTAAATCAATACAAAAAAATAATTCATTGTAAATATATAATATATATTTGTACATATTTGATTATATTTACATACATCCAGCACTTATATATTGCATTTGTGCTCTGTAAGTGTGTGTCAACATATATTTTCTCAAAATATTACAAAATAAACAAAGAAGGCTGGTCTGAAGTTTGCCTCAAGTCCAACTTGTCCATTGGCTTTAGAAAGGCTGTTTTGGCTTCAGGGCCAAAGAGCTAACTTGCTAATGAGTGTCCACAAATGGCCCATGAAAATTCTTCTCTTCATTATATTGGGTGATGTTCCAAGCTACTGCTTTTTTTTTGAATAACTGGGCCACTTTTTCCCAATTTTAGTTTTTCTTTGGTCCTTATATTTCTTATATACAAGAAAATCTTGTGTGGCTAAAGCAAGAGACTCTTTTTCACGTGGTAGATAGATGCTCTGGTTTCTTTCCTTTGTGGAACGGCAGAAGTTATTTTCATGTTTTGACACTTCCATTTATATGTTGGTACTTAGGGAGGCAAGGTTCATAAGACATGGGATCAGAAGAAAAAACAGAATCGTCTCCTGAAGAACAGGAACTCCTGGTATCTGGATAGCTAGGTGAATACTGTTCCAGTGGTCCACTAAGGTCTAAGTATTCCTGAAATGAAAAATAAATAAATGAACAAGTCAATCTGTACTGCCTTAAGATGGTACCATGCTTCATATGGTTTAATAGACACACACAAAGTAAAAACAAACAAGTGGAGACGTTTCACATGCGTTACTGGTCACAAGCATCTTTTCTTTACAATATACATCCCCTTTATGAAAATTACTGGATGATCTTGAGCTGCTTATTATCTCAAGGCTTAGACTGGTACCTAAACCTACACAAAGCTGCTTAAGCCCAAAAAGATACACGAGCTTTGCAAAAGTATACCATTAAGTTCAAATTACTTGGGAAGAAGAAAAGAAGGGGTATTTTCAGAGATCTTTCTTTGTAGAATTTCATCCTACAAAATGTGCTGTAAACTGCCATGCTGGTTAACTTTAAGTGAGTTTAAATAGCTTTTTAAGCTGTTCTTACATAGATGCTATACTAGATGGTTTTAATTTTATGTTGATTTAAAAAAAATATATAATAGAGAATTGTTTGTGTGGGCTTTGGTCTTAATAAGCCTTTATTAAATGCATTCATAAATAAACAATACATCGGTCTCACAGGAATAGTGTGGAGGTAAGAGAAAGACACTTTTGCTCTGCTCTCAATCACCATTGGAAGAATGGGATAAAAATGAAATAGCAACTTCTCATAAAGCCAAGTATTTTCAGGGAGAAAAAAGAAAAACCAAAACAACAGCAAAAGGACTTCTGAGGCATATGTATTGTATATGTTCCAACATCAACTTCAACCACACTATTTGAAACACATACACTAACCACATCAAACAAAACTTTTTGCCATGATAAAAAAAACAGAAACAAATTTTCACCCTACAGAGAACTATTTTTGTCCAACACATGGAAATGATTTGCAGAAAGAAAGATCATTTCATTCAACTAAACTGACTGTTTTATAATACCTTGACATTGTGTGTGTGGGTAAATGAGCTGCAGTACAATGTACTTTTTTATGTGTTTTGTTTTTGCTATATGAATAATTGTGTGACCCAATCAACTGAGCCATTTTTTTAAGCAGGCATCAGTGAAATCAGCCCAAACCATGCAAGGAATTGAGAGTGTTTCTTGAAAAAAGCCATTTATATATATTTAAAAAATGGATGCAAAGGAACGTTTATTGATGAACAGTGCCCACTGCATTTCTATGAAAGCAAAACCAGCCATTGGATCAACCAAATTGAAAGCTAGATTAAAACATTTCTAGAAATAACAGTTCTGGCAGGAGAATAAAGTTATTTTTCTCCTTGAATTGCCTCTTCTCTCTTTTAATTTCTGCAGAACAGCTGTTTTCATTTAAATGCAGTCGTTTCATTTGCTAAACCATATTTTGGTTCTGAGATGAGAAAAACCAATTGTATAAAGCTAGATTTTCAAACACTTTTCTTGTCCACCATTTAAAAAGTCAAAATAGTTAAGATAGTAATGATAAATTCACTGTAAAATAAATAAGAGCAAAACACATAGCAAAAAAGAAATTGCAGTGAACTTTTGACTTAACATTACTTCCGTATCTCATAAGCATTTTTTTCATGTCTGGTGTCTGTTATCTCTATGTTATCCAGAGACAAGACGAATCTCATCAGAACATGTAGGGTTAAACTGTGGCGCCTCTGCCATCAATGGCAAAGCTCTCATTGACTTCAAAGAAGTAATAATTTTTTCATATGAATTGGAATGACGGCTTTGAGAAATAAGATGGAGCAGGACATTTTTGGCACAAATGGAAGGAGGAAGCTATTAGAAGAAGATTGCATGCATGTGATTTCAGCAGATTCAACAGATTTATGCGGTCAATACAAGGCTAGAACCAATTTATGCAATAACTCTTACTCGGTTTCAACACTTGGGGTAGCCATTGGCACAGGCTCACATAATTTTTACTGTCACATTCCAGAATATCTTTCCCTTGTTATTATCCAAAAGTATCCTACTTCCAAATAGCTTCCAAAAACTCTTTGGAAAAAAACATATTTCAAATTAAATGCAAGTTTCAGAACTTGTATATCTTAGCCATAACATATCCCTCCCTATTTTTTCCCAGTTAAAATTATAATACAATATTCAGACTCCTATGCATATTATGTACAAATACTAAAATTCTAGTGTATCATCCTGTGTTGGCAAAAACAAAGAAGTAGAACCGAACTAAGAAGATTAGCTTTGATTCTAAATTATTTGTTTGTGTGTGGGGGTATACATGTCTGGGAAAGAGGTTTAGGGTTAGGGCTAAGATTAGCAAATACACATTGACATGCTTTCCAGATTATACACATCAGTCAATGTTGATGGTATTCTAAAATTAGAAGATCCAAATTATTGCAGCATAACCATCTAGAGTCAAGTATTATTATCATTATCATTAGACAAGGATTCTTCAACGTATCTATTTGACTCTGCAAAGCTTAAAAAACACAGAACAAAATAAAAGTGTTCCTTTAGCTCATCATAAATGCATTATGTGATTGATATAATAGTTCAAATAATGTTATTGGGACCTTGAAAGAGAATGTATTCACAATTTAAATAAGTCCATTCTGTCTGCCGTTTATCCTACCTTACGGTTTCCCATTTGTAGTAAACTTGGGAAGAATAAGCCTTTAAATGTCTATTATCCAATCCCCAAATACATTTCTTGGCCAATTATCTTACCTTACACCTTGTAGGTTACTTTATTTTACTACAGAGGTGGGGAACCATGGCTTTTTTATGACTGCTAGCTCAGGAATTCTGGGAGTTGAAGTCCACAAGTCATAAAGGGGCCATGGTTCCCCACCTCTGTTCTACTAGATCCCAAAGGAATTACCTGTGCTCAGATTTTGTTTTGTCGCATGAGTCCAAATGTGCCATAAAGAAAATCCAGCATCTAGATTGTCTATAATATGTTGGTTACCAGTGAACTATTATAAGATTACCTCAACAATTCTTATTGCCATTCTTTATTTAATTTTTAAGGAAAATTGTTTTACTCACCTCATTAGTTGTAAGTGTGAGGATACGATCTAAATCTTCCACAAGCTGTTTAAAAGTAGGTCTTTGTGAAGGCACTGCATGCCAAGAATCTCTCATCATCATGTAGCTGTGGAAACCAGCATTTTATTAAGTTAATTAATGTCTCTATGGCATATTCATAATATCTCACTGCTGTTCAGCAAGAAGTCAGTATGTATTCACATTTTACATGTCTTTAATATTTTGTTTTTTAAGAAAATTTGCCTGTGGTTGGAGAAGATTGGAGATGAATTTATTACTAGGCAAAATAATTCAGTATGTTTAAATACCATTTTTATGGAATTAGTTGAATTTGCAATTAGAAATTCGATCAGCAGAAATGATCGAATTTCTGCTAATCGAAATTTTTTAAGGGTGAATGTGATGTTTTTGTAATTCAACACCATGGTTTTTCCACTTACATTAAAAACAAGGCAAAAGAGCAGGAAATTCTTCCTTCTGGTGCTCAATTTAACACTAAGAGAGCATCCTGTTCCATTGCAGTATTTTAAAACTGTATCCCCTCTTTGCTCACAAATTTGATGGGATGGAGAAATTGATGGAGAAAACTCATTTGTGCTCAGCTCCAGGTAAGTTATACTGGTTCTCATTCACTATATGTATTTGTCCTTACTGGTGTCATTATTAGACTTTAGAGCAATGATTTCTATAGAAAAAAAAAGATGATTCTCCAATTGTTGTTGAATTACAAGTTCCATTATATCTGGTGCTTGGCTACAGAAGCTGGAGCTATTGGGAATTGGATCTCTCCCTGGCTGTCAAAATCTTCCTTTGCCTAAAATAAATATTATGCTTAAACGTTTTCAGACTTAGAAGAGGTGAGCCTTGCTGAACAAGTCTTCCTTATTTTTACTGTACTGTTTAGATAATTAGAACTGCAGAAAAAATAATTGCTACCAACCTGCCTTCCATTGAGGACCTGTATACTGCACGAATCAAGAAGAGGGCCGTGAAAATATTTACAGATCCCTCACATCCAGGACATAAACTGTTTCAACTCCTACCCTCAAAACGACCCTATAGAGCACTGCACACCAGAACAACTAGACACAAGAACAGTTTTTTCCAGAAGGCCATCACTCTGCTAAACAAATAATTCCCTCAACACTGTCAGACTATTTACTGAATCTGCACTACTATTAATCGTTTCATAGTTCCCATCACCAATCTCTTTCCACTTATGACTGTATGACTGTAACTTTGTTGCTGGCAATCTTTATGATTTATATTGATATATTGACCATCATTTGTGTTGTAAATGTTGTACCTTGATGAACGTATATTTTCTTTTATGTACACTGAGAGCATATGCACCAAGACAAATTCCTTGTGTGTCCAATCACACTTGGCCAATAAAAAATTCTATTCTATTCTATTCTATTCTGTTTTAAAGAAAGCATAAAAAGAAGTGAGGTTATCAATACTCTCCCCATCAGTTCCAATCCCTGTATTATGCGCAGGGAGGAATGGAACAGTAAATCATCTAACTTTGTTCTCTGCTCCCCGTGTGTGATCATTATTTCCACCCTCTAGTAAATTAAGGTAAATGAAATGGGCATGGAATATCCCATTAATGGCATTCAGTTGAAGGTAATCCTAATGCTGCACTAAAGAGAAAAGGCTATTCAAATTGTCTGGAAATCTGTCCAGATTGTACTATAATTCCATACATAAGTAGAAGATAGAAAGCTTATTGCTGATTATATGAGAAATCTGTGAACCATATGCTAGGACTGCAAAGGTTCAAGGAGAGCAGTCCGAGGGGGGTATAACCATGTGAGTTAGGTAAAAGCTTTAAATGCTTTTCAAATGCTTTTCTGGTCCTGAACAATTATTTAAACAAAGTAAACTCTTGCCTAATTCAAGCTACACAATGATTTCTGATTGTAGTTTTTTCCTTCCTAAAAATACTTTGCTTTCATATACAGGGCAATTTCAATTTAGTGGGTGTTAATGCAATGGACTTCAGATGCAACAGATAATGTTCCCATTGTATTAGATGTTTTATCTCACTTCTGTAAAGATATATTTTCTACAAATGACTCAAAATAGCACAAATGGCATCATTACAGGTGGTGGTTTCAAATTTAAGAGGCCCTTGGAAATAAAGGACAGCCTTCCTCTAAATGAATTAAACTGAGGTTTCACTCTATGAAAAAAGTTGAGCCAGAGAAAAAAGCAACAAAAGAAAGCAACACAAAACCTATTCCATTACAGGTAGTCCTCGACTTCTGACCATAATGGAGCCCAAAATTTCTGTTCCTAAGCAAGGCATTTGTTAAGTGAGTTTTGCTCCGTTTTATGACCTTTCTTGCCACAGTTCTTAAGTGAATCACTGCAGCAGTTAAGTTAGAAACAAGGTTGTTAAGTGAATCTGGCTTCCCACTGACTTTACTTATTTTACTTTAATGTCATTGCACCTCATACAATTAAATTAAATGGCATTTTTTGTAATATAAGATGCACCTTAGTTTTTGGGGAGGAAAATAAAAAAAAAGCTGATTGGCAGGTGGATTGGCCTCCCAGAATACCCCAAATCAGCTGTTCCCAGAGGTGAATTTTAGCAATAGGTTCCTTTGTTGTGAGCTCTGTGCCTTGCTTTTTTTGGCTTTTTTCCCCTGCCTCTGAAACTCTGTTTCAGAAAAAACTTTTTTCTGCCTCTGAAAGCCTCCAAAACAGAACTTCAGAAAAAAAGCCTCTGAAGCTCTTTTTGGGATCTTCTTTTCTGAAGCTTTGTTTGGGGACTTCTTTTCTGAAGCTGCTTTCAGCCTCTGAAACCTCCGTTTGAAAAGCTGGGCGGGACTACATTCGGAGTATAAGATGCACCCAGATTTTCACCCACTTTTTTGGTGGAAAAAGGTGCGTCTTATACTCCAAAAAATACAGTAATTATAAAAATAAAACACAAACACACATCCTTCACATTCTATACAATTGAATTCAAAACCGATATTGCATTGTGTATTTGATATTTGTCAGAAGGCCGCAAAAGGACATCACGTGACCCGCAAACACTGCAACCATCATAAACATGAGTCAGTCATCAAGTGTCTTGAATTTTGTTCACGTGACCTTGGGGATGCTGTAATGGTCAAAAAAGTGTGAAAAAGGGTCATATGTCACTTTTTTCAGTGCCACTGTAACTTTGAATGGTCACTAAATGGACTGTTGTAATTTGAGGACTAACTGCATACAGTTAAAATCATTCAGATATCCTTTTTTTTTTTTTGCTATCAAAGAGTATTTTGACTCCAATTTCTCTGGAGTTGAACACTATATATATATATATATATATATATATGTTTTCTGAGGTTTTCATGGGTGTTTGTATGTAGGTCTTTGGTTATTCGGGTTTTCTCCCGCGTAAAATTGGAAGTGTCTTGGCGACGTTTCGACGAAGTCTCATTCGTCATCTTCAGGCTTCAGCTTCGTGCTTCTGGGAGCAATGTGTGATTGTAGCTGTTTCTTCCTTTTTAACTGCTAGTGGGGGTTTGAACTGATTGGGTGGGAGCTTGGCTGTGCTCTGATTGGATGGGGGTTTTTTTGTGCTCTGATTGGCTGGGGGTGTGTCCTGTTTGGGTGGGGGCTTGGTTGTGCTCAGATTAGTCTGAGTTGCAGGGGGATTTGAGCTGGTGAGCTGCACTGCTGCTGTTTGGCTTCGTGTTCGTGGTCGTGCTACATCTTCGTAGTGGGTGTCAGTCTGCTGCATGTATGGATTGGAGGGGTTTGAAATGGCTAATGTTGCAGCTGCGGTCTGGCTTCTGGTCCTTGGTCGTGCTTCCTGATCAGTGTGGGTTTGGGTCTGCTTTCTGGGTGGAAGTGTGGTGGTGACATCCTGTGTGGACCTCGTGAGTGTGGGTCTGGTGTCATTCCTCGTGTTGAGGACTCGTTTGTCAATAAGGGCGGGTTTCCAAATGGCTGGTAGGCGGGAGGTATCATCTCGTTTGTTCATGCTGTGTGGGCGTTTTTCTATCTCGATGGCTTCTCTGATTATTCTGTTGTTAAAGTGTTCAGTTTTGGCGATAGTTCTGGTCTTTTTAAAGTCAATTGGGTTTTCTGTAGACTAAGACATCCAGGAAGGGAAGTTGGTTATATATATACAAACACACACACACACACACATAACAACACATTTACACTATTTTCGTTGTTTGTTGCGAAGTCGTATCCGACCCATCGCGACCCCATGGACAACATTCCTCCAGGCCTTCCTGTCCTCTACCATCCTCTGGAGTCCATTTAAACCATCGATCATGGTATCCTGCTGCGCCGGCTGGAGGGGTTAGGAGTGGGAGGCACCGTTTATCGGTGGTTCTCCTCCTACCTCTCTGACCGGACGCAGACGGTGTTGACAGGGGGGCAGAGATCGACTCCGAGGTGCCTCATGTGTGGGGTGCCGCAGGGATCGATTCTCTCACCCCTCCTGTTCAACATCTATATGAAGCCGCTGGGTGAGATCATCAGTGGCTTTGGAGTGAGATACCAACTGTACGCTGATGATACACAGCTGTACTTCTCCACCCCGGGCCACCCCAGTGAAGCTGTCGAAGTGCTGTCCCGGTGTTTGGAAGCCGTACGGGTCTGGATGGGGAGGAACAGGCTCAAACTTAATCCTTCCAAGACGGAGTGGCTGTGGATGCCGGCACCTCGGTACAGTCAGCTGCAGATGCAGCTGTCTGTCGGGGGTGAGTCATTGGCCCCGATGGAGAAGGTATGCAACTTGGGCGTGCTCCTGGATGGTCGGTTGTCCTTTGAAGATCATTTGGTGACCGTCTCCAGGAGAGCTTTTCATCAGGTTCGCCTGATCCGCCAGTTGCGTCCCTTCCTGGACCGGGATGCCTTATGCACGGTCACTCATGCTCTCATTACTTCTCGCCTGGACTACTGCAATGCTCTCTACATGGGGCTCCCCTTAAAGAGCACCCGGAGACTTCAGCTAGTCCAGAATGTGGCTGCGCGGGTTATTGAGGGAGCGGTTCGGAGCTCCCACGTAACACCTATCCTGCGCAGACTGCACTGGCTGCCTGTCGTTTTCCAGGTGCGCTTCAAGGTATTGGTTACCACCTTTAAAGCGCTCCATGGCTTAGGACCGGGCTACTTACGGGACCGTCTACTGCCAGCTTCTATCTCCCAGTGTCCAGTGCGTTCCCACAGAGAGGGACTCCTCAGGGTGCCGTCAGCCAAACAGTGTCGACTGGTGGCCCCCAGGGGGAGGGCCTTCTCTGAGGGGGCTCCGACCCTGTGGAACGAACTTCCCCTCGGGCTTTGACAACTACCTGACCTTCGGACCTATCGCCGCGAACTTAAAACCTATTTATTCCGTATGGCTGGACTAGCTTGATTTTACCTTTAAAATTTTAATTGGATGATGGGTTTTAAATTTTGGTAATTTTATGGGGTGTATTGTTATTTTAAATTTCTGGGCAAGTTTAAATCAGTTTTTTAAGGGTTGTTTTAATTATTGTGTATGTTTTGTATTTTATCTGCCTGTTCACCGCCCTGAGTCCTTCGGGAAAAGGGCGGTATACAAATTAAAATATTATTATTATTATTATTATTATTATTATTATTATTATTATTATTATTATCATCATCATCATCATCATCATCATCATCATCATCATCATCATCATCATCATTATTATTATTATTATTATTATTATTATTATTATTATTATTATTATTATTATTATTATTAAATCATGCCTACTGCTTCAGTGACTCCATCCAGCCATAGGAACAATTAAAAAGTCACTTTGTGAACCCCCTCTGATATCATGGCAAGGCCTTGGCTTAATTTTTTAGCAATGCTTCACAGGTAAAACGTCCACTTAAAACAATTCACTTTGTGACAATTCAAAGTTACAACATCATTGAAAAAAGTGACTTATGATCGTTTTTCACACTCACGACCATTGCAACATCCTCATGGTCACAAGATCTAAATTCAGAAGCTTGGCAACTGACTCATATTTATGACGGTTTCAGAGTCCCAGGGTGATGTGATCCCTTTTGCGACCTTCTGACAAGCAAAATCAATGGAGAAACCAGATTCATTTAACAACCATGTTACTAACAACTGCAATGATTCACTTAACAACTGTGGCAAGAAAGGTTTTAGAATTGGATAAAACTCACTTAACAAATAAAAAAAGGAGAAAAACAAAAACAACAGAAATTTTGGGTTCAATTCTGGTCATAAGTTGAGGACTACTTGTATTTCCTGCATTAATGGTGAAATGCAAACTGGATGCTGTTTGGCTAGAAATAAAATGTCAACTGTTTTTCACAATTGACAATCCCCATTTGAGAATTATAAACAAAGACATTTTATAGTCATGATGAAATAGTAATTAATACTTCCTATCAATTTATTATCAGTTAAGTTTTTAATCCATTTGAATAATTGCAAGAGAAAATGTGAATTGTGTCCTGGTAAGCCATACACTGTGTTGACATCACATATATTTAGGGAATCAAAGGACAAAAATTGAATAAAATTACAAATGCATGTTAATCTATTCTAGGTATGTATGTCCAAAGAGCTCTTACAGTTCATTGGTGCAATTGGCAGGTTTGTCCATTCTGTGTCCTTCTTTAAGCAATTTGAAAAGCTCTTCCACCGGAATTCCTGGGTATGGTGATCCACCTAAAGTGAAGATCTCCCACATTAAGACACCAAATGACCACCTGAAAAAAATAAAAAAGGGAATAAAGGGTGTGTGAATCAGATCAGTGCAGAATCTTATCCTATAATCAAATTTCCAGGGGTCATCAAACATGCAGTATATCCTGAACATACTAAATTTAGAAATAAATTGGAACACAATAAAATGCAGAATGCGTAGTCATCGTAAAATAATGTAATAGGTAATCTAGCCTATGCAATAGATGTACCTAAATCCTGCAAAATTCCTTACAGTTGAAAATTAAAGCTATACAATTAAAAAAAAACCAAAGGAATTGTTTTGCAGAAATTGGTTTGAAATATTAAACTGTTTAGATGTTATTAATCACGGTCTAACAACAATGTAAGAAGTTCTCCTGCCTAAATGAAACCCAGAAATTTTTTTTGTTGATCTGAAATCTCTATAATTATAACTCATAAACTCCATTCTTGGAGGATTGTTGAGAAAGGAATGGCCTTCCAGCTCCAGGTGGATGCATTTGAACAAAATTCATAATCAGGTTCCATTTTTTATTGGGGTTTTTTCTGGAGTATGGTATGGTACTCAGATTAGTCACCTTCATGGATTACCTTAATGTATAAGATGACATTCTTGATGAGATTGTATTATCAACTGTGATAGCCTTCTGAGTGGTCTTGAGTGCACTATTTATTTCATAGTTTTCACTTGGGTGGCATCACTATGCTGATATAATACAATTGGTATGCTTGAACATTATCTAAATGTAATCTAAATTTAATGGATGAGAATGGATGAGAGAGAACTAGCTGAAATTAGATTAAGAAAGAATGGGTTTGCAGATTGAAAGTGTTCCTTGATTTCTGTCCCTGGATTTCACGCATCAGCTGTGATAAGGAATGTGTTTACCTAAGTAAAGCTAATATGCTAACTGAAGCTCTTTCTGAGCTGGTAGGGCCAGAGCATTGGCTAACTATTTCTTGCTAACAAGCCAACTCACTATTGCAGTGTATTTTACATAAGGCTATCCTCATATATAAGGGACGCGGTAGCTCAGTGGCTAAGACACTGAGCTTGTCAATCAAAAAGTCGGCAGTTCAGTGGTTTGAATCCCTAATACCACATAACAGGGTGAGCTCCCATTACTAGTCCCAGCTTCTGCCAAACTAGCAGTTCAAAAGCACATAAAAAATGCAAGTAGGAAAATAGGGACCACCTTTGGTGGGAAGGTAACAATGTTCCGTGCACCTTCGGCATTTAGTCATGCCGGCCACAAGACCACAGAGATGTCTTTGGACAGCGCTGGCTCTTCAGCTTTGAAATGGAGATGAGCACCGCCCCCTAGAGTCAGGAACAACTAGCACAAATGTGCGAAGGGAACATTTACCTTATCCCAGAAAAGTATATGTAAGTTGCAATTGGTAAAAAATTCTGGACGCAGATTGTTATCCAGTGTAAGGACAAATATCACATTATGTCTACATTAAAAAATCCTGCCAATTATCTCTTAGATAGAATTTAATATGTTGATAGTGAATTTAAAGTCCAAATGGCTTGGGGATCTGATTATCTGCAATTTTAATTATGAATTCGAAAGGTTACTTCAATGAATAGGAGAGCCATTTTTGAAGATCCTCCCACTGCCAGAAGCTCAACTGTCTGAAGCATGGGAGAAGGCTGTTTTCAGTAGAATTCCAATATTATGGAATATATCTATATGTTCACCTTTTCCTCCATTCAGGAAAGGAAATTGTTTTTTATTATTTTAAGCTGTCATGAAAATTTCCAAAACAGAAAATAGGATATAAGCTTAATAATAATATGAAAAAATATGACCATGCTGAAAAAAAATTAATTAGTTATATGGATCAGATATTTAGGCTTCTGCCTCATTCCATAGTTCTTTTGACAATCCTTAGAGAAATATATAGAAGTATTATTTTCTGACAAATATCATCTTGTACTGCACCATTCAAGATAGAGGAAGCCACAAATTACTTGGTTGAGAATATGCTGCGAGTCAAATAATTTAAAGCAATGCTTGGGCAGCGTGCATTTCTAAAAAGTGATTTAGTGGAAGAAACCTGTACCTCTGAGAAGAAGTCAGATCATTCATGTGCTCTAAAGCTAACCAGATTAGTAACAGAGCAATGTCTAAGACCATTTTATTTTTTTAAAAAAAAGTGGGGGTGGGAAATGAAACAGCAATGAAGAGTTTTAGAAAAACTAGGCCAGAGAAACCTACTTAAAATAATATTGCTGAAAGAAAGAGTTCACACATCAGGAATGAAATTGAAAATATTCATTGTTTTCTTTGGCTTTTCAATCTAATGCGGTAAGGGGGGAAAAGGCCTTTTCTTATTCATTAAAAAGAGAGGGAAAAAAACCTCACTAAGTTTCCTCAACTATAGTATAAATAAGTCCAAATTACACTACAGTAAGTAATTTCCCATGATGGTACAAAGGTTGAAAGGAAAAATTATACGAGATATAATTAAATCGGTTTAATATGTGTTTTATTATATCTAATTCCATTTCTTTGGCGGAAGCTGTAAATTCATTTGAAGACAATAAAAGAAAGTTATAAGATAAAATTACTTACACATCACTTTGATGTGTGTAAACTCTATCAAATAGTGCTTCTGGTGCCATCCACTTTACAGGTAGTCGACCCTGGGCATTTAATAAGAAAGGAAAGATTAACAAATGTATTAACAAGTAGTGCGGCACATGGTAAATGTCGGTTGGCAAAGATTAATTTTTTAAACTACACTAAAAAGAAGGGAGATGCCAAAGTAACTTCGTATCTACAACATACAAAAATAAAGTCTCTCTTTACAAGATCTTGTGACTCATTCATAGTTGTGAACAACTTCAGACTTCACGTCTGAAGTCAATGGAGCAGAGGTCTTCAAACTTGCAAGCTTTAAGACCTGTGGACTTCAAGTCCCAGAATTCTCCAGTCAGCATGGCTGGCTGGAGAATTCTGGGAGTTAAAGTCCACAAGTCTTAAAGCTGCCAAGTTTGGGAACCCCTGTAATAGAGCTTCATATAGAGCTGCAATAGAGCTTCATTACAGCAGCTACAAAATATCTACATCTTTCCTGGGTTTGCCTTGTATAGATGGGTGGGCTCAGGAATATACTTTTCTGAGCTCAGGAGGTGTTATGGACGTGATGACAGGATATCAGGAAACAGGACAACTCCTTTATGGAGCTGAGGACAGGTACAGAAAAAGTTCTTGTGCTGGGTCCAAAGCAGGAGCGGGCTGCTGGGGGTTCTCAGGGGTTCGGGAGAACCTCTAGCTAAGATTCTGTGCAGTTTGGAGAACCCCCAAATCCCACTCCTGGCTGACCCCCCACCCCACCTTGCCCATCCCTCCCAGGAGTCCCCATGCGGCCCATTTTGGATGCAGGAAAGTGCAGGATGCACACGGAGGCTTAGGGAGGGGGAGAAATGGGCCTACCATAAATTTGGAAAGGCTGGAAACAGGCCCATTTCTGGCCTCCAGAGGGCCTCCAGAGCCTGGAGAGACCATTTTTGCCCTCCTGGAGGCTCAAGGAAAGCCTTCAGAGCCCGGGAAGGAAAAAAACGCCTCCCCATGCCATGGTGCAAGAGGCCAACTAAGCCACGCCTGCCATGGCCACGCCCAATCAGCAACCTGGCAGAGAACCCTTTTCTAAAATTTTTGAAGTTCATCCCTGGTCCAAAGTACTTTTGCCAGCTTTGGATCTGGGCACTGCACATTTTATGATTGTTAACTTCTATGGACCTGGAATTAAACATCCAGGGATACTAAAACATCCAGGGTTGAAAAGAAGAGAAGATAAAAGCTCATTATCTTTTATCTTGTATAAGATTCTAAACTTTCCAAAGAATTCATACAAGGATTTTATTTGACCATGTATCCAGGAATAAGTAAACTAGCCTGCAGGCATTTGCAAATGCTTTTTCAATGGCAAAATCTTCTCTACTTAATTATTGAAATTTTAAAAAATCCCAGATGGCCCCAGATCTAGCCAATGGCACTAATTACCACTCACAACAGTCCTAGAGCTAAAGACTCCAGTCCCTGGATGGATAACCACCCACTCAATTCTGTTTTCGGTCAATTATATAAAAAGATGAGACACAAATATGGTAAAAATAAACAAGCATTTATATTTTAGCAAGAGGCAAAATGTAATGATTCAGAGTATCCATTCAGGGATTTTTCTAGAAAAGTAGAGTAATTTTCTAATATTATTCATTCAGACAGTTTTCATACTGTCAACCTCTTTAGCTTTATGAATGTAGCTTTAATCAAATACACCTTTTAAAAAGCCTCATATAAGTAGCTGTCTGTGATAAGGACAGCTTATTACATTCATAAAGCTAAAGAGGTTGACAGTATGAAAACTGTCTGTATGAATACGGTATATAAATGAAGATATGGTATACTTTAACCAGGACAATGACAAGAACACCATCAAGATTCTGGGAAGCTCAATTGAAACATGGCCAATCAGAGATATTTATAGAACTAAAATCAGATGTTATCAATTACATAAAGAATGTGTCCCACAAAATCATCCACTGAATGATCTCCACAAAGCGGCATAGGCATGTATATGTGTAGGAGTCCACAATTCTGTCCCTCTCAAACATACCCACAAACTGAGAGTGAAAGAATGTTCTGCAGTTTTAACAGACACCATAAAAAAAGAGCCACTAAATTTTATCCTTTATAAAGCATCATGTAACATGTACTCTTTCAGGCTATGTAAGCAGATAACCTTCCCTTCCTAGTAAAAAGGAGTTAGACACACTTACACACTTGCCTGTTATTTTCATTCTTTGATTAAAAGTTAGGCTGCTGTACAAAAAGTCCATTAAGAATGCATTTGCTTTACTTAAATGCACTGGGAAAAGATAGTGGATCAAGTGATAAGACTGCCATTCACTTACATTAGTAGTCTTTTTATAATAATCTATATTGTTGATGTCTCTAGCTAACCCAAAGTCAGCTATTTTCATGACATTATTTTCAGTAACCAAAACATTCCTCGCTGCTAAATCTCGATGGATGCACTGAAAAAGAATACAATAAAATAAGATATAAAGAAATGAGAAACCCATCCGTAACACGATTCTCATTTTTTTAAAAAAAAATGTTATTGCTTGATACAGATACTTATATGAGACATTTACATCAATGTAAAAAAAAAAGCACTTCAGTATAATTAAAATACAAGATATTTGCATGATTCTAAAGGTTGAGGACCCACCAATTCACATACACTGATATTTTCTTTTTGCCCAACCCACCCACAAACAATAAGGTTTCTCTTGATGGAGCAAAAAATAAATAAACACCAACGAAGTCTTACAGATAACTTTAATGAAGAATCTGAAGAGTGATATACTGAGAAAAGAGAAAGATCTTTAGGAAATTCCGTTTTAAAAGATTGCTAGAAAAATAAAATTAAACATGGAGTAATAAAATAGAAGACATACTGATGTTTATTACTGGGTTCTACTTAAAATGTTCAAAAATCATTTAGAAACTAGGTTTACATTTGACTTATCTATTTTTATTCAGTCTTTATTCTTACTTTTTACTTGTGATTATTCTAATTTTATATTTGCAAAAATCTTACTCCAAAGTTTTCCCAGGACTCTGACACTTGATTGCAAAGCAAATGGATAATATTAAAAAATCTATAGAATAGATTATTAGTCTGTTAGTCTGCAGCGTAGCAGAACTGCACAATTATGTATGCTGTGATTTTTTTTTAATGTATGTTTAAATGTTCAATTTAAATAAATACAAAGTGAAGTTTATAATATTTTAAACTAGCTATGTAGGTGAAGAAAAGCCATTCTTGACCTAATTTCTTTTTCTCTACTACATGTGGAACAACACTATATTTTATGTAACTTATTATAATGAAAATTAGAGTTTTTGAAATACAGAATAAGCAAGGAATCAAATGATAGCCAATTGAAATATGGGGAAGCTTGACTGAATTGAGTCTTAATTTTGCCATCAATCCAGAGTACTCCGTGTTATATAGCTTGCAGTTCTTGGCCTTTTAAAATTAAGCTGATCTACTATTTTTATACCTTAGGCTTTGCATTTTCAGGTTTTCAAACCATGATGAACTATTCATTTGTTCTATTCATCTCTAGGGCTTAGTGTTTAATATAAAACAAATGAATGCTAATAAAATATCTTTAGAAGAATACAGAAAGAGCTGAATTGAGAACCAAGAAGCAAAAACTTAGGGCCATATGGCCAGGTGTAAGGAATAATGTAAAGAATGGTCTAATATCTACTCCCAGTAATTGTTTGAACTGGTTCTCTTACACTGAAACACACTTTATGCCAATAATGCCGTTATTAGGTGAAATTCAAGTGCAAAATTATGCTGTCACTGAAATAAGCAGTTTAAAAGGGGGATATATAAACTTATCCGATTTAACTTTCAGATTGAGGCAAAGTTTCTTTTAAATTAAACAATATCTTCCAGGAGGCATTTTAATCATTTCAAAGTTTCCCAGTAAAGTATTTATATCCTTAAAAGTATTCCAGTCATATACATCAAATGCTCTGAAAGCAATTTTCTTAAAAGCCAGTCTAGATTCTTTGGCTACTTAAAACCTGTTGATTTTATCTTCTGCTGCTGAAACACAGTACTATTGTACATGGAGATATAACATAATTAGTTTCTGTTGTTGTAATGTGAACATTTTTATAAAAAGCAATCAAATGGGAGGTAGGGAAATTTTGTTGGATTCATACATGCTATAGTAAGAAATTCAAGAAATCTATACTTCAAGAGAAGTAACTACATCCAAGCCTACTTTACCTGCAGAAAAAACTCAGTGCAGCATAAATATTGAAACAGGTAGTGGAAAATTGTATGGAATGGCAAGTCAAAAGAATCTTTGTTCGAATCATCATCTTTCCATATTAGTTTTCCAAAATTACTGTATAAATAATAATCATTATGTGCAATATAGCAGAGAAATTTGACAATGATGGTATTGAAATGGTGAATAGTTTCTGACTTTTAGGATCAACTATCCACAGTAAAGGAACAAGCAGCTCAGAAATATGTCACAGACTAGCATTGGTTGAAAAGCCATGAGGGCCTTGGAAAAGGCCATGATGTATCTATATTTACAAAAATCAGAACTGCACAAATCATGGTATATTCTGTGACACTATATGGAAGTGAAAATGAGCTTTAGAGAAGCAGGCTATGAAGAGTTTTTACACCTTTGAACTGTAATATTCAGAATATCATGGACATCTAATAAAACAGGCTGAAGGATGATCAAAGAAAGAACCCAGAATTCTCACTCAAGGCACAAAGGACCAAGCTCAAATTATCCTACTTCAGACACATTATGCAAAGACCCAGCTTTCTGGAAAAAAGCTTTAATGCTGGAAAAGGTGGGAGGAAAGGAAAGAAGAGGATAACAAGCAACAAAATGGATGGATCCAGTTATGGTGGTTACACCATTGGGAGACTTGAAAGAACAGGTTAGAAATACAAAAACAACTTGTTCGCATGTAATCCATCCATCCATCAATCAATTGCATAAAAATAAGAATTATTGAGAAAATTAAACAAAGTGCCTGGAATTCTGGACAGCAGAAGATAAATGCTAACCCTGCTGTTTCAATGATCGTTACTTATAGTATCTTGTTTCTCCAAAAAGATGACCCACCTTGAAAAGAAGCCCTATCACATTTTTGAGTGCATGCAATCAAATTAAGCTCCGCCCACAAAACTAGCCCTAATTAAGACTCGCCCACTACAGGGTGCAGGGGGTGGGGTGAGGCACACAGGTAAAAAATAAGCTAGGGTGGGCATGGGGGGTGGAGCTGCCCTACTTACCAGGCTTCGCACACCCCAACACCTGCCTCATGTTCTTCTGTGGCCGCTTCTTCTGCGTCCGCTTGCCACCACTTGCACGCATTGTCCTGGCCTCCGTTTTGCCTTCAGATGCCTGCTGGAAGTCATCTCCAGCCAATAACAGAGCTCCAGATGGATCTAGAGCTCTGTTATCAACTGCAGAGGCCTTCCAGCAGATACCTAAAGGTAAAACAGAGGCTGGGGCAATGAGTGTGAGTGGCAGCAAGCGGACGCAGAAGTGCACCAGCAGCCGGTTCCTGGTGGGCGGGGCTGTCAGTGCCACCGCCACAAGGTGAGTCAGTAATTAGAACCCTCCAAAAAGAAGGCCTGACCATTTTTTCTGGAGTTAAAAGAAAATAAGACCCGTCCTTCTTTTTGGAGAAACACAGTAATAATGGGACACAACCCCTTTCTGAGCATATCTCCAGAATTTAGAAGCAAACAGCTGTATTTTCATTATATTTCTTACATTTCCTGATATTTTCAAATTCATAGTCATATTTTAATTAATTTATAAGATAGTATAACTATTAATTTTCAAAGGTAGATAATCTAACGCCTCAAAATTTTATTTATTTATTTATTTATTTATTCGCATTTTTATACCGCCCTATCTCCCAAGGGACTCAATTTTGGAAATTAATTTTTATATAATATTTATTGCGATAGGTTATAAACTCCTAGCAAATTCTAAAAGTAAATTGAAATTCTTTTTAATAGAATGTATTAAGATTGAAAAAAAATTAATATATAATCATTTTATTAAACAAGGCTAAATTAAATATTATTCCAAGCTGGAAATGATGCAGTCACTCAAATATACTATTTCACCTGTAAAACTGAACATGTGGATTTAATTTATTATAAATACTAACTATGTTTTTCTAAAAAAAATTATGTGGATTCCTTCTTGCCATTCTTACTCATCTACTTAGCAAGACTCCTTAACTGGCTATGATTAACTTCACAAAAGTATCTATATATGTCTATTGGACTTTTACTCTATATATTTTTAAAAAAATAAGTTGATGGAGTCTGCAAATAGAGAAACTGTACAAAATAAAAAATTGTAACATGGTTTTGTGATATAGTGGTTCCCTTTTTATTAAAAGCAATTTTGTTTATTAATTTTGTAGCTTTTTGTAGCTCATCAGCTTTTAGAGTCCATTTTTAATTACTAATCATTTAGAAATTAAAGGGAGGACAATAGAAATAAATATTGTTTTATGTTATGATCACAAAAGAAAAAATATTCTAAAAAATCTGAAGGCATTTTATACAATGTTCTAAAGAAACAGTTTTCCTTTTTATATTTATGACAAGCATTTTATCACCAGAAATCTTGAAAAGGAGTTCTATTTAAAGATCTGACTGAAAAAATTGCAATTAATTTCCCATTTTATTTGGAAATCAATACATCTGCAATGGCAGCATTATGTGGTCATGAGCAGGTCATAACATCATTGAGAAGCTATTTAAGTTTAAAGACTAGTGAGAAATAGTCACTAGATTGGCACAGAATATTTCAAAGCAATAATTATTATTATTATTTTAGAATTCTGGATTTTAAATAAAACTCCATAAATAACAGTACATGTAGGAGTTCTATTCTTTCTGATAAATTAATTGGAATCTTTACACTAGAATTTAATATTAAGTCTGGTGTATTTGTACAATTTACACTAACTCTCCTGCAATACAAAATGTGGAATTTAATCTCTTTAATAGTTAGAATTCACTTAGTTTATCTATGCCTTTCTCATCTCTTCTAGTGATATAACAGGTTAAGGGGGGGAAAGAAATTTATCTAGTTCTTGATTCAGTATTATTAAAGTTGTTTCTCCCTCATGTGATAGATATATCATCATACATAAACTATATACATATTTTCCATCACTTTTCAGCCTATTAAGCAGGGGATTATCATATGCTGTTTACAGACCCAATTACCCAAGAAACTTAATTATCACTTAAATTGAATGAGATCAGCAATTTTTTAAGTAGTTGAATATAAGAATATAGCAGTGAATCTTAGAATTACATTGTTTCAGATTCTAAATGGAAATTAACCATTCATTCACTTTTTGTGGACTTTTTTTTATACCAGCTTACATGCTTGAAACTTGAAACAGAAATGAGTAGCACTCTTTTTATGTTCAGTTCAAGGTTCAAGTTCCAAGTTCAAAGCCTTTATTGTCATTATACATCACAATTGGTTTAGCCTCTATTGGTGCAGCCCATACAAGAATATAAGACAATATGAGTAGTATAAAGAGTAATCCTTATACAAGTAGTTAGGAAAAAAGTCATACGTTTCCATATGTACGTCATATTCTGTGCAACATGTATATTACTCTGGTGTATGATCTTATATCATGATATATACATATTACACACTATACTGGCACCAATGAAATTCATCATATTAATCTGTTTGTGGTGCTATATTGTGTTTAGGAATCTGACAGCCCATGGGTAGAAGCTGTTTTTAAACCTGTTTGTCCAGCTGGCTATACTTCTGTGTCTTCTGCCCGATGGTAAAAGTGAAAAGAGATACTGGCCAGGGTATGAATTATCCCTTAGTATCTTCCTTACTCTGAGACTTGGCGATGTCATCAGGGGTGTTAGGGGGAAACCAACGGTTTCTTGTGCCGAATTAATCACTCTCTATAGTGCCTTCCTGTCTGCGGCTGATAAACCAACATACCATACTGTTATACAGTATATGAGGACACTTTCTATTGTGGACCGATAGAAAGAAGTCATCAGCTGTTATTCCAGCTGATTTTTCCGCAGGACTCTAAGGAAATGAAGTCTCTGCTGAGCCTTACTAATCACCAGGGACTTTTTCCAGGTGAGGTCTTAGTCAATGAGCACTCCCAAGAATTTAAAAGAGGAAACCCTCTCCATACGGCCCCCCTTGATATACATTAGGGCAGGTTCTTCTCTTTACTTCTGGAAATCCAGCACTATCTCCTTTGTCTTGCTAGTGTTTAGATGTAGGTTGTTTTTTGAACACCATGTGGATAGCTTCTGGACTTCTTCCCTGTATACTGATTCGTCCCCTCCAGTTATAAGACCCAGCACTGTTGTGTCATCTGCAAACTTTATTATGATGTTGGATGGATCAGAGGATATGCAGCCATGTGTATACGGCGAGTAGAGGTAGGGGCTGAGCCACACCCCTGAGGGGAGCCTGTGCTGAACTTCAGGGTAAAAGATGTAAAGGACCCAGCCCTTACTGTTTGTGAGCAATCCGTCAGGAAGTCTTTGATCCAGTCACAAGTGAGGGGAGGGAAATTCAGGTCAGTCAGCTTTTCAATGAGAATGCCTCATAAGATGGTATTAAAGGCCAAACTATATAGTCTATAAAAAGCATTCTGACATAATTCCCAGATTTCTCAAGGTGTATCAGTACAATATGTAGAACAGTGGCGATGGAGTCCCCTGTCGATCTGTTGCTTCTATAAGCAAACTGGTGTTGATCGAAATTTGGTGGAAGACAGGACCTGAAGTGTTGTAGGACTAGTCTCTCAAAGCACTTCATCACTATGGATGTCAGGGCAATGGGTCTATAATCATTCAGGCTGTTTATGGCTGCTTTCTTTGGAACTGGGATAATTGTGGCTGCTTTCAAACATGATGGGACTCTAGCTAGATGCAGGGAGATGTTAAAAATCCTTGTCAGGACCCATTGATTGATCAGCACAGGATTTTACCAGTTTCCCCAGCACCTCGTCTGGACCTGCAGCTTTGTTGGATTTTATGGCCTTTAGCACAGCTCTCACTTGATGTTCATGCAGGGTTAGTGGCTGGAGGTTAGAAGGCCTTTGGACTAGAGCGACAGAGACAGGTCTTTCAACCTCAAAGTGGGCAAAGAAGCTATTCAGCTCCTCCACCAGCAGGGTATCAGTGTTGGCTATTTTCATTGTATTGCCCTTATAGTTGGTTAGCTGTTGTAGGCCCTGTCACACCTGTCTTGAGTTATTATCTTCCAGATGCTTCTCTACCTTTCGTCTGGATTTCTGTTTAGCTGCCTTAATGCCTCTCCTCAAGTTGGCCCTGGCCTCGTTGAATTTGTCTTCATTTCCCGCCTTGAAGGTGGAATTTCAGGCTCTCAGAAGTGTTGACATTCAGAATTTACGATTACGTCACTAATTATTAGAACATTATGGTCTTAATCAATGAGGCAAGTTTCAAAGTTACATTTTGTTAACTGCCCAGTGAAAGCAATTATTCGTAAAAACTCTTAAGTTCATCTGGTGATAACATTTTCTTTTTCCTGTTCTCAATTTCAAACAAGCATAACATACAATTTGTCCCTTCACACACATGTTAGAAAACACTAATATTTTTTATTTTCCTTATTGCTCCGCAGATATACAATCATTTACCCTGAAATTATTTATAAATGTTGGTATTATATTAGGGTTGATTTATAAACAAAATACATTTATTTATAAATTTAGATAGGAGTATTGAGCTGATTTATCCTCTGGCCCAAGCATGTATGGACAGGGGTCTGCAATCTAAATTCTGCTCCTATAATTTATTTATTTAGTGGTTTTAGTGGCCCATCTTACATACATGAAATAAACAGGATGTCTTATGTTGGCAAGTGAACAAATACGTTTTTCACCATATTTTGGCTCTCTTGCCAGTGGTTATTGGCCCTCATTTCTCTGTATATGTAAATGCAGAGGAAGAAGCAGTTGACTGAAGCTGTATCTTTCATGTCTACTGAAACCAAGCTGTATTGGTCATGTCTAGATACTGTCGTCCAAGTATCTAGACTTCTATTTTTGGAAGAGAAATTTATTAAAGCGAGCCAATTTGATATAGTGGTTAAGGTAGCATGCTAGAAACCAGCAGACTATGTGAAAGCTATCTTTGGGCAAATGACTCTCTCTCTCTCTCTCTCTCAGCTCTAAGAAACAGGAAATGACAAATAACTTCTGAAATATTGCTAATATTTTTGGGGGGGAGGAGGATACGGATATTCCTGTCTGCTAGAAAAATGTGCATTATTTCTGAAATAGTATTGGATTGCTAAATGTCCAAAAGTAATAGAATGAACAAATACAGAGATCTTAATTTATGAAGTACCAGCCTGATCAGTTTTTAATTCTCATTTTGAAGGTTTATATACCATGACTATGTTCTCATAGACCTATTGAAACCACATCAATGTAATCAGTTGTTTTGTTACATATATGTTTTGTATAAGAAAGTGCTGGGACTCTTTTGTATCATATGCTGATCTTATTCTTTAAATGTAAAAAACTGCTCTTTCAGGCTGGGAAATAACATCCTTACATGACAATATCAAACTTCAATGAAACACTAAAAAAAACTGCACTAGCTTACCTTTTGTGATGCTAAATATTCCATCCCTCTTGCCAACTGGTATGTACATGAGACTAAGTCTTTGAATGTCATCTGCTCTTCAGGGACCCTGTTAATATCAAATGAATATTCCATTCCTGGTGGACGCCGGGCTCGCAGATATTCTCGCAAATTCCCTTTGGAAGCATATTCCACAAGCACATATAGAGGCCCTTTAAAGTAAGCAAATGTACAGCATGAGGAGATACTGTTGTGATTCAACATATCTATAATACGACCAGCCCAACATACACGGAAAAGGCAAACCTTTTGAAAATATTTTTTTGTGTTTCACTATTATATCATCTAAATCATGGGTATCAAACTTGGGGCGTCACGTTGCAGTCATGTGACGCCCCAAGTTTGTATCGTGACATTTTTCCCCTTTGCAAAGCTCGGGTGGGCGTGTCCTGCATGTGATACATCAGGCCTGCGGGCTGCCAATTTGATAACCCTGATCTAGACCATGATATACATAGTGAAAGATATACATTGATCATTAGGATTAAAATGTTATTTAAAAGTTGGGGGGCAATATAATCCTTGCATTTTCTTCTCATAGAAAGTAGATTAAGATATTAGAAAATGAATCTAAAAGCAAAACAAAGCAAAATTATTCCCCTGCATTTCTTTTTATCTCTCTTCATTAAGAGAGAGTCTTTATGCAATTATCCATATTAATTGTACAGTTTAGTATTTCACATAAATACTACACTTGCTCTCCTGCAACTTTCCCACAGACTCTAGGAAATTAGAATAGAAAATCCATCAATGGAGTGAGTGCAGTTAATAACTTTTCCAACTTCTGGGTTGGAGGGAATTACAGTGCACAGCAAGGGAAAGAAGGGTGGAGAGATCTAATAATACTCCTAATACTGTAATACAGTTATGTGGCAGAATTAATGATGTGGAAAGTGACATCTATGTCCAAGCACACTATTTCTGAGTTATGTTGTTTTTTTTCCAAGCAAAGTACAAGTATGCTATTTATCAGAGTGTCTTTACTGCCCCTCGGTAGTATATAGCTTCTGTGGAATGAAAAAAAAGCTCCATATTGCACAATAAAATGACATTGTTTCAGCACCTTTAGATTGCAAGATCCAAATGACACTCACCATCCTGAGTGCATGCTCCCAAAAGATTGATGATATTTTTGTGTTTCCCAATCATCTTCATCATCTCCATCTCAGACACCAGGTCAGACAAATCTTTCTCTGTGGCATCATCTTTGCAAGACAGAACAAGTGCCATGCAGTTTTAAACAATGTACAAACTCAACTCACTTTTCCATTAACTGATCTATTGAACAGATTATCCAGCTAGTAAAATGGCAGTTCTAGACCAAATCTTTAGTCCTTGCATTAATTTATACTGGCCAACCTCTTAGAAGAGCTGAAAGTAGCTTGTTTCCTTCCCAAGGAAATAAGACTATGGTCTGTTAGGTATTCTTCCTCCTTTGGTTTGTTTTTGCTACAGAGATCCAGGAGGGGAATCTAAACAATATTCCTGATCTTTCACCATATAAAGAGAGACCAGGTATAAATTTAGATTACAAGAAGCTGGCTATGTATCTATATGACTATAAATGCATAATAGCAGAATAAGACTTAAACACACTTCTATGAGCGATAAGGTATGGATTCTATTAAACCAGAGTAACTTGTTGTAAAGTTGTCTTGGCTTTGAAAATATCGCCTTTACAGTATATCTTATTTTTATATATCTAATCAGAAGTAAACCCAAATGAGATCAGGAAAACTGTGGATAGGATTGTAATCTTGGTGTTATACAAGAAACATAACAATTATTAGCAACAAATCCATTTTATTATCTCAACCCCTTCCCCCAACACGCATACTGTTTTATAAGACTTGTATCTGAGAAAGTATGGGCCTATCACCCATGTTTGTACACGAGTGTCATTCATCAGTAAAGCTTCACATATATTAAGATGAAATTTCAGGATTTCTCATCACCACACTTTTATGTGCTTTCTTTATAAACGTTTGCTCTTTTTTGTTTGTTTGTTTGTTTCAAAAAGTTTTGGATGATGTCCAAAAATTTATTTTGCTATGGATTCCTCAAATTAATATTCAATAAACCAATGACCGCATACAGCAATGTGATTAAATCAACCATAAACCTTTTTTTGCCTTGTTTGTAATTTTTGTGTGAGTGCCTTTGAATTAGTCCCTAAAATTTTCTTGGCAGCATTTTTCAGAAGTGGTTTGCCATTGCTTTCTTCCCAAGGCTGAAAGAGAGTGACTGGCCAATGGTCAGTCAGCTGACTTTGTGCGTAAGGACGGACTAGAACTCACTGTCTCTTGCTTTCCAGCTTGATCACTACACAAATAGGCTCTCTTTGTAAATAGCCACTACTAAAATTAAATATACTGCCAAATAAATTGATTTACTAGGAAAACTCTACATGGGGCTCCCCTTGAGGTGCACCCGGAGGCTCCAGTTAGTTCAGAATGCGGCTGCGCGGGTGATAGAGGGAGCCCCTCGTGGCTCCCATGTGACACCTCTCCTGCGCAGACTGCACTGGCTACCTGTGGTCTTCCGGGTGCGCTTCAAGGTTTTGGTGACTATCTTCAAAGCGCTCCATGGCATAGGGCTGGGATACTTACGGGACCGTCTGCTGCTACCGAATACCTCTCACCGACCCGTGCGCTCTCACAGAGAGGGTCTCCTCAGGGTGCCATCGGCCAGACAGTGCCGGCTGGCGACACCCAGGGGAAGGGCCTTTTCTGTGGGGGCTCCCACCCTCTGGAATGAGCTTCCCCCAGGACTTCGCCAACTTCCCGACCTCCGAACCTTTCGCTGTGAGCTTAAGACACATCTATTTATTTGCGCAGGACTGGACTAGATTTTAAATCCAAATTGGTTTTAATGGGGATTTTATTATTTTTATTATTATTTTTATTTTAATTATTTTAATTATTCGACCAATTATAATAAGTTTTTTAATGGATGTTTTATTTGTATTTATATGTGTTTTTATCTGGTTGTGAACCGCCCTGAGTCCCTAGGGAGATAGGGCGGTATAAAAATATGAAAAATAAAATAAATAATAAATAATAAATAAATAAATAAAACTGCTGAAGCCCACAGTGAACGAAATGAATTTTGGGCTTCTACAGTTTATGAGTTCAGAGACCACAAGATTAAGAAATATGATTTGCAGAACTTGTCACTTGATTCTTTACCTTTCAACATTTTCACTGCAACAGTAACCGCTTCTTTGGGCCTCTCTTTGTCGATGCCCATTGCTTCTGCCATGACTACTTGACCAAAGCATCCTTCCCCAAGAGGCTTCCCTAGCGTCAACCTGGGATGTAAATCAAGGATTAGCATAAAGCATCTGATGAACAGTTGAAATCAGTGAAATACAAGAGTGAAACATAAAAGAACCTTTCAGCAAATCGTTTTGACTTGGACAGTTCTTACAAAGAACTAACAAGGGTATTAAAATACATCCAGACGTTTGGGCACGTTCTTCCATTCAGCTTTTGAAATACGGAATCTGTGTGTAATTAATACTTATTGGCAACATTTTCTCATATACTTGGAAGTACCAAAACAGGATTTTATAGCTTGCTTGAATTCTGAAAAATGTCACTGTGATTCTGTATCTTAAAAGCACAGAACGTTTTGTCCCGAGATCAGGAATATAACTATGGGTTATGGAATGTCAACAGATCAAATGGCTATTCAAGGCTTGCAACATTTTTTTAATATTCTTGTGGAATGGACAATGATATCTACTGTCGGTATGTTTTCCGATCAGTGTGAATGCACAATGTTTTCTTTCATATAAAATTAAATGTCCATGCCATAAAACCACAGTACCCTGTTTCCCCCAAAATAAGACATCCCCTGATAATAAGACCAATCTGGCTTTTGAGCACATGGCAATAAGGCTAAGCGCTTATTTCAGGGTTCCAAAAAATATAAGACAGGGTCTTATTTTCGGGGAAACACGGTAAACGTTCTTTAAAAATAAAGTTTTAACTGAAAAAGCTTTTTTTAATTTAATCATGTTAATATTAATGAATATATCTGTTATGAAAATGTCTGCTACTTCGACAATAGACAAAGACTAAAGGGTTGTATGCTTAGTTGAGATCATGCTGTGCTCGTTCCGAAACTAAAATTGAATTTAAGATCTTGGCAGAAAGCAAACATTTGCATTGGAAAATGACTAATTTATGTGTTCTTGTGCTTCTTATATGAGTTTAAACAATGTCGTCTTTGTGAACCTACAGCCCCCCCAATCTAATAAACCTCGGTTTAAAGAGCTTCTTTCATTACAAATCTGGTCCACCAGCATTTATGCTGAATGCTGTTTTAAGTGTTTAATGCGTTAAGATTTTCCGCATTAATGTTCGCCTCAGGGAAAGGATGGCAGAGTTATGCATACAACCCCCACTGTTGACTAGAATCTTGCAGGTGGCAAGTGAAATGTATGGCATTAGCTTTCATTCACCTAATTACGAGTATTTCCATAAATATACATGAAATGCCAAAAAGCAAACTGTTCAGGGATAAATTTTAAAAATGAGTTGTTTGAAGTTTTCAAAAAATAAAATGAGGTGAATTCTAAAAACTGGATTACATGCATCCAAAAGGTTTAACTTTGGTTAACAATGAGGGCCAACCAGGGTTTTGTTTAAGGTCAGAACCAAGCTTTCTTCATTTATAATATACAAAAGAAAAAGGGGAGAAATCCCTGCATACTATGACCAGTTTATTGCCCTGCTTTGTTACAGCATTAGTAAATATGTAAAATTCTTCTGGATGAGGGATATGAGGACTGAAAGACTGAAAGATCATTTTCTTTCATAATTACTTACTTATCTCTTGGGAATTCCCATTTTGGGTCTTCTGGTAGTTCATATTCTGAAACTCCAGCCAACATGGGAGTATCAGCATTGGAAGAAAGACGGGTAGTAATTCTCACCAATGGTGTGTTGGAGTTCATAGAAGAGCTTGATTCTGCAGACACCTGTTATTTGAATACAAGATGCAAAAAGGAGATGTAATTTGGGCCCAACTGTTGCAAACTGGCACTAGAAAAGAGGACAGCCAGCTCACGGGTACTACTCGGTTTCTGAAAGGGAGTAGATGCACTACTCACAATTGTAATATCCTGGTGGGAATCTTACTATTAAAACACTTCTTTTAACTAACTTCATATTAAATTAATTATAGATCCAAATTTTCTTTAATGAATTTTGAATAGAAGTTTATATTATTTACTAACTGTATTTGTAACAATCTTTCATCCTTATCGTCCCAAAACATATTTTTAAAATATGCTGTGATTATCCTTATCCTCCTCCCACTACTCCTGTTCCTCTTCCTCCTTTTTAAAAGAGAAAATAAAGCTCAGCAGACTATCTATTCTACCCATTCATACAATTTTAGAAATTTATTCAGACTTATTAAATTTGAACAAGAGACTTTGCAATAATTTACAAGAGGAGTACACTTTATGAATGTGACACTGATCAATTCATCCATTTCCATATTATAAGATGTAAGTAATTAATTTTGTATTTATTTATTTTTATTTATTTAGGATTATTTTATTTTTATAAATCACTCAAGACTGCAAACATATCCAACACACCTTTCTGCTCCTACTGTGCCCACAACAACAACCCTGTGGGGTAGGTTGGGCTGAGATAGAGTGACTGGGCCACAGCTGTTTTTCATGGCTAAGCAGGACTAGAATTCCTGGTTTCCTACTTTCTAACCTAGTGCCTCTATCACTAGTTATGTTTGAATGTAACTTCAGTTGGATCATCTATTTATATTGTGATTATATGCAGACGCACATCCCAATCCACTCACTTTTCAGTCTTACTCTCATACATGCAAAAATAAAGTGGGAAACGTTCAGGACACCCCCTTCCCATTTCAATATTAAACATTCAACCAAAGCCAAACAAAGAAAAATTGTTTTCTTAAACACTGTTGGATTATGACCCTGCAAAGCTGCCATTCAAAATATGGAGATACATATCATTTCTTGCAACATAATCTGAGAATCATTCTGGAATATATTGCCTCAGTGAATGTCTTTCATTTATGATCTGATATGACTGTTAGATGAATAGATTTTTTTTATTCCTAATTCAAAAGTAAAATTTAGCATCCATTTATGAGCTGTTTAACTAACAATATTTATTTTATAAACATGTAATACAGTTTGAAACCTTTCTCTACAAATTCTGTAATAGAGACACCCCAAAGAAGAGAGCAATGATATCCTGTAAGAACCCATGTCCCACAAATACCTCTTTTGGTGTCTTAGTTTCCTTATTCCAGCTGACACGATACTACATGAAACTAGAACATGCTGTTAAATAAAGCAGTGCTCTCTTGTATGAATCTAGTTGACAAGAATCTCTCTGTGCTCCACAGAGATTCCGTATAAATTCTTAGAAAGGTAAAGGTGAAAAAGGGAAGAGTTCAGCCTAGAAGAAAAATTAATGGTATAGTTGCCCAGAGTCACCCTGTTGAGGTGAGTGACCATAGAATTTAAATAAAAATAAACAAGCATACACATAAATAAAGAAGACCTGGGGCAAGACAGGACAGCCTTGAGAGACATCAGGTAAACATCATCTGATGCTTTCTGTTTTAATATCAATAACTAATTGTTCCCCTATCCACACATATTTAAGTATGTTAATTACACATTTATTTAATCAGCTCACCATGCATGTGTTATGTATTCCTGCTTGCCTTGCAAATGCTATGCTTTGTGAAATGGTTGTGTCCACCATTCTTTCTTTTTTAGAAGGAGCAGGGGTTGAGGGGAGAAATAAACAATTCATCCATGGCAGCTATTTAGGGAGATGCTTTAGATGTTAAAATATTTATGATTGCTCACCATTTTTAATTATTCTGGAATTTTACCATGGGGGGGGGAAGCAGATTGTTATGGAAACTGGTAGTAAAATTAAAACAAATGTAGCTTAGGGCCATGTGAGAAATGATAGAAGACAGCTTGATGTAAAATATGCTGTTACTAAACAACAGGGATAATCACATGAAAAAACAAAGGGGGAATTATTTTAATATGAATTCAAACCTGTCAAAAAGTTATGCTCACGTTGACCAAAACAAGACCAGGACTATCCTCAGTTAAATGACAGAATAGTTGTCCAGGCTACTATAGAAAAACATTTAGATAAAAAATGTGTTTTTCCAAAGCCACTCCTTATTTTTAACAATACAGAACAATGATTGTTTTTAACGTAAACTGAAATTCCTTATATGAGATACACATATATATTAGAAAAGGATTTGAAGATTGTTCATTGCATAAAATTGTTAACAATTACAATACACAGCTCAAAAGTTTTATTTCTTTCAAAGCAGAAAGTGACCCTAGCCTCACATGGAAAAGTCTACTTAAAACTGCTTAAAACTATATTACGTATAATGAAGTTCTAGAAAAGCTAGTGAAACTTGGTTAATCCCTTTTGAGATCAAATCTGTATAGTCAATTAAACTTTTAATTTAAATAAAATATACACAGTTTATAACAAAAACACATTTCCTTTATAGCAATTATTAATCTGTGTGTGAGAGTGTGTGCATAAGTGTGATGATGCTAGAAATAGATAGATAGATAGATAGATAGATAGATAGATAGATAGATAGATAGATAGATAGATAGATAGATGAGAGAGAGAGAGAGAGAGAGAGAGAGAAAGAGAGAGGGATGGCAGGCAGGCAGAAAGACATAAAGCTAGATAGATGGAAAGGCAGAAAGATACACAAATAGGCAGATAGATAGATATAAAACGAACAAGTGAATCTCAAAGATAAATACATCTTTTGATTATTTATGGAGTAAAACTATTACAGAAGGTAAAGGACAATTAATGCCTATTTCTATGTAAAACAGTTGTACAGGTTGGTTTCAGGTACAAGAAAGCCCTTTGAGTCTAGTTCATGCTTGGTTTTCAGAAGAAAAAATGTATTTATGTTTAGACAGATTATTCTTTATTAGAGCATTTTGTTTAGAAAAGGACTTCCTTCTCTTCCTCTTTTCTTTATATATTATGTTTTCGGCACATAGTTACTTTTTCTTCAAAAATGCTGTTAACTTTTATTTTTTGAAATTTTAACTTTTAACTTTCTGATAATCAACTGGTGAATGTAAAAAAAAATCTGATCTAAGGGTATGATACATTGCTTTTGATTGAAACAGTGTTTAGAACAAGGGATTAGTAAAGACTATTTTCTATAGCAAAAACTTGGTGAAGTTTATTACGTGCAGTTTGTGCTGTACTTTACTTGATAGATCTGTTATTAGCAAATTAATTTAGACTTGTAGGTTTCCTAATCACTTGGGATCTGGCAGTTCTTCTAAACAACACGAGAGAATTAGCAAGTATAATCTTTGAATGCACTCTAGTTTCTGAATTATTATTAATGGAGACAAATCATCAGCATTCCTTTTCTCCTGATTTAATTTTATTGGGGCAATTTGTTGAAGTGATAAAGAAAATTGAAAAAATAAGTTTTCATGTATTCATTGGAAAGTCCCCTAGGAAATCTCATTGACTTGGATAATCAATTCATTGCAATAAATCTGCAGCAAAATAAAATCTCCCAAGCCTATATCACAAGAAGCACCTGGTATATTAATTCTGATAACTTAGCTTGGGAAACCTGGATTGTTAGAAGCAATTTCCTATATATGGAACTATTTCACTTAAGTCCTAATTTGTCCAATATGAATGATTTCTCACAGAAGAATTATCTCTAAAAATGTGGAAATCTAATTGCTGTATCACCAGGACTCCAAATGTCATCTAAACCAATTAACTGCTAAATTCATGTATGCTTGATTCCCCTAATGCAATGAACACCAAGAAGAAACCATACTACATTTAACTGTTTTAGTTTCTATTTAGCTGTGCTAGTATAAAAAGATTATTATTAAATCACTTCAAAAAAAATTAATCAAATTTTGGAATAAAAGTAGTAGATGGCAAACATAAAAAGAACTGCAGAAAAAACAATGGCTACCAACCTGCCTTCCATTGAGGACCTGTATACTGCACGAGTCAAAAAGAGGGCTGTGAAAATATTTACAGATCCCTTGCATCCTGGACATAAATTGCTTCAACTCCTACCCTCAAAATGACGCTATAAAGCATGGCACACCAGAACAATTAGATACAAGAACAGTTTTTTCCTGAACGCCATCACCCTGCTAAACAAATAATTCCCTCAACACTGTCAAACTATTCACTAAGTCTGTGTTACTATTAATCTTCTCATCGTTCCTATCACCCATCTCCTCCCACTTATGACTGTATGACTGTAACTTTGTTGCTTGTATCCTTACGATTTATACTGATATTGATTGTTTCCTGATTGCTTATTTGTACCCTATGACTATCATTAAGTGTTGTCCTTAGAATTCTTGATGAACATATCTTTTCTTTTATGTACACTGAAAGCATATGCACCAAGACAAATTCTTTGTGTATCCAATCACACTTGGCCAATAAAAAATTCTATTCTATTCTATTCTATTCTATTCTATTCTATTCTATTCTATTCTATTCTAAAAGGATATTCTATGGATAGAATCAATAAAGCCTTAGCCATCTCATTCAGTAACACATGATTGTAAACCAAATAAATATATTTGGATTTCTTTTTGCTTAACTACTTTGAATTTAGAGGAAAGAGTAGAAAAAATTAACCTTAAATATAATTATGCAGTAACTTTTAGGACTAGCAGAAACTGTGTATGAGTTTCTGTGTGTTTTGTATGTTTGTTATCTTTGTGTCTACAAATTATAATTTCTTTGATTTACGCTCTTGAATTGTCATTCAATTGCTATTATGGAAATAATGTTAAGTTTCAATAATGATAATAATTAGCAATCATTATGTTACTGCAAATTCTACGTCACAATGTATTAAAGTCCTACAAAGGTTCCAAATAGATACACTAGAAAATTACAGGAGTTATTTTCTTGTATAAATAAAAAACAAAGGCATGGGAAATTAACCACCAATTATTTTGGTAAACCTGCAATACAAACTATCTATTACATCTGCTTGTGGACTTCCATGTACAAATCTGTGAGAGATGACAAAAGCAAAGCATTCCAAAAGCAAAGTTTATGGTGAACCATGGCCTAACTACTGATTGATGTTTTGTGCTCTATACCAAAAATATTTTCTTTGTTATCTAAGTCAGGTCATCTAGATGTTTTTGTTTGGGTCCATTTCAATGATTTCCTTTTATCCATGATTCAGATCACTATCTTTAAGAAGGCTGAAAGAGAAATTTCTTTTTAGCTGAGAGCAAGACATTCAATTTTTCATGTGTTTTCTTATATACACAAATATGAGTGTAAAGATGCAGTAGTATGTCGTTACTCATCATTATTGGTTCCAAGAAGCACAATGAGTATCAAAAATGATGAATACCAAACAAAATTTTCCCACAAGGAATAAAATATTGTTAATTTTTTATTTCATATTACTTTCAATGGCAAGATGATGGCCATATAAATAAGAAATGATTTAATCATAATACCATGTTTCCCCAAAAATACAACTACCCGAAAGTAAGTCCTAGACTGATTTTTACACATGCACCTAATATAAGCCATACCCCAAAATAAGCCCTAATTAAGATCTCGCCCACTCCAGAGTACATGGATAAAAATTAAGCCAGGGTGGGGAAGCGAACTGCCCTACTACTTACCTTCAGACAGTTGCAGCCAGGCCTCACACACCCTGACACCTGCCTTGCTGGACGATTTCTTCTGCTGCCACCAGAGCTTTCCTGAAGGCTTCTGTAGCCAATAACAGAGCTCCAGGTTGATCGAGACCTTGCTGGCTGCAGAAGAAATTCCTGAAGGCCTCTGACAGTGAAAAAGAGGCCGGGGGTGACGCACGCAAGTAAGGTGACTCAGTGGACAACATCCCCCCCTCCGAAAATAAGACCTGATGCCTTTTTTGGTGGCAAAAAAAAGACAGGATCTTATTTTCAGGGAAACATGGATAGTTTATTTTTTTTTAAAGAGTTTGATAAAACTCATTTCCAGTGATGAGTTAATGCCACATGTAAAATCATAACATATGATTCCCCAAAATATCTTATGGGAAGTTTACTTTGAATATCAGGAACATGAGATGATCTGGAGCTTCAAAATGCCATTTATAGTAATAAAGCATTACCAGCTATATCAATACACATTATTAATTTCTATTTCTTTTTAAAGATTCTTCTCTATCAGCACACAGATACACACACAAAGACAATGTCATACATGCAAATCTCTTTATCTCTCTATAGTGTAAATCAGACATAAGGAACAAAAACATTATCAGGGATTAGAAACCATATTCCACCATGACTTATTACTATGTTGACTTGCTATAGTAAAGCATAATTATTGCTGTTCAGATGAAGACTTCTGTGCCTATGGAATTTGCATCCCCACCCTCAAATCTAGACTTATGCTGATTTTTCTCTCCTCCTGTGCTAAATCTTTTCTATTTACTGTAGCTTGGTAAATATTTCTTTTTCCCCTAGAAACTTAATCTCTCTTTCTCAATATCAGTCATGTCTGTCCTGACATTAAATAACTTACACACTTTGAAAATCAGTTCTCTAATTGAATTTGTGGACTCAAAATGGGTTTCTGAAAATTATTCACTTCCTCAATGTGAATTCCTTGGGATCAGAGTTTTAAACGTAACAACTTTCCTTTACGTTTATATCCTGAATGAACGCTCTCAGAGTTTATGCAGAGAACTGACCTATTATCCTAAATCATGACTACATTTTTGTCATTTAAACATGTTTTAAATATTTGGAATCAGACATTGCTGTGGTTTCCCCAAAAACTTTGAATTTATAAAACTACTGTTTTTTTCAGCCACTAGACACTCTCTGAATCGGAATCCTTTTGCCCCCCCAAAGGATCTGCTGGCTTAAGGGAAGGGAAATAGGCTTTTGTAACTCTTTATCTACTTTCTGTTACCTGTCTGCGCAAAGGAATGCGCTTTGTCAGTTTGTGTACCGCTGGTTGACTGCTGAAGTCTGATTTCTTGGTTGTAGATCTCATACGGCACACGATGACGGCCACCACCATACAGACAATGATGAAGACTCCCGAGCAGTAGATGGAAATCTCCACGTAGTCTGGGTATGTTGGGTAGGGTCTGTTTGTGACTGAAGCTACAGTGCAAGTGTGAAGGGGGAACAGGCGGGACAACAAATTAGGAGGCAGAAAAATGTCAAGCTGAAGAGAAAAGAAGATGTACATAGATGGACCTCAAGTACAGGTAGCCCTCAACTTACAACGGTTCATTCAGTGACCATTCAAGATTACAACGGCACTGGAAAAAGTGACTAATGACCGTTTTTCAAAGCTATGGCCTTTGTAGCATCCCCACGATCACGTGATCAACATTCAGATGCTTGGCAACTGGTTCATATTTATGACCGTTGCTATGTCCCAAGATCATATGATCACCTTTTGCGGCCTTCTGAGAAGCAAAATCAATGGGGAAGCCAGATTCATTTAACAACCGGGTTACTAACTTAACAACCGAAGTGATTCGCTTAACAAATGAGGCAAGAAAGGTCATAAAATGTGGCAAAACTCATTCAACACTTAAATGTCTCACTTAATAACAGAAACTTTGGACTCAATTGTGGTCGAGAACTACCTATACACTGCACCAGGTTTGTAAGACACCAAATGCCTAATATTTCCACAGTTGGATCCAACTTAAAGGACAGGATATTTTAGCGTTTCAGTGCTTAGCATATCTAATATCTTAGAATGTGATGAAGCTGCTTTTTCTTTATTAAATGACCCTTTCAAGATAAATTGTGAATCTGATCACTGTCGGGGTTATTAGCCAACCTATTTATATTTGAAATTAAGACTACATATTATTGGAATTATGTGTGTGATCACCTTTTCTTCTTACTCTATTTTTCTTTTTTTTAAGCCAAGGTCCTTTAGATAGGAAAACAGGCACATAATTCATTCCAGATGAATAAACATTTATCCCAATCTCCCAGTATTTGGCCTGCAGCAAATGACAGGTTTAGTAAAATAATTTTAAGGAACGTGGTAGTTAACTCTGTGGGCCACCTGAACACACAATGAAAGCCAAACAAGACTGAATGCTAGTGGAAAAGCAAGGCTTATGAGAGAACAAAGCATAACAAAGATTAGGCATCAACTACCTTGGACTTCTGTACTTCTACTGAAAGTTGGCAGGAACTATACATCAAATATTTTGAATTAAGTTTTCTCATTCATGAATACTGCCAAATTGTGCTAATTACATCAATTTTATCTTCCTATGCATCTCATATGGTAATAAGTCCAATGAACAAGGTGATAGATATTTCTAAGAGATAAGCATAGGATCAGGGCTTTTAATGTCGGAAGGAACCGAGCATATAAATTTTAGATCCTTTGAAAACTATAGCTATTAAAGCATTGCCATTTAGTGTCTTATAGTAATGTTTTTCACTTTAATGGCATTTAAGAGGATGTTAAGAGCACCTAAAACTCAGTCTTATATCCAAGAATTTTGTCAGAGCAACTCATGAAATCTAATATAAGTCTTTATAAGGCCAAAAGGGATCAAATTATTATTTTTAATAATTACTTTTTTAAAAAAACATAGTTTTTCTCCCCAAGGCTTCTGTTTTCTATAATTATTACAAGTACTATCTATTGTACTATCTGAACAATGATAAGAGTATATCATGAAAATGGTGGCCTAATTAGTTGGATATATTTGCCCTAGTAACAAATGCAGGAAGTTTAAATTTGTAATGATCAACAATTTCAAAAAATGATTTCAACACTCCTCCTAGATACAAATTAGCTTCAGCATAAATACACTCACATATCTAGGTAGGCAAGTACAGTTTATAAGTAAGCTTACCAAGGGGATATTGTACTCATATTAGATCTAGTCCATAAATGGCACTAGACAATTACAATTCTGGTTTATAGTTACCAACTACCAATGTTTATTTTGCAGATCAACCTTTTCCAAACAGATATATTTGAGTAGCAAACTTTCAATATTCCCAGCTATCACAGCTACACCTCCAGGGGATGACCAATTTTATATCCATTTGTTTTGGGTAGTATAATGATTTGCTGATATCCATGTGATTAAAAAATTATGTAAGATTAAAATAAATATGACAAACAATATCTTAGCCTGCAGTGACTTTAGAGTTTATAACTTTTTGGGTATCTTTTTTTTCACACTTTTTATTTGCATCTGTTAAAAAGCACTATTAGGAATATCAGTTTATGTAATATGTACTTAATCGTTTTACTTCAGTATTAAAACAGTAGTAATTCAACAAGTATAACCGGTCAGTATAAAAGCAATGCATATTAGAAGCTAATCTTCCACATCATCTGATGTTAATACTATTTCACATAAATTGACCAAGTTGTGCTTGAGCAGTTGCAAATAGGGTAGTAATCTGGCAAGCAGAAGCAACAGCCACTTAAATCATAACCACCTGTTTAGTGATGAATGCAGCTTGCAGCTTCAAAAGGTAATAAGTTAAAAATATAGTAATGTGGGTTTTCTTACATTAAGTGGAAAGAAAGAACCTTGGAAACTTTGAGAAAAATTTACAGCCATATATAGCCCAAGTATAAACTATATGCTTTAGTAATACATGCATGCAGGAATCTTTATATAAAACTATAAACAGAAACACACACAAACACACAGAGCAGCAAATTATTAACTGCAACTTTTAACAACTTAATGTACAGTTCTGTAATAATAACAACGTAAGGAAATAGGTTAAAGGGTTATAAAGCAAGCAGTTTTTATTCATCTAGATTTCATTATTTTCTAACTGACATTTTCAGCTAGAAAAGCAAATTACTGTGCACTTCTGCTCAAAACAGAAGCAACGTCATTGCAAGCAAGACAAAACACATTTTGCAAACAAGCAAATTACAGATAGTCCTCAACTTACCACAGTTCATTTAGTGACCATTCAAAGTTACAACGGTACTGAAAAGGGTGACTTATTACCATTTTTCACACTTATGACCATTGCAGCATCCCAATGGTCACATAATTTATATTCAGATGTTTGACAACTGACTCATATTTATGATGGTTGCAGTGTTCAGGAGTCATTTTATGACCTGACAAGCAAAGTCAATGGAGAACCCAGAGTCACTTAACAACCATGTTTCTAATTTAACAACTGCAATTATTCACTTAACAAATGTGGCAAGAAATTTATTTTATTTGTTCATAAAAAATAGAACAAATTCACTTAACAAAGTTTTCACTTAACAACATAAATTTTGGGCTCAATTATGGTCTTAAGTTGAGGACTACCGGTAGTAGCCCATTTGCTTGGAGCATGCAGCATTTAAAGAGTACACCAAATCGATTGTAAAGTTATAGAAACACCGCTTCTGTATTCCCTCTTCTGTACAGCAAATTCTCATGGATATATATCTCAATTTGCTGACGTTAATATCTTTTCAAAAGTGTTCCTTCAAATTCTCCCTCCGACTTCCTTTTAAATTCTAAACTTCTCAGAGAAACATAAACGGGAAAAGTTTATGATTGTCTTTAAAGTATTCTTCCATTTTTTTTAATGGGAAGTGGGGTAAAATAGTTAAGAATTATTCAAATGAATTCCAAAACCACCCTAGTCCATAATTTTGGACAGTCATTGAATTTTTTGGGGGAAAGGAATTGAAAAGCCCAATTGAGACAGAAGCCGTGTTATTTAATAGCAATCAACAATGAAGCAAGAAAAGGAAGAAAACCATGAGAAGATAGCAGTATATACCTGGCAGGACGGTCAACCATGCAGAATGAAAGGATATCCCAATAGAATTACCCGCCAAGCATGTATATTCCCCAGCATCCTCAAAAGTTACATTCCGTATATAGAGAACCTCAATTTCTTTGTCCGTGGTGTTAACACCGGCAGCCTAGGAAAAAAATGGAGGCAAGAGAAAAGCTAGACATTTTAGGAAATTGTTGTGGATGGGAAATGGGACCACGGGAACTTGGCACTTCCGAAGAAGCAAAATTTCACCGCCGTGGGGAGATCCCATCCACAAATCCTCAACCAAAAGGCAATTACCAACAGATCCCAGCGCACCTTAGAGAGGAATAAATCATGTATACCCTTCACCAAACCTACACTCACCACCTAAGTATGCATGCAATCAAACAAACATGGAAAAATTCGACCACAAACTGTTTTTTGTTTTTAAAAATGGCACAGAAACATAAAATGCACAAAAGAAAAAAAAGAGAGAGAGAGAGATTATTCTTCAAATTAAAGAGGAATATCAGAGACATAGACAAAAGAGTTGAAAACTAAGAGATAATACTATCAAACGGAAGTATGTTCATTATACTTTTGATAGAGGCCAAACAGTTATTTTTAAAAAAAACACCTCTCAGGCAAAATCATTAAATGTTATGCTAGTAGATAACAGAACAAAACAACATGTCAAATAGAGATGAGAAGTCAATCTAAGATTGTTTGGTGTGCCTACACTGTGTCCACTATTTGTCAGGGTTCCTGTACCTGTCCGGAGCAGGTAAGGAAAACTTTGCGAATTGACACTATTACCCTTATTCTCCCATAATAAGACATCCCCTGATAATAAGCCCTATCGGGCTTTTGAGCGCATGGCAATAAGGCCAAGCGCTTATTTCAAGATTCAAAAAAATATAAGACAGGTTTTTGGGGAAATATGGTATCGTAAACATGTACAAATCAGTGTTCACTAAAATGATCTTATTGGTATGGACACCAAGTACAGTGAGATACAATGCCATTTTTCATACTAAATCTACTCTATTGGTTCAATGTTTCAAGGTAAACAATAAGATTGCTCAAAGGGCAAAATAAAAAATCTCAAATTAAACAATGTTCTAAAACAATCAACATGGTAGCTTTACTGTTCTATTGTGCACATGAACAATGGAATTAACAATAGAGGATTCATGTCCATTGACCATCGGAGCAGGATGATTTTACATGGCTACCAAGTCTGTCACTTTATTAACAAGAGCCACATGATCGTATATAGCTTTGTACAGCTCAAGTATTTAAATAATGTAGTCAGCATTAGATTTCCAGGAAAATAGTTTATGCTGAACTGAATCTACAGGAATTCAGATCTGATACCATGGAGAAAAAGTCTAGTTAGTATATGCTACCCACATGATTACTCTTTAGTCCTTAAGTTTATCCCAAATACTAGTTGTGACTAATAGGGTAGGTATAGTCACCACATATTCTTGGAAAAGAGAAAGGGCAAACCTGAAAAAAATGGGAAATATGAAAGAGATTCATGAGGATAAAAAAGGTTTATGTTGCTTCACAAAGAAAAATTCAAGAGCAAAACCAAGAAAATAAATAATTAAGTTAAAGAAATCTGAAGGGCAGCTTCCTGAAACAAAGATCTGTCCTTTTAAAATAAAGGATATATGGTCTTTGTAAATATATGGGTATGGTAGACACACAGTCAAAGAACGAAACTAAGGGAAAGTCAGAGGTTAGAGTCCTTCAGAGTATGCTGAGAAAATATATATGGACAAATATATTTGTATGCTTCAAAGAAAAATACAAAAGGGTTCAGAAGCAGATAATTAAAAAGACATGAATACTGTTTGTGGGAATTTTTCCATGGCTACTGGAGTAAAACCAGTTGCATCTTCAAGACAGGATTATAAATGCACCAAGGTCATAGAGTTATCCTAGAAGCTGCCTGTAGAATCCCAAAGCACCACTTTTCCAGCTTCTACATCCAGCTTTCTTTAACAGACATTTTTTACCTTTATCTGGCTGAACCAAAAGCCAGGCAGACTGGTTGGCCTCCCCTATATAATTGGAGACCTTACAAATATATTCTCCAGCATCCTCCTCTGTCACATTGTACAGTTTCAGCACTTCAGCATTGGAACTATTTATCCCCGAATGCTAGAACAGACCAATAACACAGGAGAACAATGTAACTGCTACCCCAAATGTACACACCACCATGGTCCCGCCACCAAAATACTGAAGATGTCTTCAATTAGCATATGAGTAGATAAATATTATACTTATTTTATTTTTTAAAAAGAGAATAGAACGGAAAAACTCTTGAGTAGACCAACAGTTGAGTGGTGCCAACTCCTTAGATTCCGGGCTCTTATTATTTCATAGCAGAACAATATTTTGTAAGTAAATCAGTGGCTGCCAACTTGAAAGTTCATTGCCCAGTAGAAATTTCACAACAGGGTGGTGAAAAATTGACATTTCAACATCTCTGACATTCGGTAAAACCAGCACTGCCAACATTCTTTGGCAGCAAATATGACCATTTCAGAAGGCCACTTACTGTTCCCCTAGGCTTGAATATTAAAGGCAGAGTATAAGACGCTGAGCTTGTCGATCGAAAAGTCAGTAATTCAGTGGTTTGAATCCCTAGTGCCTCGTAACGGGATGAGGTCCCGTTACTTGTCCCAGCTTCTGCCAACCTAGCAGTTCGAAAGCACATAAAAAATGCAAGTAGAAAAATAGGGACCACTTTTGGTGGGAAGGTAACAGCGTTCCGTGAGCCTTTGGTATTTAGTCATGCTGGCCACATGACCACGAAGATGTCTTTGGACAGCGCTGGCTCTTTGGCTTTGAAACGGAGATGAGCACGGCCCCCTAGAGTTGGGAACAACTAGCACATATGTGCGAGGGGAACCTTTACCTTATAGTTTTCTGTATTTATTTTGAATATTCTTTGCAAAAAATAATAATAATCATAAGTAATACTAAGAAAAGGATATGGCTATTCTCTTAATAAATAATGAGATCTGAAAAATAAATCATTTTGCTAGTAAATAAAAGGATTTCTAGAGCAGTGTTTCTCCACCTTGACAATTTTAAATTATGTGGACTTCGACTCCCAGAAATCCCTAGTCAGTATGCCTGTCCCTAAATCGTAAAAGTTGCTGAGATTGAAAAACAGTGTTGTGTAAAGGGTAAATTGCCAAACAAATGTTTGCTTTTGTTTCTGTCAAGAGTGGACAGTATTGTTAAGTCACCAGATGACGTCAAACGGTAACTCCCGTGAGTGCCAGCTCATTTTCGCACAGGTAAAATGAAAACGTTCTAGTTCATTCAAATGAATTTGTTCTCTTGGTTCCATTTCACAATAACATTTGTAAAATAATTACTTATTGTCTCAAAAATGTACAATAATGATAATAGTAATAAATTTACCTTTAAAACTTCCAAATGTGGTAATCCATCTGGTCCATATTTACTTCCATTCTTTTCTACGTGTTTTATCCATTGGATATGAGGCTGGGCATCACTGTAGACTTTGCAGACAAACTCGGCATCGGTCCCAACAACTGCAGAGGTATTGGCTGGTAGACCAGCTTGCAGGATAGGCCTGTGTGGTGATCTCTCTATCAAGAAAGGGATTGTGGGGGTGGGGGGGGGAGATACAAAAGAGAGAAATGAGCATACAAAGATGCAAAATTCATTAATGTGGCCAAGATAAGTGTTAGTGCACATGAAAAAACTTTTGGATGAATGAATATCACAACCAAACAGAGAAAAAGCTATACTTTCAAGATTTATTTTATTTTATTTTTTATTTATTTATTTTGTCAAACACAACAATATATAAGTATAAGCATGAAATAACCACACAAATTGAATACAACCAAAGGGAACTTTAGGATAGGAATAGTAGGCATGCTGGTGCTCTTATGCACGCTCCTTACAGACCTCTTAGGAATGGGATGAAGTCAACAGTAGACATTCTTTGGTTAAAGTTTTGGGGATTTTGGGATGAGACTACAGAGTCAGGTAGTGCATTACAGGCATTAACAACTCTGTTACTGAAGTCATCTTTTCTACAATCAAGACTGGAACGGTTCACATTAAGTTTAAATCTATTGTGCGCTCGTGTATTGTTGCGATTGAAGCTGAAGTAGTCTTCAACAGGAAGGACATTGTAGCAGATGATTTTATGAGTTATACTCAGGTCATGCCGAAGGCGGCAGAGTTCTAAATTTTTTAAACCCAGGATTTCAAGTCTGGTGGCATAAGGTATTTTGCTGTGAACAGTGGAGTGGAGAACTCTTCTTGTAAAATATTTCTGGACACGCTCAATTGTATTAATGTCCGAAATGAAGTGTGGGTTCCAACAGGAGAGCTGTAATCGAGAATTGGTCTAGCAAATGTTTTGTATGCTCTAGTTAGTAGTGTAATCTTTCCGGAGAAGAAGCTATGCAAGATTAGGTTTACAACCCTTAATGCCTTTTGGTGATGTTGTTGCAGTGGGATTTGGCACTTAGATCATTTGATATGAGAACTCCAAGGTCTTTGACAGATTGAGAGTCATCTACAAGGTCATGTCCATCAAGCTTGTATTTAGTGTTCTGATCCTTTTTAGGGGTGGGATGGATCTCGAGTCTTTAAGTTTGTTGTTTACAAAATTATAGAAAATGCGATTGGATTTTGTACGCAGAAGGTCTTCTTGTTTGATATGGTAATTGGTGCATTGAATCCTTATTTGGTGGCATATATTTTTGTAGCAGTTTTTAAAGTTAGCTACATAGTCAGTTTTGTTTTTTCGCGGAGGTTTTTTTTTTGGATTGGAGCTTTTTTATTGTTATGGGTAATTTGTTTTTCCTGATTTTGGTGGTGATTTGTGCTACGTATAGTTTAATGACTCTATTGACTTCAAGCAAGAAAACACTACAGTGGTTTTCAGCAGTGATACAGTTAGAGAATAGAATTTGCCAGTCAAGAGATGAAAGGTTGGTATCTATAAGATCATAGTTGGCTTTTTGAAGTTGTAGTTTGGTATACTATTATTATGGAGATTATTGTAAGCGCGTATATTGACACAAAAGTCTATCATGCTGTGGTCACTGTTGGAAAAGGGTTCTTTTATTTGTAGTCCATAAATTGAGTTTGCGTTGTTGCAGAAGATGAGGTCAAGGCAGTTGTTGAGTCTTGTGTTGTTAGTTACTAGTTGATCAAGACCTAGATTTGTAACAGCATTGTACAGGGTAGTATGGATGAGCTCAGTTGTACATTCATTTATTTTCCAATTAATAAGAGGTAGGTTGAGTTCACCCAGAAAGATGAGAAGATAAGGGCAAGAGGCAGCCCATGTTAGCAGTGTGGTTAACTTGTTTGCATGTGCGATGTTGTAGTCGGGGGTTCAGTAGCATAGTAAGAAGCGAAGTGTGATGTTAAAGGACAGTTCGCAGGTGATAGTTACTGGAAGAGTGAGTTTATGTGCAACTTGAATATTTTTTAGATTCAGTGACTTTTTATAAAAGATAGCCACTCCATCTCCCCTGCGGGTTTTGCGATCCGACCAGAAAACATGATATTCTCTTTCTGAAATGATGGAGTCAGGGAGGGATGAGTTCAGCCATGTTTCGCAGACAAATATAATGTCGAATGTACCAGTATTTAACAAGAGGAGAAATTCAGGCATTTTGTTTACAATGCTTCTTGCATTTATCAGTTTGTATTTAAGTTCAGCAGTGGCTGATATAGAGGAAATAAGGGGCGTGCGTACCTAGTTTTGGATGATAGCTGGTTGAAAGTTCTGTACGATGGATGGTTGGATGTTTTGGGTGATGGAGGGTTGGATGTTGGGCAAGTGATTGTAGGTTTTTCTTTTTATGCAGTCAGCATGGTAGTCAATGTATAGGTTGGATTCACCTTCATCTTGCCGTCTTTTGAGTTCTGTGCGGAGTTCGTGGGAGCAGATCCATTGCAGAAATGATAGATCAGGCCGTGAAGTTTGCTGTGGTTGGGGTGGTTCTGGCAATTGAATTTATAGCATAAATGAATTTTTGTTTGCTGGTCTCATTTATGCAGATGACTATGCAGAATCTAGGCACCACTTAACCATCACTGTTTTTGTTTTCTGGTCCATCTCTGGAGACTTCGATTATTTCATCAGGGGAGATGGTGGGTGTATTATAGTTTCTAATGATGTTATGAATCTTAGTGATATCTGGTTCACTGGTGTTATCTAGTCCAAATAATATAGCATTTTGACGTTTTTGTTCTCTCTCAATGGTATCTTTGACGAGTATGGCTAGGTTGTTTGGCAGATATTTGTGGTTTAATGTAGGTTGTGGGTTAAGTTTAGATTATGTTGTTTACAAATTAACACTGAACTACTACTGAAACATTATCCTTAAAGGAGCAAAGAAAGAAGTTTCACAGGAAATATAGAGCAAAGATTTATAGCAAACTTCATCAATTACAACTTTTTTAGTTACTGAGACTTGATTATCACTTTACCAGTGATGATGTATTTACCACATTTAATAAAAATGGAAGATTTTATATATGCATTGATTAAGTAGTATTTATGTTCTACATTTGAAACCAGTGCAGACATTGAGATAAATACATCAATACAACATGCAAAACGATGGATGGATGGATGGATGGATGGATGGATGGACGGACGGAAGGAAGGAAGGAAGGAAGGAAGGAAGGAAAGAAGGAACGAAGGAACGAAGGAACGAAGGAACGAAGGAAGGCTAATGTTAATATGTTAATAGCTAAATATGATGGTAATCACTTAATGGTAATCAGGATTCCTGCGAAGTACAGAGTAGACAAGTATAGTATCATTTCAAATCTATCACAGTAAAACAAAATGATCTGTGTAGTCCATGATAGCTTTATTCCATCTGGGATAATTCTGCATTGCAGAATTCTGCATGTTTCAGTTTCAGTTCTAAAAGACATCAATCAGGTTATGGAAACTTTTTTTCCCCATTTCTTGTTATTATTTATTTATTTATTTATTGAATTTTTATATCGCCCTTCTCCCGAAGGACTCAGGGCGGTGAACAGCCAAGAATAAAACTCAATATATATACAATTAAAACCAGAATTTAAAACAAAGCAAATTACAGAAAAAAGGCTGACATTAAAATTTAAAAATTTAAAAACCCTAAGACAATAAAAACCCAATTTAAATAGTAAAACTATTATGCCAGTCCCGCTTGAATGAATGAATGAATAAATAAATAAATAAATAAATAAATAAATAAATAAATAAATAAATAAGTGTGTTTTTAGCTCACGGCGAAAACCGTTTATGTAGTTATAAACCTTGATACATCACTTCAATACAGTGATGTTTATAAATATTAATTGGAGATTATTAACATTCTATTGTTTTATTTATTTATTATTTAGATCATTTAGATCAGGGGTCTCCAACCTTGGCAACTTTAAGACTTGTGGACTTCAACTCCCAGAATTCCTCAGCCAGCAAAACTGAAGTCCACAAGTCTTGGCAACTTTAAGCCAAGGTTGGAGACCCCTGATTTAGATTATTGAAAATAGAGAAAAATATTCTATCAGTATTAATTTCAATTTAGAATGTCAATATTATAAGCATAAAATTGATTCTTTTCATCCAAAGTTGAGTTTAACACTGTAGAACTTCTGCAAAATGCATCACAATATTTTATAAAAACACACACACACACACAAAATTTAACAAGGATCAAAATGCTTAAAAGTAAAAATTCATGTTTTACAATTTAAAAGATGTCAGTTTGGAAAAATATTTTCTAAGAATCTTGGGCATTCTCCAGTTAGACTGCTTTTGCAAGACAGCTGCACAGAAATCATTACATGCCCTAACTTACTGTACAACACAGTCTTCTAAGTCATGGCCGATTGCTGTAATTCCAAAAAACAAATATTCTTATTATTACTTCTTTGTGGCATTATCAACCCAACATACGGTTTTGCAAATCACAAAACACATGACATCATCCTGTGGTTTGGAGCTACAAAGACTTGGTACTCAGGGTAAAAGGAATAGATTATTCACACCCATCTTTTAGTGTCACAACATGATATATGTTGGTGTTTTTCCAAGAATCTTTTTTGGGAGAACACCAAACTGGCTTTTTTGAATCTAAATTAATTTCTTTCTTTCTTTCTTTCTTTCTTTCTTTCTTTCTTTCTTTCTTTCTTTCTTTTTTCCTTCCTTCCTTCCTTCCTTCCTTCCTTCCTTCCTTCCTTCCTTCCTTCCTTCCTTTGCAACAAAATTTTGGGGTTTAATTGTTATTGTAAGTTGGGGACTACCTGTAGTCAAAACAATGTGCCAAAACTGCCAAACAGTAAATATCTCCTTTCAGTGAGGACCCTCTTGTTCATTGGGAAGAAAAATGATTCCATATATATTTAATTCTTTAAATACTCAGCAGATTATACATATGTAAGTGTACCAGGGATTTTTTTTTAATGGAAACAATTATCCTTAAAACTTTGGACTGAGAGGTATACCTCCTAAGATAAAGATGAAGTTGTAACATTCTTACTCACAATAAAAGATCCCTTCCTAGGTTGTTGTTTTTTTCTAAAAATCTGATTGTGGCAGCCTATAAAAACAAAAAGGATTTAATTTATTAATGGTACATCTATTTAACAGAAAAATTTAAATAGTGTCCAAATGCCAAATGTTTGGGGGGAATCTTTGATTCTACTCAAAAGTAGAATCCCGAGTTTAAATAGCAAGCAACAGCGCTGCCAAACAATGAAATCTTTCATACAGCGGGGCCATCACAAATGCCTCCCGGGAATGTATTTGCTGATACAGCAATGGCACTGCAGTACAAAGCAGCTGTCTTTAACTTGTGCCCCTTGGAAAGCTTGTTTTTAAATGATTTCACAGCTATATGTGGAATTGTGCTTAGGTCTTAACTCCGTGGAAGCAGAATTTCATGCCAGGCACTGACTACTTGAAAGAATCTCTATTAAAAATTACGCTCGGTTCTTGCCCTCAAAGTTTCAAAGGCAAATCCTAAAGCCCATAAGCAATGAGTGTGAAATCTCAGATACAACTGGAAAGAAGACAGGAGCAGGGAATGGAAGACAAGAATGGACGAATCTTGCTCTTTCGTATGTAATGTATTAATGTGTTTTGTATCTGTTGGCTTTCAGCAGGTATTTCCAGGACAGACTGAATTTGCTTAGAGAAGGGACTAAAGAAGTATTAAAAGATGCTGCACAAAACATTCCATTCTTATTTGCAACATTTCTGTCTTTCTTAATGCATTTTAAACATGTATATCCTGCCTTTCAACATGTCTGTCCTAATCAGAAAGCAGTTTCAATAATATCCATAGAATACAATGGGGGTGGGTGGGGAGAAATAGATAAAATCAAAACCATTTAAGGATGAGCAATCAAACCAGAGACCAGTCAGGAAACAATTAATCCTTTAGCAACTATAATTGAGATTGACATTTGATCAATAAGCAAAACGGTCACTACTAATTCTGGCTGTGTTTAGGATTTTACTTCAGGGCTGCAAAGATCATAAATGCAAAGACTGGTCATAAAGTTACTTTTTTCATCATTGCAATGACTGTGAACGGTCCCTAAATTGGCAGTTGCTAGATGAGAACTCCCTCAAGGTCCAAAACAGGAGTCGAATCACACAATTCCTGCATGAAATGATACACAAGAAGAGCTCCCAGATCTACTTCCACTGTTGGCTTTGAAAAAATATCAGAAATGAAACGGCATCCTTCCAGCTTTTGCACTTATGATTCATGTTTTACCTTTCTAATGTTCTGCTTCATCAGCTGTAGAAATAGATCGCATAAAAACAGAGTGAAAATTGTGGTATAAGGTATACATTACTATTTTTACAGTGGTGGAAATAATGTATAAAATTTCCCACCTTTTATAAATAAGATCCAATTTCGTAACTCTTATCCTTCTTTGATTGGAAAAACAAAAAAACCTGATCGTTCTTTAACAGCATTCTACCTTTCCAAAAATATTACAATTGTCTACAGTACAAAAATGAAACCTTGGAGAACACTATTTAAAGTGTACTTAGAAAGTCAGCAAGCCTCATGTTTCATTGACCCACATCAGGGTTTGATTCTTTTAGTGACCTTACTCCTTGCCCTTAAATAAAGAAGAAAAATAAGGAAAGGGGGGGGAATCTTCCCATATCTTAAGGATACCCTCCCCAACCTTTGTATTAAGCTTGACACAAGTTTTAGATCCATATACCAATGCAACTGAAATATGACAGCTGATCTAATGTTGAGTTCTTTGAATCTAAACTGTATTAATCACAGAAATATTTACATAAAAGTAGCTCTGGGTGTGCATGGCTAAAAGTAAACACAAATCTTTAGTATACAAATGATTAAGCTTTTCCAAATATTCATCTAACAATAAATAACTCCAATCTGACAAAAGAATAACTTTTAGACTAGATTTCATGCTCACGTGCTACAACACAAAAAGTGTCAGGTTTTCTGAATAAGGATCCCATATATAGCTTCACTTAGCTATCATCAAGTATTAAGAACATATGGTAACATGACAACAAATGCTAATGACCAAATGAAACCAAACAACACTAATTATATATATATATCGCTTGTTAAAAAGGTGATCTCAGTATGTTTGCTGTTATTTCTTTGCTGTTACGACAGATAATTCGGATGATTCTCAACATGCCATGAAAGCATGGAGATCATAGAATGATGGGCTCCTAGCAAAACTTCTTAGCCACATACAATGTCAAAATCAGGAGTCCTAGGAGTTCAAATGAATATAAGTTTAAAGTTGTCTGCAAGAATCTGAACTACTAAGACAAAGAAGGCCTCTGGTGGCTCAGACTGGTAAGACAGTCTGTTATTAACAGCAGCTGCTTGCAATTACTGCAGGTTCTAGTCCCACCAGGCCCAGGGTTGACTCAGCCTTCCATCCGTTATAAGGTAGGTAAAATGAGGACCCAGATTGTTGGGGGGGCAATAAGTTAACTTTGTATATAAATATACAAATAGGATGAAGACTATTGCTAACATAGTGTAAGCCGCCCTGAGTCTTCGGAGAAGGGATATAAATGCAAAAAAAAAAAAAAAGACACAGAATATTACTTGAAATGGAATAAATTTTATGAGTGGTTAGAGGTAAGACATAGAAATTAGATGAAGAAACATTATTGCTATGTATGAATTAAATATAAAGATGGTTTATAATTATAAATATGCCAATATAATTAACAGAATTATAAATTAGCTAATATAAAGAGAAATTTAGCCAAAACTATTCTGTTACATTATTACTATTGTTACCAGTATATGTGTTAATGTTTCTTTTTGTTCTCTCTTTGTTTTTCTTTTGTAAATGATATACCCTGACAATACACTGTATTCAAAATGTTTATGAATAAAAAAAAAGAATCTTAACTACTAACAATCAAAGCAAATTGGCGGCAGATAAGAATCAACTTATCTACAGAATTCAAGATGGCTGGACTTTGATCTCCATGAAGGGCTCAAGACTGATGACACATTTGACCCTCACTCGGGCTCAGCCTGGTCAACTCCTGCATTCAATTCAATTGGATTGAATGGATGGTTGTGTAAATTGAACATTCAAGATATTATTAGAAAAAAATAGAGAAACAAGATAATTTCTCAACATAAGAGACCCTTTCAAAGCAAGCACACACAGGAGCTCTGTGAACATACACGCACGCACACACACACACACACACACACACACACACACACACACACATACACACACACACACAGTATATGCATACATTAACCTCTCATGCATTTCAAAAAGATAGCAAAGATCTGTGGTAGATCTATGATAGTGGTATGCCAGGCAAATCACTTCACACATTATTTCAATGTGTACAGGTAGTTTCTTAACTTGTCCCCACATAAGTGTCTTTCTTCCTTAGGTTTCCCAGAGTTTTGGAAAGTTTTCACACATAAGCAACACATTCCTGATTTTAGTGCAAAAAAGTCTGCACTGTATACCACTAGTTTGCTATATGACCAGTCTTGTCTAGCACATTTTTTTATGTAAGACATAGACTTGAAGTTTATCCATGTTTAATACTCTTTTGCCTTTGTGCATGATATGCCACCATCATCTCTTCTAATAAAGAAAATGAGTATTTGGTGGTGTTTTGAAAAAGGGTAACAACAAAATGCAATATACAAACTAAAATGTCACACTACTAATTAAATTATGGATATAATCTAGCATTCACTGATTAATATAGTGGTACTTACGAGAACTGGCATATATTAAAAACAGTGATAGAATCAATGGTCTTTGTTTAAGTAAGGAAGATTATAGTTTTTCAATGCTGGATAATCATTGTTATATGACTAGAATAAAATACATTTTCTTTTATGTATTACTAGATGATTCTTTACTACCGCGACATCTGTATATGAACATTTTTCTAATCCTAAAATTGGCCATAGGGTCAAAACCTTTGGTTTAGTTGGTAGCAGTGCATATTTGCCAGTAACCCAAAATTCTCAAGATCCTTGTATCTTTATATATCATTAAAACAGAGACATTTAACAATGAATTATGAACATCAGTACTATGTTAAAATAAATTCAAATAAAGAAAATAGTACAATAATTCAACTTGCTCAATAACATGAAGGGGTAATGTTGATTTTTCAAGTGCTGCTTTGGTAGTAAACAAGTACAAGCAATACGTCCATGCTAATAAAATATGCTTGGGGCTATATCAGGAAATAAATGTAAAATCAGTAAGATAGGCTTTAATTTTACATAATATAAGTCTAAAATATCTCCAACATAAATATTAATGAAGATTTTGCCTTTATTCTGCACAAAAAAATAGTGTAGTATAGTAAAAGAAAATTTAAATCATATTTCAACCCATATCATGAGTTAAAATGTTAAAGGTGAAATGTTATTTGCCATATAATCAGTTTACATCCTTAAATCATATTTTTCTTGTAAGAAAATAGGAGTTAAATTCTTACTAGACTGCAGACCAAGGGGCAGTTGCAATCTTTTTGTTAATAGCTTTTAAGAATCATGTCAACATTAAGCATACCATATCTGGACTTTGAGCAACTGGACTCCTTTTCTAGATGGTAGCAAAGAATTATCAAAGTTACTTCAGCTATACCTAGTATGGCAAGATATTGTGAAAAGACTGGGGTCTACAAAACTCCTTAAGATATTTATTTATTTATTTATTATTTAAATTTATATACCGCCCTATCTCCCAAAGGACTCAGGGCGGTTCACAGGCATATAAAACATCAATATACAAAATTAAAATAATCTTTAAAAAACTTATTCCAATGCCCTATTATTAAAAATAGAAATATAAATATTAAAATCAATTTAAAACCCCTGTAAAATTTAAAATCTAAGCCAGTCCTGCACAGATGAATAAATGTGTCTTGAGCTCGCGATAGAATAGCAAAAGGTCTCAACTGTTAACATTTGAGGTCATGTATCTTATTAAAGGGAGAAAGAAGAAACTGAATTAAAATATACAGCCAAGTTGGTTCCTTGCATTTAATTATCTCATAATTTTAAGGAAAGAAACACTGGACAAGAATTGATAGAGAACTTATTAATTTGCAGCATGAAGTCCCTTTTTCATGACTTTTGGCATATGATTTCTTCAACAAGGAGCTTAAACTCTGCAAAACCTTCAACAATTAATTGAGCTTTCTGCGCACATTACTTAAAAGGTGGATTAAATGTGGTGAATAGAGTCAATCGTGGCACTAAATCATGGTTTGATTAACCATACATTTATTAAATAAATTACAATTGTATAGCCCAAAGCATGATTTGGCTTATTTAAAAAGAGAGACCCAGGTAGTACCTTTACCAATTAATAATTTTTAGTTGAGATACAGCTCACTTCATCAGATGCCTGGTTGATTTACTCAAGTGCTATGGTAATCAAATTATATTCTGATTTATAGTAATATATAAATTAGTATGCTACCTATCTAGAGAAAAAATACAGTTCCCACACAGTGAAGATTGACAGCTTTTATACCAATAACTACTTGGTATATTTTATAATAGAAGATAATAAAAACAGAAGATAATAAAAAGTAATCCCAGAGGTCTAGTAATATTAACAATAAATTTATTATATCCATATATAGGAATGGTGGCTAATATGGGGCCCTTCGGTTCTTCTTCCATTACCTTGGCCAAGTTGATTGGGTAGCTGAATTCAACAACATCATGAGGACCACACATTGTCACATCCCATTTAAAGCATAATCTGGCTTTTAATTGTGTATCTTTGTCTGTTCACCTATTTGGGCAATTCCATCAAGAACACTTTTTCTATCTGGTTTTTCCATGGGAGTAAGAGCTTCATATTAGTTTAGTTTAATTAAGTTTAATTTAGCTATTTTCTAAAATGTAGCTAAATATTTAACAGTCAACCAATATCCTCACTACTCAATATTTTTCCAACTAGCAAATGATACAATCTTTAAGGAAGTAAAACACTATAGCTTCATTTTAATACTGATGAGAAATTATTGCAAGGAGTTGATTGACAACAATCATTTTATAGTTCAGAAAGTTTATGAGCTAGCACTTCAGTCAAATGTTCAACAGATATTCTATAGAAGCACTCATTGTATCTGCAAAGCTTTTAATAACACCTTAATTCCAATTTAGTAAAGCAATGCAGAAGTGAGTTTTAAATAGAGCTTCCCTTTACCATTTTAGTCCAAGTTCATTATGAAAGGGGGAAAGTAAAAGTAGATGTTTCTGCTAAACCTAATTCTAGACATCCTTTTATGATGGCAACATTTTTTATTAAAAGAGGTAATGATTTGGTCGCTGGATTCAGTTGCTTAGTCTATACGTTGTCACAATTTAATTTAATTAATTAACTGAATTAAAGATATCCATGGTGCTTATTTTTACAAGGATATAGTAGATCAGGGCAAGGCAACCTTTTGTAGTTAAAATTACATTCAAAATTTTAAGAGCATATGATGGATGCAAATACAGAATAGCTGCAATGAAAGACTTCTTATTCTTAAAATGGCTTCCAAAGTGGGCATATCTAATGACAAAACATCCATTTATCAGAAGGCAAAGTAGCTTGTCTGGATGCTTTCTAACATCCCAGTGGGATCTTTTGGGGCCCAAACATCCTGTCACAATAAACTTGATGATAAAAAGATGGTATTTTGGTTTTCAGCATGCCTATTCTAAAATTAAAATCAAAAGGTCAGATTTCTGCAGGTACCAAATGAGTTATCAATGGGCATATTATTTCTGATAATACAACACTCATTTAGTGTCCATTCAAAGTTACAATGACACTGAAAAACTTATGACCATTTTTCTCACTTACAACCATTGCAGCATTGCAGCGTGGACACATAATCAACATTTAGGCAGTCGGCAAGTGACTCATATTTATGATGTTTGCAAATGTCCTAGGGTTGCGTGGTTACCTTTTGCAACCTTCTGACAAGCAAAGTCAATGGGGAAGCCACATTTACTTAACAACTGTGTGTTGTGGTTGTATCTCTAGGCACTATCATGCCGATTCCTATCTTTGTCCATTATTGCTCTAGATGTGCAAGTTAGGAAGTTTTTTTTGTTTCTGTTTCATATTTCACATGAAGTAAAATGTGTAATACCGTACTTTTAATATGTAAAGTATAACTAGGAAGAGAACCCATATTACACCATGGCTGTGCAGATAAATAAGGACCATGCTGGTACTGCTTAAAGCACCTAAGGTTTTCAGAAATCTAATATGCTGCATGAGCTTTTTATGAGCACTTTTCTTCTATTTACCATATTGTTTTTATCTGCTACTATCTGCCTAGAAATAGTTTTGCATAAGTGCAAAATACAGATAATCTTCAATTTACAGCCGGTTGTTTAGCAACCGTTCAAAGTTATGATGGACTTTTAAAAAGCACAGACAGAAGGGCAATTGCTGAACTGGACTGGAGAACGGAAGTTAAGTCATGTAAACTTGAGCTCCTTTTTTCCAGCACAGCATTGAATTTCCCTTCCATGCATGGAGGGGCAAAGGCAACTCCTCAGTGGACTGGAGAAAGAAAACTTGAATCACAAAAATCTATTTTTCCTTTCTCCAACCTGCCACTGAACTTCCCTTCTATGCATGGAGGAGAGCTGCCTGTCTTCCTCTGTCTTACAAGCTGCATGGCCAGCTAACAACTGCAATCCTGGAAAGCCAGGATTGTGATCATTGAGCTTGTGTGGGTATCTTTCTTACTACCCACTTTGTTCAATGGCTAAAAGCCAGGTCTCAGTTGTAGTCATAAGTTGAAGACAACTTGTATGTTGCAAATTTACTTTCCAAATTTTCAAAAACAAGGCTAAAAGCTATGCTAAATGGGTCATATTAGAGAGGCACCATATTTGAGAAGATTGATCTACTATGTCACCCAGCCAGCGCTATATCCAAAAACCAGCACAAATGAATGAAATAAACATGAGAATATTCCCACCAAAACGGTATAACTAGATTTTTAATAACTCAGATTCCTTTAAAAACAAATTCTGTATGCAAAAATGATGCATTAAACCAGGGGTCTCCAACCTTGGCAACTTTAAGTTCAACTCCCAGCCAGGAAAGCTGGCTGGGGGATTCTGGGAGTTGAAGTCCGCCAGGCTTAAAGTTGCCAAGGTTGGAGACCCCTGCATTAAACAAAGCTCAAGACTCCTCACCAATCATTATTATTCAAATGGAGTTATAATTAGCTGGTAAAGCAAAGAGTAATTTCTACAATATATTCTGAACAGCATTTCACCAAATAAACATCAAAATGCATTCTTTATTAGTGAGTGCATTGAAGAGATTTAAGAAATAGCATTAATCACCAGCCAGTCAGAAACTGGCAGAAGATGACATGAATGTTCTTGTTTTAAAGTGCTTGCTTGTCATCGCTGGCTGATGGTCTTAATACCAGTCTGCCCTTGTGAAGCGGGTGGTGGGGAAAGAGCCCAATACCAAAGCTATTGTTATACTGCTGTGGTATGAATTCCATCAGCTTCCCTAGAGGAAAAATGTGTTTCTGGTGAGGAAAAAAAGGTTGTAATGTCTATTCTACTAATCTTCAAGTTAACCAATGAGATCTCTCATATGGCATAGGCAAAACCAAACCTTTAGAACTTCTGAGGGAGCAAAAAACTAAATAAATCATCCCTTGGGTGAGGAAAATGTGAAACAAAACAATCAATAGTGTGACTTAAGGATTAGGTTTTTGAAAAAGGATAAAACAGAACTATTCTGGAATGTAAAATGAAAAACCAAATTTCTCATAGATGAAGCTGGAACTTGGGAGAAAAAAGTAAGTTTCTCCTAGCAACCTCCTTGTTTAGAAGACCCAGCTTTTGGGAATGTTTACAGATGAACATCAGACAAGTCAACTCAAAGAAAACCTAGGCTTCATGTAGTATCGCTGCATCAGCTTCCAACTGCAGCAGGGTCTATAATGCTACAAGGCCAGGTCTGTTAAAATAAACAGATTGTGCCATGTGTGTAGCTCTAGCTGAAATCATAGCCTGAAATGTATTTTTGGTTTTATATAGCTGACATATACAGATAGTCTCAAGTTAATTATGGTAATTGGGACTGACAACTCTGTTAAACAATACAGTCATAAAGTGTGGTATCATATGATCTTGACAACTTAACAATAGCTGTTCAGACAATTCTAGTTGTGGTCATTAGGGAAATCTTGTGTGGTCATTAGGCATAATGTCACGTAATCATTATTTGCCACCTACTACTGGCTTCCCCATTGGCTTTGTTTCTGGAAAGCCAGCAGTGAAGTTGGCAAATGGCCATTCCCATGATGGCAACCCTATGGAACGCATGCCGAAAGTGGCACGCAACGCCCTCTCTGTGAGCACGCAAGCTGTTGCCCCAGTTCAGCTGCGCCACACATGCATGCGTGCCTCCTGCCAGCCAGCTGTTATTCGGGTCTCTGTTGTGCATGTGCAGAGGGCGTGCAGGGGGGGCACACGTGCATGCACGGGGTGTGGTGCACTCCGGGTGCATGCACATGTGCAGCGGGGTCATGAACACATCGCATTTTGAGGGGTTCGGGCATATACGCTTAGGGCACTCGGTCCAGAAAAGGTTAGCCATCACTGGCCTATTCCATAATTGCAAGCTGGTAGCCAAACACCCAAATCATGATCATGTGACTGCAGGGATGTTGTGACTGGTTGTAAGTCCCCTCATTTACCACTGTCATAACTTTGAACGGTCACTGAACAAATGATCATTAATCAAGGACTATGTACATTCCTGGGCTGATATATGAACATTTCTTCTCCGGAGCTTTAATCTATATTAAAACATAAAACAAACTAAATGAATACAAGGTAAGTATTTGAGGCGTGTCACAAAGAAGAGGGGGTTAGCCCACTCTCTAAGGCACCTGAAGGCAGGAGGAGAAGCAATGGATAGTATTAATCAAGGAGAGATTCAACCTACAACTAAGGAATTAATTTCTTGACATTTAGAACAATTAATCAATGAAATGGCTTGCCTTCAGAAGTTGTGAGTGGTCTATCACTTGAGGTTTTTAAGAATATATTGGACAGTCATATGTCTGAAATTGTATAGAGGTTGGACTAGAAGGCCTCCAAGGTCCCTTCCAACTCGTTATTCTGTTCTGTTCAGTATAAAAGAATCCACAAAGGAGCGTTGTATAGCATTATGTTATAATTAAATAGTTTTTATTACAAGAGGAACCAAGAAATTTTCTTATACTAAATTAAATAGTAAGCCCACCTAATTCTTATTTACTGGGGATTGTCTGATCCACTTCCCCAAATTTTCAGACAGAAATCTCAGTCCTGTCTAATCACTAATATACCATAAGTTGAAGCTAGTTTCAAATTCCCATCATATTTTATTAGATTGCGGTTGTTTTTTGAACAGTGGTTCCAACAAGTTCTAATATCAGAGTATCAGAATACCCTTTTGCTATCTCAACATTTTTACAATAGCCTGGAAAATTCACAACTTCTCCCCATATGCTTAACTTTACACACAAGCTTTGCACAGTTCTTAATCCCTAAAGTACACATTTTTAAATGTTCTCAGCTTCCAAGAAAAGGTCATAAAGTAATAATACACTGGAAAGGGTAAATGAGTACCAGACCTCTTTCATATTCACTTCAGCATTCAAGCAGGGAGCAGCAGCACTTCACTCTCCAAAATGAGTTGGGGATATTAAGCAATATATATATATATGTATATTGGCTTTACAGCTGATTGTCAGCTCTGTACAGAGTCGCTGCCATGTTGACTAGAACTCTGCAGTAGGCAATTGTGCTTAAGTTTGCTTAAGTCATCAGTGCAATCAAAATGTGAGAGGCCACTTAGCTCTCCTCACATGACAGGCTGAGAAAGCAAAAAGAAATCTGAACAAGGCTACGAGGCACTTTCCTTCTGCACAAAAAGCAAGGGCATTTCTACATAGGATCTGCGCCAATTCAAAAGCAGTTCCAGACCTGACTGATTTCACAATATTGGCTGAGTTTGCAGCTCGGCTAGTTTCTGCTTCAGTTGCAGTGTGCAACCCAAATTGCACAGATACGTTGTTATTGTTGTAACAACAAAGTTCCACAAAACTACATTTTTTGCTTCACTTGTATGTGGAGTAAAGCAGGAGGAAACTCTGGAATGGAAATTGTAGCTGCATGGAAGTGCCCATATGACACATTATTGTTGTTCCTTAAAAAGTATACATTTTTTTTAGAAAGGGAATCTCAAATTCATGGATTCAAAACAGGTAGGCATGCAGGAAGCACTATGGGAGAGGAACAGCAGGGTGGCCCAATACTTCAGGTTCTCTAGCATGATTTCATATGTTTTGCCATTGGACAACTCCTTACAGTTTTCTTGGCAATATTTCATAAGAATTTTGCCATTGTCTCTTTCCTAGGGCTGAGAAAAGTGGTTGGCCCAAGATCACCCAGATGTCTTCATGCATCTTATTTTTTCTAGCCTGATTTCTTAACCACTGCACCAAACCTGCTCTCAAGTCTTTATGTAGTTGGATACATGTGCAAAATACATTAATACATTTTTAATGAACTTTGGATGTATGGGTTTGGGCAAGGAGGGAAAGGAGGAGATACTGGTAAGGAGGAGAAATTGGTAGTTAGAAAAACAGAGCAAATTTAGTAGAAACTGGAGCATAAGAGCTAATCAGAGTCCCTGTGATTCAAAAGTGTAATCCTAAGTATGTCAAACCAATATTCCTCCAACAAATGACAACACCTGGATTCCCCACATTCAGTTTAGACAAGCCTTTGATAAACTATGACAAGCTGCAAAGCCACAGCCTCTGCTTCTAATTATTTGTCCACATTCTCTCTCTCTCTCTCTCTCTCTCTCTCTCTCTCTCTCTCTCTCAGCATTATTAATGTGTGTTGTCAAAAGCCTATGCCAGGTGTGAAGTCCACAGTCAGGCTTTGAAAGAAAGAACGTTTCTTCATTCTACCATTATCCAAATACCTAGAGGCAAGCGCCAATGTGGATGGATAGATAAATGCATGGATAACTGCCTGCCTGCCTGCCTGCCTGCCAGCCTCAACCCCCTGTCTCAGCATGTCCACCCTTCCAGTAAGATAAGTATGTCGGGTTTATTCTTGCTTCTGTAAAGAGTTAGTCAACAACAGCAAATCACTCTGCCAGAATTCAAGTCTCAACAGGCTAGGCTGTATGTAACTCTGACTTTATTTTAACCAAAGCTGCTTTTACATTTTTGGATCAAGAAAGTTACATTTCTATCCTGCAACCAATATTTCTTATAAAAAAATTTTTCAAAAGCCCAAGTCACATCAAATTAGATTAATATTTTGTTAAAGCCCCAAATTAATATAATGAATAATAGAAATCCAAATAAAAAACAGAATCAGGGGAAGGGTTTACCGTAAAGAAACCAAGCAATTAATACCAAGAAGTGTGTTAGAGGAAATCAGTAGTTTCATTTCAAAAACCCATAAGCAGAAATACGTATCTAATTATTAAGGCTGCACTCATGTGCAGTTTGGAAGAAATGTTTCAGACCCACTCAAATGCAAATAGAGTGTATCCCTAGCATTCATTAAACGGAACACATTTCTTTATTTATGTAAGACTGGCGTTTTAACACTTGTAAAAATATCTTTCTTTCAGGTTTGTGTGGAAATCTTTAAAAAGTGAGCAGCTTTTTAAAAAATTACAGGGAAATGTTGTACTTGTATGTGGTTCAAAAAGTACTTTTTGCAAATTGTTTTTGAAGTATGTGCACTTCTACCAGGTAGGTATCTTAAATTAACTTTAATATGATCCTGCTCCGTTCACTCCTTTCCACAGAACAGGAACATTACAGTTTTATTTAAAGGATACATTACATTTCTGCATCCCCCCCACCCAAATATTTCCATCTAAGTTGAAAAGCAGCTTGTGTTTTGGAAACTCGGTGTTCAGCAGCCAACACTGCAGGCTTCCCCTTCTGCTTCCCACTATTCAATATTCAACTAACCAGAATCTCCTGAGTTGGCTCTGATTCCTTTTTATCTTCTCTTCACCAATTTCTCTGCTTTTTCTTTGCTAAACTAGGTTTGTAAGATATCTGAACAGGCAAAGGAGGACATGGGCAATTGGAAAGGAAGGCAAATGGGAGGAAAAGGGGATGATACACTCTTTAAATTTCTTGGAAGACGTGACAAGCATTACAACAGAAAAACTGCTACATAGACACACACAAACACACTCAGGCCTACAAGTATTTAAAATTACTTTTTTTCAGCATCAGAACAACTGTTTTTTTCAATTGAAACATTTTTCCAAAAATCTTTATTTTGAAGAACACAAAGGTATAAAATCAATGATGACACATTTTTCAGTTTTCACCATAGAAACATATGACGAGTTATGTGATCAACAGACTACACAATCACAGATTTGAAGTAGTTGGATTGAAGCCAAGTGCTGGAAATAGGAAATAAAGAACGTAACTCTAAGTTGTTGAGTACATTGATAGACAAGGGGGAAAAAAGAAGACAATTTACAATTGTCATAATATACAAAAGTTTGAATGACTATTGTTTTAATAAGAGTCCAAATAAAAAATGCCAAGACACTCCAAAATCCAGACATTATTTGCTTTTAAGGCTATGCTTGATGAATACAGGACAAAAGAACAAAAAGGAGAACATGTCGTCCTTTTGCCTGATGTATGGTAGTTCCATGCTAAATCTAGAACAACCGAGCTTGTTTTCAGCAAAGGCAGTCCCACATGTATTCAGAGTAAACATCTGGGAAATGGATTTGATGTGTGTCCTTTGCTCTTCTATATTTTTAATATAACACATTTTTCTCCATTCCCTTGAAAGTTTTCTACTGAATCCTCATTGTGGCATGCATATTCCTATTCTTCCTTATTCATTAATGTACAATGTTCATAAGAAGGTCCCATAAATTTATTATTCTAGGACTGTCAAACTGGAGACCCACGGGTCAGATGTGTGACACGCTGGCCATGCCCATGCCCAGTTTAGCAAAGGGGGGAAAGTTGTGATATGTCACATGACGCCACCATGATGACACAACTTTGGCACCCCTGTTCTAGACTATTCCTTAACAACATCAATGTTACTAAAAAGCTAAGAAATCACAGTTACTCAATAAGCTGCTTCATAGTTTACAGAACCCCTGATCAGTATTTGATCAGTATTTTATTTATTTATTCATTTATCAAATTTATATAGCTACCCATCTCAGAAGTGCTTCTGGGCAGTTAATTAATTATCTCACAATTAATTAAAACAATAAATACATAAAAGGTAAAGGTTTCCCCTGTTCAGTCATGTCTGACTCTCGGGGGCAGTGCTTATGTCTCTTTCTTAATGAGGGAGCCAGTGCTGTCCAAAGACATGTCTATGGTTATGTGGCTAGCATGACTATATACCAAAGGCACATGGAACATTGTTACCTTCCCACTGTCATCTTTGGAAGCCATATTAGGCCAGAAGCTTCCAAGCTGCCACCTTCTCATGTGTGGGAAAGTAGGAGGGGTATTTATTTGAGGGTTTGTATTTAAATAAAATAGCATTCTTCCCATCAGTCAAGGTCAGGACGAGCCTGCGTCTGGAGAAGTTGTTGGAGTGCTGTCTCGAGATGGGATGGGTGGTGATTGGAGCATGTGATTGATGAGTGAGGGGATGGTTTTGAGGGTTTTGATTTACTGAGGGAAAACCCGAAACTCTCAGATTTGGGTTTTCCCAAGATGTGCCAGTATACCTACTCTAATAAATGGAACTTTGAGAAAATGCTTGCCTCAGAGTTTTTAATTGGAGCAGAGGTTTTTCTGGAACGCTGACACCCATCCAAGTGGTACCTATTTATCTACTTGTGTTTGCATGCTTTCAAACTGCTAGGTGAGCAGAAGCTGAGGCAAGTAAAAGGAGCTCACCCCATCATGCAGCGCTCGGATCTCGAATTTGGACTGTCAGATTTCTAGCTGACAAGCTTAGCATCTTTAACTACTTAGCCCTTACACCTCCTAAATATATATAAATGGTCATTAAATATTAAAAATCAAAAACAAGATTTTAGAAATGAATGATAACCATGGAGCATCTCAAGGTTTCACCAGACTCATGGAATCCTTGGGCCTGATGACATAGACCTGCCTTGAGGGACTTCCAAAACATTAACAGGGATGGAGCTAACTTCAGTTCAGAGGCAAGAATATTCCATAGGTTGGGTGCCATGGCAGAGAAGAACCACCTTCTGTGACCTACCAAATGTAGCTGCCTAGCCCACAGGACCCACAGCATCTCTTCTCTGCCAGATCTGATAGGCAGATCTCATAGGAGAGAGGCAATCCCTCAGATATCTTCCCATGCTCCTATTGGTATGCCATGTTTTTACAAAATATTAGGGGGAAAAATGAGCAACAGAAGTACTTGTCCCTTCCTATGATCTTCCAAATACTGATCAGCTAACATAGCCATGGATAAATAATGCTGGAGTAGATGTGTAGCAACACGTAAGGGGGGCAAGATTACCTAATTGCTTATATAAAGGGAATCCTACATTCTTAATGCTTAAAAGAGCTGTGGAATATTCTTAATGCAAAAGAGAACAATGGAATACTGGCCTTGAATCCTAAATGTTCTAACAACTGAACATTTAATGGCTTGTAAGAGACATTAAATATTCTGTTTTTAGAGCACAATGGGGTAATTTATCCTTATAATCTTCTCTCTTATACGCCATAGTACTTTGTGGTGAAATTAACCATAATATCAAAATCAAGCAATCCATAGTTATCATAGTTTTCCCACAAAGTTGAATAAGAACTCAACTTCCCACTTTTGTCCAACCATTGTAACAAACTATGGTTAACAAGGAGTGTGGGAAGTAATTTGTTCCTGACTGACCTTCAGGATCTTTGAAAGAGATAAATGATACAAAGTTTATAAAACAAATCTGAGCTATAGAATATCTAATTAAAACAAATACATCAAACTATTCTCATAGACTCAATTTCCTGAATTATTTCCATTCCAGCAAAATGTTGATACAGGCAAAGTTTCACGTGATGTACATAAAAAAATTTTTTCCACTAGCTAGGAATCATGTTTTTATTAATCTTTTCTTTCAAAATGTGTGTATGTTTTAACAAATTCACCAGCTGATTCTTTTAGTTTCACCTCTTATGGTACTACTTTAAGAAATGAATCAGAGTGGTTGTATGCATATTTAAACATACACTGTAAATTTACGTTGACATTTCTTAAAAACTCAAGGTAAATAATTCTTTGGGCCTGTCTCAAGACTGGGCAGCCTTTTTGTCCCCAAAAATACCATTTTGTAGGCCAGGTGCCACATAATTAGGTGAGGTTAAATCAACTCACATTAACATAACTTTTCAAAGTTTAAATATACATTTTCACATAGCACTCTCTTCGGTCTTCCAAATGAAATGGGAGCATCTATTGCATAGAAAACCTCAACATTTTGCAACAGACTGGTCATTGGGGCCTACACAACTCTATAAAAATCTGTGGCAATGCTCATCTGACAGGATACAAAATGGTCAAATTAAAGTGGAAACTGGATCGAGTTATTTGGACGTGCAAAGTAAAGCAAGCTGACATGTAAACCTTGGCATATCATAACTTCCATTACTGCAGACCCACCTTGAAAGTTAAATTGGTGCCAGAACTTTAGTTGAACAACAAATATATGCAACATGAAATGTACTGGTAAAGGTAAGCAAGAAGCAAATGTTAGCAATACTCTAACTATCCAATATATCAAACCAAGACAAATTTTAAAACAAGCCTTCCTCCAAAAGCAAAGTTTGGTACCTCCAGGTGTTTTGGATCAATTCCTGCAATGCTTAGCAAACACTGAAGCCCAACATTTTACATCAGGCTCTAAAAAAAATATTTTTTTTCTAACTGAAAATAATGATGACTGGCAACAACACAGTTTTGTCTAGCAAGAACCAGACTTTTTTTAACAGAATCCACTTCTACTCTTGAGATAGCCAGAGTAGAAGGAATTAATGCCTACATATCTCTAAATGTTTTTAAATGCCAGAATAGCTCCAAGTGAAACATATTCCAGTAAAGCTAGGTAAATACAAAAGTTTATACAGAAAAGGAAGGGAGATGCTGGACTACACAGATCTCATTATTTTCTAAATTACATTGCAAGCGTTGGCTAAAATTTGGCTCTTATTTCTGTAGCCACAACAAAAGATCACCATAGATTTGTTGGATTTTTATTTGGTAAGCAAATTCAGCTGATTTATAATGTGATTTATAATTTGATTTTTTAATAATCAAATAATGTGCAAATTGGAACATAGCTCTGTGGAAGAAATTTTACTGTAGAGAATTCTGCATGTTGATCTATACTAGGGATTGCTTTTAAAATATTTGCCTTCTTTTTTTACAAAAATTAAGAGCTTCCAACAGCACAAATTGTAGAGACCCAAGGGCAAAACCAACAACAGGAAATGATCCTATTCCACTATATTGTACCAAACAATGCCCCACATTAGTTAATTAGTTTCAGTTTATTACAGTCTTAAACCAGAGACCTGCCCCACCTTTGATGGGGGGGGAGGGATTATTGTATCATTTGTTAATAAAATCAGTACTCATGAAATACACTGATGCCAGTTAGGTTGTTATCTTTGCTCTCAGTAATATTGACAGGAGTTTCAACTTTTGCATGACAAGATGAAAAACAAAATTACAGGTAGTCCATGCCTTACAACCACAATCAAGACTGGAACAGCTAAGTGATGCAATCATTATTTGAGTTATGTTCTTTTTGTCAGGGCTATTAAGCAAATAAAAATATCAGGCTTCCCCTACTGACTTTGCTTGTTGAAGTGGTTTGGGGGGGGGGGAATCACAAATGGCAATCACATGACCTCAGGATGCTGCAATCAATGTATTTACAAGCCAGGTGCTAAACACCAAAATTTTGAACCTTAAGGATGCTATCGCAGTTATGAGAGGATCAGTTGTAAGTCACTATTTTCAGCAGTTTTGTAACTTTGAATGATCATTAAATGAATGGTCATTACTCAAGGACTACCTGTATTACATAGTAAATAATGAGTTTTACTTCACTGAACTCTTCTATAAGAGTCCTGTCCCCTTCCTCAAGTTAGAGGCCAAGACCTCTATCCTGACCCTCACCCTCCAATGGATATTCATCCATTCTGCTTGAAACAACTGGTTAGCTTCACTTCAGCACAAATAGGAAAACGACTTCATTAAAATTTCGAATTGAAGATTGTTTGTTTAACCAAGAATATTCTGCTTTTATTCCAATTTTTTTCCTGCATCCATGTTTGGAGCAAAATATTCAATTATGATGCACTTGTTTTATTCTCAAATATTAACTAACAATTGAAAATAATATATATACTCCTAATGAAATTTTATGTTAAACTATTGGTATACACAGAAGATTAAAGAGTGAGGCTTTTCAAAAGTTACTACAGGAAAATAATAATGTCTACTGTCAACTTAGCCTTTGGTCAATATCTGGCAAGAGACAGTTGGAAAAATTTCAGATTCTCTGATAACTTGTTGCTGGCAATCCTTATGATTTATATTGATATATTGACCATCAATTGTGTTGTAAATGTTGTACCTTGATGAAAGTATATTTTCTTTTATGTACACTGAGACCATATGCACCAAGACAAATTCCTTGTGTGTCCAATCACACTTGGCCAATAAAATTCTATTCTATTCTATTCTATAAGGGATTTCCTTGTAGCAAGAATTAATAAACATTAGAATTATACACCATGTTTGAATACTGTTCTTTATTGTTAATATCAAAGAGGTTTGTTCTAAAAAGCAGCTAATTCATTTAAAAAAAGATAAATCAAAATAAAAAAGGCACTTTTCAACTGTTGAATATTTTTAATAGAACCAGCTTAGCCAGAAACAAAAGGAAAAATGTATCAAAAGAATCATAAATATTGGGTGTGTATCATTTGATGCTCATCTGCCAGTCATTATAAATAAATAAAAAGGCATGTAGAAGGAAGATGAAAGTGTAACTGAACAATAGCAACAGTATAAGCTTTAAACTAAACCACCTAACATAGATGATCAGCGGGTTGCTGAAATATAATTTTTACAAATTAATTAAATTTTCTGTTGATTTCCAAACATAAAATTGTGAAGTATTTGAAATGAATGCTAGTTACTTCCCTTCACTGAGTTTTGGCATAATGTTCTATAATTTCTCTGTCTTTTTGCTTTCAAAGCTATGCCAAAACCCACCAAATGACCAGTTCGATGTATCTCCATTTCTGGAAGAGTTTACCCTTCAGTATTACTCCCACCAAGTAATAATGATGGTTTTAACCACACATTGCATGCTGTTCTGTGGTAAACTGGGGTAAAATTATCAGCAGCATGGCCTTTACTTTCAACTAGAATTTTTAGGGGAAAAAAGAATGCTGTTTCAGATGAGTTCAAAGAAGAATGATCTCTCGATAGGTATTAAAATGTGGTTTTTATTCCATAATGTTTTTTTAAACATATTTGCAAGGCCAAGACTAACCTCTAATGTATTTATTGCTGACTGTAGGTCAATTTCTGAGTAATATATAATCACCACACAGCAACCCATAATTATATTGTTGGTTGTGTAATATACATGATGGAAAATTCACCCAACAAACCTCTACACAGTTTTTCCTGAATTTACTACCAACTACCATATAGAAATGTGTTTAGTTAATTTTTTTAACACTAAATTTTTTATCTGTGCCAGTCTGGATTGGATTTAGTTAACAGTATACACATTGGGGGATAACAATAGGAAAGCCATATTGCTAGGCCTATGGATATTTATAGTGGGAAGGAAAGATATCTAGAAATTAAAGAATGTTAGGTTTGTAAAATTATATTCGATAGCTTAAAAACCTACTTTCACTGTAACTCTATACACTGAAAATATCTGATTAAACGCTTCTGATTTTACCATGTTAGTTTAGCAGGTAATGCCTGATTTTTTTACAATGTTCATAACCATAACATCATTTCAGAGCGTTATGGTATGTATAATACATAAATTTAACTGCCTAGCATGGATCTGGAAAAAAGAAAAGTAAAAAGTATGTTCAGGGTTATGCAATAGTAATACTCTAGGAGAGCATGGATAGATGCACATTAGTTCCTGGTATTGGTGGTGGAACAGAATAGGTTACCTGTGGAATTCTGGGAGTTGTCCACATGTCTTAAAGTGGTCAAGATTGAAAAAGATTGATATAATTGAAACTAATCAAAATGTGATATGTCTATAGTTTTGCTGGAAATTGTAAGGTGGAGAGGAACTATGTTCCAATACCCACATTATTCATTTATTTACTTATTTATAGTGCATCCCTCTTTTATTATTTCTATAAATAACTCATAGTCCTTTCTTCTCCTGTTTTCCCCACAACAACCCTATCAAGTGAGTTGGGCTCTAGCCTTCAAAAAACACCCAAGGTTTGCAAATGAAAATAAGTCAATTTCTGGATAGAGAGGAAGAGGAAGAGGCAAGCGCAACAACTTAAGAGTTCATGATGCCAGCTTGACACACAGTGACCAGTAATCATGGTGGAAAATCTTGGGTTTACTGTTTACTTTTATGATTTTCTATTAAAGTAGCAGACATAGCAATAAATGACATCACTCTCATTACCATTCCATTCATTCACTCGATTCACTGATATTTTTTTGCCAAGAAAAATAAAAGGCCAAATATTCTTGAATGCAAGGCATTGAAAAACCTCAAAGACCGAGAAGAGGCAAGGGGCTTCACATAAATATTTACCCAGGTTACACTAAATAAGTGAAAAGTTTTAAAAAGTAAAACAGGCAGTCTGTAACAGCCTTAGAAATAGTTTTATTCCTTTCATATGTATACCCACATTCTTTTTAAAGTGTTCCCACAAAGAGGAAAACTATTCTTTGGAAACAGTTGTATATACTCCATGTGTTTCCTTCTCCACTTGTTATTGGGGACACGCCTACCACCTGGCCAGTGAACATAATTTAGCTGTACTTTCTCAACAGCTGGTCTATTCAGGGCAGTGTCACATGGAATGCCATTTACCATAATTCCTGGCAGCCGTTGGAACTGCACCTTCAATAAACATTGTTAAACAAGTGCTCAAACAACAATGATTTAGTGGTCAAGTTATCTTAATTAAAAAAAAAACAGGGAAAAAAGTATTGAAATCTCTACAAAATCCTATACTTCCTTGGAATGCTTATTCTGGCCCTCCCTCCAGAATCACAGAAGGAATATATCAAGGAAAGCAGATTGGCAGATAATTTAGCCAATATTTGTGACCTAAATGGCCTGAAATGTTACGTAACTAAGAAGAAAAATCTGGCAACTGAGGGGAAAAGATTGGGCTAGACTGGGAGGAAAGGTATTCATTAGGTTTATATGTCTAGTATTTGTATTGCTATTTTCTATACCTATTTTCTATACTTTTTTTCTATGTGTAGAAAAAATAAGATATAATAAAGTCAGAAAAATATAAACAAGGTATAGAATCCATTGTGACCAATGTTTAATATTCAGATTCCCATTATGAAGTAATTTCTAATTATCTCCCAAAGTAAACGTTTCACAATATTCAATTTGAAAATGTTATTGTAGGCCAGGATTCACAGCCCATGGTGCCTACTGCTAGGCTGAAGTAATCAGGCCATGGTACCATATGGAGATGTTGCAAAATGCAGCCAGCCTGAAAGAACAAGAACTGCACCCATGGCACACAGCCTGAGAGGAAAGGCCACTACAAAAGGGAAGCACCACTGGAGCACAGAAAAAGGGAAGTTACAAAGGGGACAGAGTGGAAAACAAATGACTCAATTGTGCTCATGTGTATGAAAGGATATGAAGGCCACAAGATGCAACACAAGTTTAAAACAGGAAAAAGACCTTCAGTTCCAGGGTGTGGGTTTCAGGGCTGCATTTAAAAGAAGTAGAACCAGGCAGAAAGTGACAGAAGTGGAGATCAAGTTCTGACTTCTTACAACACCTAGAATCTCTGTACCCAACAGTAGCCACAGGGTCATGGTGCTCATGGGTGTGTGTGTGTGTGTGTGTGTGTGTGTGTGTGTGTGTGTGTGTGTAAGACTGTGTCCTTAATTCTGCTTTCCTTTATGAAGAAATTACTGGGCGGGGGGGACTCTTGGTATTTGTTGGTAATTGCTTAGTTTGTTTTACAATTTACATAAAAGCTCATGAGTGACCTGAATGAATGCATCTTTCCCCCAAAATAGTCACTAGAATTAGAAAATAATTGGTAATTGTAATTCTTTTTAAAATGTCATATTTAATTCAGCTAAGGCTACATAACAATTTTAAGAAATAAGAATTCTAGTTTACAAGATGATAAAGTGAGAACAGTGAATTATAGAGCTATGACACACGTGGACATGGACAATTTATTAGTCTTATTGTGGATTAACTGTGCTGAAATGAATAGAATAGAAAATTCTATTGGCCAAGTGTGATTGGACACACAAGGAATTTGTCTTGGTGCATATGCTCTCAGTGTACATAAAAGAAAAGATATGTTCATCAAGAATTCTAAGGTACAACACTTAATGATAGTCATAGGGTACAAATAAGCAATCAGGAAACAATATCAATATAAATCGTAAGGATACAAGCAACAAAGTTACAGTCATACAGTCATAAGTGGAAGGAGATGGGTGATGGGAACGATGAGAAGATTAATAGTAGTGCAGATTTAATAATAATTTGACAGTGTTGAGAGAATTATTTGTTTAGCAGAGTGATGGCATTTGGGAAGAAACTGTTCTTGTGACTAGTTGTTCTGTGTGCAGTGCTCTGTAGTGTCATTTTGAGGGTAGGAGTCGAAACAGTTTATGTCCAGGATGTGAGGGGTCTGTAAATATTTTCACAGCCCTCTTTTTGACTCGTGCAGTATACAGGTCCTCAATGGAAGGCAGATTGGTAGCAATTGTTTTTTCTGCAGTTCTAATTAACCTCTGAAGTTTGTGTCTGTCTTGTTGAGTTGCAGAACCAAACCAGACAGTTATAGAGGTGCAGAGGACAGACTCAATAATTCCTCTGTAGAACTGTATAAGCAGCTCCTTGGGCAGTTTGAGCTTTCTGAGTTGGCACAGATGAATGTCTGAAAAGTGCTTATTTTTCAATTGGCTTTTAATTTAGCCCAGAATTATATATAACTTTTAAATGATTAATTTCTTGTTTTGCAAGCATCAGTAAACTGCTTTTAATTAAAATTATGTTAATTAAAATGATGGAGTTAAACAATTCCACTATTTACAAAGTGTTTTCATTACTATTTTTATATTTACTTCTATCTAGGTACTTATGAAGAACTATATTCCAGTCTTTTCTTCACGTTTTCTAAATTCAAAATTACTAAGAATTATTTTTTTTAAGAAAACATTAATCCTTCTTAGTACTATAAATAGATCCAGAAAGAATACATCCATCTTCTATGGCATCTTTAATAAACATGTGATATATTTCAGCCTAATTTAAAACCTCTTTCATATTAAACTCATAATTTTGTAGTACTAAAACATTAACTCTTCTAAATCCAAAACCAATACCTGGTTTCTTATCCAAGAACTTTTTATGGATTGACTCTTAAAAGTGTGTTGTATCTCCTACAAAAAATTAGAGCTCCGTTTCCTGTATTAAATTGATATTTTGTTCAGCTCATGTAATTTTCAAAAGAAAGTATATTTCAATAAAATTAATATGTTTGCCTAAAATGATAAATCTTAATAAAATGCTGGGGAACAAAACACACATGTAAACAAAAAGGGACAGATTCGCCTTAGGTGAAAGGATTGTGAATCCCAAATTTTATTTCCTTCATTATAGAAAGTACAAGCAACTGAATTTGGTAAACCAGTTAAGCAATTAACTAGTTAATTAACTAGTTAAGCAATACACACATCCACACTCCCATACATATTTCTTCCATTAAATGTCAAATTCTTGGAACTGCTTGAACAAGTCCATGCAATTTTCTTGGCAAGGTTTCTCAGAAGTGGTTTAGCATTGCCTTCTTCCTAGACCTGAGAGAAAGTGATTATCTCAAAGTTACCCAACTGGCTTTGGGCCTAAAGCAAGATTAAAAGTTATGGGTTCCTAGTTTCTAGTCTGATGCTTTAACAAGTGTATCAAAATGCATAATCAATAACGGATGGATGGATGGATGAGTAGGTAGATGATAGATAGATAGATAGATAGATAGATAGATAGATAACAAAACCATTAGATTCCAAAAATAAATCATTTGAAGAAATATATTATTTTCTTTAAAAAAATATTATAGCCACTGTACATTACTTACCAACAACATCAAGGTGATATGTGTGATTGATGGATCCATGGATATTCTCAACAATACAGGTATAATTTCCTTTGTCTGATGGGACAACACTCTCCATTATAAGACTCCAGTGCTGATTCCGTACCTAAATAGAATTTTTTAAAAAAGAAAAATATTTTAAAAAGCATCTATTTTCAGTTTCTGCTTATTAAGAAGAAGGCTATGCTTACTGGAAGGCCCTTAAAAAGTCTTTTTTTTAATCAGCTCGCGGGGGTGGGGGGAATGAGAAATCATTGTGTGATGGTTGTGTGATGTCAACTTGTTTTCTTGCTCTCCTGGGTTTTTAAGTGCTATGTTTGCCTGGTTTTTTAAAATTTATGTTTAAGTCTTTTGTTGTTTTTAAAGTTTGGGGGCAGCGTATACCACCTAAAGTCATGCTTTGTGAGATGGCCAGCTATATAAATTTGCTAAATAAATGAGTCAATAAATAACCAAGTATATAAAATAGTCCAGTCAATCTATTTAACTTTGCTAAAATAAATTATATTTATCTCATCTATGTAATTACAAATTCATACTACTGACCAAATTATGTATGTTGTGGAACAGTACTATTATTCAAATGACACAATTTCAGATTTAACATTGAATGATATTACACATTCCTTCCTATCAATTAATCCATTAAATTGACATTTATTGCATTTACTGTATTAATTATGACTAGATCTTCCTTTGTACAAAAAACAAAGCTCTATAAAAAATCTTGCATTTTTGGAAAATAGCTGATCCAGAATCCAATTTCTCAACATCTCATTTTCTCTAGAGACCAAGACTTGGGGTGTTATTTTTCTTTTGAATAAAACAGCAATCAGTCAAATAATCTCCAATGCATAAAGAGTTTCCCCTTCCCAAAAGGGCTCATAAAACATCATGGATCATCCTCCAATATGCCCTGACTTCAATATAAGGCCAAGATTCAGAGCAAACACAAATATTAAATTTCTGCTTCTTTTCCAACCCCAGTTATTTCTATTAGCTACTATTTTTCCTATAATATAATTTTTAAATATAACTTCTTTTGCATATATGCTGTTGGAACTTAGTAATATAATGTAATACTATGCATAAAATCTTTGAAGCTTGAAGACTCTGAAAAGAGATGTTCTTTTTTTCACACTTATGAATATAATAATGACCCTTTACTCAGACACTGAATAAAAGATAATGATTGTCTTCATAACAATATCTTGGGTTTACTTTATACATTTTAGCTTCTTATTAAGCACCAGGAAATAGTCAGTGAGCAATCAAAGGCTTGGTTTTTAATAAGCAGTGTTGCTGCATTATGTGTTTCTTTCCTTTTATGACTCAGATTGTACAAATGTAAAGTAAATAGTTAAAAGCGTTTATGTACAGTCAAGTAAGGAGCCCATAAACCATTCATATATTCTTTCTACATGAAATTTAAGGCAAGTCACTAGGAATTATTTAGGGTAATTCTCTTGCGCAGTGCAGTGCATTCACTATCTGGATGGAGTAGGTGAATTGGGGGCATGCAGCATTATACACAGGATGAAACACTAGTGGCAAAACTTGATACACTCAACTCCCTGCTGCAGCAACTCAGAATAATGAAAGAATAGGCGAGGCCATGATTTTAAAAGCAAAAATAGAAATAAGTACTAACAACAGCACTTAGATCAGGGGTGTCAAACTTGATCTCATTACGGGCTGTATCAGGATTTTGTTTCCCCTTGGTGGGTGGGCGTGGCCTGGTTTTCATGGCCGACTAGATGGGCATGAGTGGGGGGCCAGGGCAGCATGGGCCGATCTGCCTCCATCTCTTGGATGGTACCGCCGGAGAACTCTGGGCTTATCTTGCGCTGGATCCAGCTCATGAGCTGCATGTTTAACATGTCTGACTTAGATTTATATACTGCTTCACAGTGCTTTACAGCCCTCTATAAGCAGTATTCAGAGTCAGCATATTTCCCCCAATAATCTGGGTCCTCATTTTACCGACCTCATAAGGATGGAAGGCCGAGTCAACATTGAGCCGGTCAGGATCGAATTCCTGGCAGTAAGCTGAATTTACCTGCAATACTGCATTCTAACCACTGCACCACCATACTCCTCAAGCTTACTCTATGCACTAAATCCAAATATCCTGGCACAAAAGCTACAGGAGCATAAGTATACTTAAAAATATTTCAGGTGAGTGCCAACTATTTCTCACTACATCTTCAAGTTATTGCTAGTTTTTATATCCTGTGCTGCCATACATTATACTTCCATAATCAGTGTGCTACTTATATAGTCTAAGATGCAGGTTTGATGCAATCTGACACCATTATTATTGCTTCCATGAATAGTGCACATTCCAAAGATCCAAAATTTATAAGAAGCCAATACAATCATGAAACTTAAGCAAAAGAAAAAAAGAGTTGGAAGGGAACTTGGAGGTCTTCTAATCAAACCCCTGCTCAGGCAAGAAACCCTGACACAATTAATATAATTGTACACATGAACTTCATTATTCTCCTTATTTATCCAATGTAACCATATTCATTTATTTGAACTGTATCTGTTAAAAATATTATTTTCCATAAATACTTTTAAAACCTCTCTGCCACTTCACCTGAATATTAAGCTTTATATTTAAGAATTTGGAAGCTTTAACTACAGGAACTTCCGAAATTAAATTGATAAGTTATGCAAGTCAATAGTGTAAGATATGCATTTTTATAGAAATTTTCTAAAGCTAATAACAGTATATTCATTTCATACTTTAATGTAAAATTCTTTGCATTGCAGCTTCAGTGTATGCTCTGCAAAGTGATTTAACAGATATACCCTTTATATTTAATAATTTTCCTAATAAAATTCATTCTATAATTTTGGTTGAAATGTGCAATCTTGGTTTGGTTTGTACAACTGCATGTTGTACAAACCAAATGCAAATTAATTTAAGTTTCACAGATCTAATACTTCCACAATGCTTGTTGCTCAATATCTATAAATCTTCTTTCAATATAGTAACATTTAATTTGACTTATGACGCATTTCTAAAGTATTCTCACTGGTCCTAGTCCCATAATTCATTTAGTCTTTATACTCCCCCCACCCCAAAAAAAAAGAGCTATGAAATTCATTCTGAGTTGGTTAAGATTCTCCCAATTTAATTGAGCACATCAAGGGAGTTGTTGACTGCAAACTAATTCCTACTTCTCCCAATATATCTCCCAATGTATTGCCTTATACATTGTAAGCCGCCCTGAGTCTTCGGAGAAGGGCGGGGTATAAATGTAAACAAAAATATATATATATAAATATGAAGCCATAGAGAGACCTCGTGAAACAGTGCCTTACTCTTCATCTTTAAGACTGTTTCAAGAAGTAGAGTTTGACCAGGAATGCTACATAAATTTTCTACATAAATAGGTTACTAATTAGAAAGTCATTCATAAATTATAATACATGGCCCATCAGAATCAGGAAGTAAAAATTAATAACTTTGGGGGGAAATTATAATTATTCAAATGTTATATAAGATTGCTTTCCTTGACCTGGATATGGAATTGGCAATTTGGTGCCCTCCAGTAGTTTTCAACATCTCAATTTTGAGGTGTTGTCCATACTACTAAGATAGACAAAGTTCACCTAGTCATCCAAAAGTTTCTATGGCTGGATTACTCAAACTAAAGAGAGATCTCAACTGTGATTCAAACACAGTCTTTTAGCATCAGCAGCTAAGCATGTCTAGTCACATTTTGCAAACTTACTTCAGGGATTACAAAATAGTGCCACAATGCATTTTCTCCTGTAAGATAATTTTCTAAATAACCAATACCCAAGACAAATCTGATTTCGTTGCTGTATCTAGTATAAAAATAAGAAAACAGGCTGGAGCCTAAACAAGAGACTATTCCAAGGTTTGGAAGGATAATTCCTTACTTGCCTTGTGCATAACATGAATTTTTGGTTGAGGGACAAAACCGAGAGTGCTCAATAAGATTGATACTTTATCTCTGCTTTGATTCACAACTTAAACCTACCTCGAGCATGCCTAATATTCATTTTTTGCAAAATAAAGAAATTACATTTATAATTTTCCAAGTTAGTCATCTTATTGTCAAGATAAAACCTTAACAAGATATATCCTTTTTTCCCCACTGACAGGAATGTTAGTACAGAGCCAAGCTGTTAATCAGTTAATCAAGCCTCAGCTATAACAAGCTCAGCCTTTCACCAAGATTAAGCAGCGCTAATTCTACTTTTAATCCTTCTGCACTACTTTCTTCTAAAAAGTTCAGTTTATTAAATGCTCTGTGATATTATAGTGGAAGTTAAAATTGTACTCATAGAAAATATGTGTGTCATTAACTAGGACAGTGATAGCTAACCTTTTCTGGACCGAGTGCTCAAAGATCGTGCGTGCACGTGCAAATGCGTGCATGTGTGCCCAATCCCTCAAAATACAATTTGCGTATGCCCCCCCATACACGTGCGTCCCCACCTACATGCCCCCCCATGCATGCGCCCCCATGCGCCCCCCTACATGCACAGAAGAGACCCAAAGGCCAGCTGGCCGGCAGGAGGTGCGCATGCATGCACAGTGGAGCTGAACTGGGGTGACGGCTTGTGTGCCAGCACTCTTCTGATCAGTCTTTTCTTAATATAATACTAAATGTGGATGGTGCAAACTGCAATCTGCAAAAATCTTCAAAATGTGATTGATGATTGATGGGAGAGAGAGGGGGGATTTTCATACAATTTTGAAGTCAGTAGACTCAGTATCCCTTGCTGCAGACCATGGGTGTCAAACTGGATTGCATCACATGACATATTGAGATGTATCTCAAGATGTATTTTTTGCCTTTGCGGAGCTGGGGTGGGCATGATCTTTGTGTGACGCATCCGGCACTTGGGCTGCCAGTTTGACACCCCTGCTGTTAGATACTCCTCATTTAGCAGTTCTTCTTGTTTAGCAACTATTCACAAATACAATAGTAAATAATTACTGACCAAATGTGTCCATTTACAACCAAATTTAGTGTGCCTGATAACAAAAGCCTTCATTGTGAAACTGATTAAAGTCTGGTTAGTTTCAGGTAGTAACACCAAATGGCCAGAGGGTTCTAATCGACTAATTAAGATCAGGGAATACTTAGGAACTCAAGATATTGGGAAGAAAAGCAGTCAGGAAACAATAACTTGTTTAAGTTTCCTCCTCCACCTGTGAGGAGGAAAATTTTTTTTTAAAGGGACAGGACACTATACGAGAAAACTTATTTGAATAACATGGCAGCAACTAATGATCTTCTCTCTCTCCCTCCCTCCCTCTCCCTCTCTCTCTCTCTCTCTCTCTCTCTCTGTTATGTGTTCACTTAGTGACCTTTTTGCTTCCAATTTAAGAAACAGATTTCAGTCGCTAAGAAAGGAGGATGCTTTCTAAAAACAGGTAGTTATCCAAAAGGTGGGGACCAAATTATCCACTATTTACTGTATATCACAAAGTTTCAATGTATCAATGTGTTTTAAAAAGAGAAGGGTCCTGTTTTCAAAATCAAATATATAGGCTCCGAAAAATACCTTTTATAGTTCGCCATAGCTGCACCAAATGTTGAGGAAATGTTTCAGATGTTTCAGACAAGAATGAAGAGCTTGACCAAATAATAGCCTCAGAGGAAGAACACCAGCAGCACCAGCAGACAGGTGTGTAGGAGAGAGAAAATAAGGCAGATAGCTGGACATAACCTACTCGTGCCAGGGTCTTCACAGAGGTTTAAGGTTTAAAGAATTCTTATAAACTAAATTCTGTTTTGATATTTTCATATAACTCGTTTCAATATTCTGTTCTTGGGATCTAGCATTGATAACATTCTCTTCGTTATGATTTTGTAGTACCCTAATACAGGGGTCTCCAACCTTGGTAACTTTAAGCTCCCAGAATTCCTTCTGGGAGTTGAAGTCCTCCAGGCTTAAAGTTGCCAAGGTTGGAGACCCCTAATACATGCCTATTAAATTAAAAAACTATAGTATGCATAGAATTAAGAGTACATATCATAAAAAGAATGAAAGAATGAAATCTTTAAGGCTGAGAGATGTATCTGAATCAGTTGGAGACAAGACCATTAGCAACAGGACAATTAGCCTATTTACAAAGCCAACAATATTGTATCACACTGTGACATTTGCCCTCTGCCTGACAGACTGGAAGAACAGACAAATGTTTTAATTAAAAGTGGAAAAGGTGGGAGCAGGAGGAGGATAGTCTGATCCCCTTATCTGATTTTGACAACTGAGCTCAGTTCATCTTGGTGCACTGTGCAAGCTTATATTGGAATAAAAAGAACTTCAGATAATAGAACTTGTTCAGCTAGCTAAGAGCATATATTTTTCATTTGCTAAATATTGTATCATATTGCCAGGGAACTTCTCAACATTCCTCCTTATTATTCGCCTTTAACTGACTCCAAATATGGCAGAGCTTAATAATTAGGATAAAGTTATCCCAGCTTTCCTAGAAAAGTACATATTAGGGCTGCACAAAACAGTCTAAAAAGATTTGCAAAGTTGATTTGAACTAGGTTTTCTTTTTAAAAAAAAAAAAAATCCTAGTTCTAATTTCAATCCTTGTTTTCAATTTCTAATTTAAACCTAATCTTGAAAAAAAATGACATTAGATAAAGTACAGATAATCTCCGCCTTACAACAGTTCATTTAGTAACCATTCAAAGTTACAACGGCACTGAAATACATGACTTACAACCATTTTTCACATTTACGACCATTGCAGCATCCCCCTAATCATGTAATCCAAGTTCAGTCGCTTGGCAATTGATTCATATTTATGACGGTTGCCTGTCCCAGGGTCATGCCCTTTTGCAACCTTCTGACAAGCAAAGTCCATGGATTCCCTTAACAGTCATGTTAACAACTTAACATAGCTTAACAACTCCAGTGATTCACTTAACAACTGTGGCAAGAAATGTTGTAGAATGATATAAAACTCACTTAACAAATGTTTCACTTAATGACAGAAATTATTGGCTCAATTGTGTTCGTAAGTGGAGGACTTTCTGTAATGCTATATCATAGTAAGAATCAGGAAAAATGTGGAGACGGCACATTATTCTCCTATCTCTTACTTTGATCAGGGGCATCAAACTGGCAGCCCAAGGGCCGGATGCGTCATGCATAGGCCACGCCTACCCCAGCTCCGCAAATGGGAAAACATTGCACAACATCACATGACACTGCATGTTTGACACCCGTGACCTAGATTAAGATCAAACTAGGTTACATAGCATTGTCATGAGGATTGATGAAAGCAAGCAAAGATAAAATTTTATTCCTGGTAAAATGATGTTTTATACTATTGTGAGCACAGGCTTATGTGTGTGTGATTGTAATGATGAAACTTCAGAATGAGATTTTTTTTTTTTACACAGGGAAATGGTTAAATAAAAGGGTCTTACAGATATACTGTAGATAGGGTAAAATGACATTAGATTTCTCCCCCCTCCACCAGTAAATCCAACTGAATTTAAGGAGACTGACTGACAATATATAGGATTGTATTACTTGTCACATATAGTGTGTGCACATTTTTATCACGTTTAATCTCTTTACCTTGGATTTAATAAGTAACTTTCTGCCCAGGAACAACATAAAAGATTATTAGAAGCACAATCAAGCAGTGCAGTATACATAAAAAGAATCTTCTTAAAAGGCTGACTGTGGGAATATTATTCCTTTCTACAAAATAAGATCAATTACTATGTGGCTCTTACAAATTTTTATCTGCATATTGAAAACTATCGGGTTATTTATCCAAGCTAAAGTTTAGTGGGCAAAAAGGGTTGTGGTAATGTAACTTATCGAAACACAGCTGTGGAAACAAACACCCTTTTTAATACCTCAGTAGAAACTGATAGACCAAATTTACTTTCTGGGAGGTGAGAAAGTAGAAAGAATAGTTCACTTTTAGTCCTGTATATTATCTTGCTAAGTAGATGGGGGGGGGGGAGGGCAGGGAGAGGAAGGAGCATAAAAATTCTCCAACAGACATACAGTCTGGGGTGTAAGGCGATGGTGTGGGCAGAACTGCACACTTCAACTTGAGAAAAAAAAGAAAGCAACAGTCCTTTGAAATACGACCTCGGCATGTATTCTTGGAAAACCTAAGAGTTTCCAAATGTTTAAAGAACAGGCAGAGTCACTCTCTGCAGAAAAATTAATACTTCCCTGTAGCAGTCATTTGTACTTTTCATCCTGAAATGGCAGAGTAATCAAACAAGCAAACAAACAAAAAAGCAAATAAATAAATCTATAATTATGAGGCCACCATGTTTTAAAGGATGTTGCCTTTTAGAGGGACAGGCACAACTAAACTAAACAAGGGAATTATAAGTTTTCTTATACCTTCTTTGACAAAGCAAAAAGCTGGATATTCAAGCGAAGAATGGGGAGGTGAGAAATGAAGCAGCAAACACAAGAATAAGTAGGATTGTAATATCAATAAGTCATTGTAAGTTCAGATGCACTGTATCTTTTTATAGGAATTATAAATACATGGTTTATTTGATTTATAAATACATTTCCTAGAAAAGTCACGTACCTATAAAAACATGGAATACTCATTACTTTTTCTTTCCGTAATCTCTTGTTTTGTTTACTATGCCCCAGAAAAATATTTGTTTATTCTTTACATGCTTATACATATGGAAATGTATACAGGCACGTATGTCTACATTTTGTATAACATGCAGCTCCCGTATATAGTTAAAACATAGCATGATGTTTCCACATTGTTCACATATAATATGCACATTCAGTATATATTGTATATAATTGCATCCCTCTTCTTGAAGAGAAGTATCTGTTCAATTTCTTTCTTAAAAACGAAACACTTCATTAGAACAATAACCAGTAAGTTTGATTCCCTTAATTCAGGGGTGAAATGCTACTAGTTCTGCTGAACCGGTAGCAATGGCGGCGGGTGGTTCAGAGAATTGGTAGCGACAGCAGCGTGAGGTTCTGCCCACCCGCCCGGTTGTCGTTACTTCCTGGTTTTAACCAGGAAGTAACCTGTTTTTTACCCTCTGCACATGCGCAGAAGGGTTTGCGTATGCGCAGAGGGTCTGTGCACACACGTGACACGCACTCACAAACAGAGCAAGCGCACACATGCAGCACGTGCACTTCTGAACCGGTAGGGAAGGTAAATATATTTCACCCCTGCCTTAATTGGTTTGTATTTACCCTGTTATCCCCAAGACAAGTGGCTAACACTGAATGATAAACAATTCATTTATGCTTTGGAAACACAGATGTCAGGTGGCCTCTCACACATTATGATGTAAGAAATGTAAACAGGGAAATATCTACTTCATTAATTCACATTCATCTGGAACATTTGTACACCTCGAAAAAGCTATAGAAAATCTGGCCACAGAGGAGGGGAAAAAGATGGCAAAGCCTATCTCCTTTTACACTTGCAACTGGCAAATTTGAGTTTCTTCATATACTCATATTCATATATTGTGGTAGGAGCCTGTGCTGTTTTAGTATGGAAACTATGGAAGTCAGTAAACAACTTAAATGACTAGCTATTGTAGGTTTATCAACTGAAACAATATATTTATGTACTGTACTTGTACAAATATATATTGGCATATAATGAGAATCCTTAAGGGCAGTTGGCAATTGAGTTTCAAAAATCCCTTACCAGATCTACAGATTTTCACCACTTCACCTTTTATTAATCTTTGCATGTGAGTGGATAAGGAAATAATTGTACCTGATAAACCAAAAAAAACCAAGGCTTCAGGACAAGGCAAATATGAAAAGGCAAAACATAAGAGCAATGAAACCATTCTCAAGGAAAAGACTAAATGGTGTAGTCTAGTACAGGGGTAGTTTAGTACAGGGGTCCCTAACGCCTGATCCATGGACCGGTGCTGTTCCACGGCACGCTAGAAACCGGGCTGTGCAAACAAGTGAAGCACCATCTGCGGATGCAGGCAGCGCACGAAACCATGCCCCCTCCTGTCTGTGGAAAAACCTCTCTCCACGGAACTAGTCCCTGTTTCTCAAAAGATTGGGGGCCACTGGGTTAGTAACTGAACAGCCAGAGCAACAGAATCAAACAAAAAGCTGATACGTATATCTTAGGAAGCAAGATAAACTGAAATTAGATTATTTGTCTTGGTATAAGTCAGGTAAAAAGCTGCCTTAGAGAGCATATGTCATTAATGACATTTATTTATTTGCTTACTTGTTTTGGCCACAGACCAAAGAGTAGACTTTGTCCAATCCCTTTTCAAACTTCTGACACAGTTGCCCTATCCCCAGCATAGATGAACAACTTCTATGTGGTCCAGAATCAGCTGACTTTCTCTCTTCACTGTCACAAACCACATCTCCTATGATAAACACATCCTTGCAGTCTCAAGATATCTAGCTATCCTGATACCATAAGATGTCCTTAAGTGTGAGTCAGCAGTGCGGTGCAACTGCCAAAAAAGCCAACACAGTCCTGGGTTGCATCATTATAGGGATAGGATCAAGATCAAGGGAAGGGATAGTACCACTCTATATCATCATACTTGTGAGAGCATATATGGAACACTGGATCCAATTCTGGTCACCACAATAGGAAAAAAGTTGGTGAGGTCCTAAAAAGAGGGCAGTAAAGCATTGAAGACAATAAGAGGTATGAAGTCTAAATCGTATGATAAACAACTAAAGGAACTACGTAAGTTTATGGAAATTCTCAGTTATCCAGGTCATCATTGTCCCAAAGGAGCTTTTTCAAGAGGCAAATGGACTTCCTTGTTTTTCTTTAAAGACATTTCACTTCTCAGCCAAGAAGCTTCTTCAGATCTAGGTATGTTTATTATAGCAAAAAGAAACATGAGGAAGACATAATAGCAATATAGAGGATTGGACTAGAAGACATGAAAGGTCCTTTCCAATATAATTCTATATTGTTCCAAGCAACAAAAATCCAGGCAGAGGGGTAAACTAAGTTAGCAATTCTTCCAAACCTACAGGTTCAACTAACTTCTCAATTCCAACCCCAATTTCAGCTCAGGAACAAACCCAGATATCACCCTAAAATAGGCTACTTCTAAAATATAGCATGCCTCATCCCCATCATTTCCAATAACTGTTCATTGCCCAAAACTCCATTAAGGCTCTTACAGCAACCAGACATTTTTCCTAATAGCAGAATAACAAAAGAGCTTCTAGACGACTTCAAATCAGTTGCAGGCTCTGTTCACAATTCCAACTCCCTTTCTTCAGCAGAAGCAGCCAACAGACTAATTTCAGGTACAACCTGAAAACATACAAGCTGTCAGGGTTCCGACAGATGTCCTAATTAAATCATGAGCCCAAGCCAAGTTTCAAAAGAAATCCAGTTATTTATTAGGAGATTCATGCCTGCACGGATCAGGTGGAGCCAACTCTGACCTTAGTTAATTTGTGCTTTGACTCTGACCCTGTTTCCCCCTCCCCCAATATGTGTCATCAGTCACATTCCCCAACAAAGCAATTTCACGGGTTGTAAAAGTTACTCCCCTCCTACTATTGTGAGTTTCCATAAAGATGACCTTGGCATATCAGTTGGAATGTGCCTTGTTTTGACTGAGATACCAGCTCCTTCCTTGATTCAGCTGTAAAGTTCACTTTCCCATCCCCCTTGCCTATGACAACTCAAGAGCAGGTCAGGGATGCTTTGAGAGTTCAAATGAGAACTTTGAAGGCCAAAGTGGAGAAGGGTTCCATGTGTTCAGCAGTTGAACATGGGTCAGTCAGTCCTGAGAGATAGGCAAATGCCATTCTGAAGGGATGGGCGATGGCTTCGTCGCTCTCAGCCAATTGAAAGGGAGCCGGGTTCAGATCCCCAAAAATGGAGTGGTGGAGATAGGCACCGCAAGGCATCCAGTGCAGTAATGTGACTGATCGCAGAGAAGCCAACGGGACCCCTGGGGAGTGTTCTTTTTTCTCTGTGAAACAACATCAGCCATCCAAGCTGCATAGTATTGAGTCAATTTGGTAGTCACATCTCTTCAGCATTGATTGATTATCAAGGAAGGCAGGTCACAGGGACAACTATTGTCTTTATAAGAATAACAACGGTTGTATAGGAGTTCATTGTATCATTTTCATATTTTGGGTATTGTGCTATCCCAGTGCAAGTTCCAACCATTTCATATGTATGTGTAGTATCACAATGTACATACAAGAGGTTTGGGCTTTCATTGAAATACAAAGCTGTTTTCATTCTTTGCCTTCCACTTGACCCCGTGCACAGCCTATGTAACTAAAAAGGATTTTTAGGGCACATTCTTTGTTTTGTTTTGTTTTTCCATTATGCAGGCAACATGAAAGTAGTGGAAGAAAAGCAATTTCACTAAATACTTTTTTTTAATCCTGACCTCAGTTTAACCCTGCATTTTCTTGACAGTCTAGCTAATTTTTCTAATCAGTAACTCAGAAATTAAAGAGAGACAACTAATCTGATGCTATGAAAATTTCAAGCAAGTATCTTAAGTAATTTTGATTACTTTCCCTTAAAAACTTGTTTCCCACATCTATTTCACAGACCATAAAATTCATTAAAATAGTTTTCCTGTTCTTTTATTGTGTGCTATAATTACCAAGCTCTATGTTTTTGCTCTACTCTATCTCTCCAAATTGAAATATTCCTGGTTGCCATAGCTCAAAAGTACAAACTGTTAAGAACACTTTAATGAATGCTACTGCCAAGTTCTATTTTATTTCCTTTTTGCTTTATCACTAAACTCTTAAAACCAGAAAGTCGCTAGTTACAATCAATTTGGATTTTTGATCATTTGGCTTTACAAAATCTGTAAACAGAAAACAAGTAAAACGTTCCAGGTGAAGGCACACAACATCTACTACAGGGCTGTCAAATTCCCAGCCCACTGGCCGGATACATCACACACTGGCCACGGCCATGCCCGGTTTAGCAAAGGGGGAAAAAAATCCCGATATGTCACATGATGCCACCATGATGCCAAGAGTTTGACACTCCTGATCTACTACATAAATTAGAATTCCCAAAATGTAAACTACAAATGTAACTACATTACCAGCCAAGAGAGACTCATCAACAATGAAATGTGAGATCTGAGTTCAGTTGCAAGCAAAATGAAAAGAAGTACAGTGAATGAATTCAGTCATAAACTGAATCGAAATTAGTTGTTTGGACTGACTGGCAACAACTCTTTTAGATTTCATATTTTAAAATTGATCATTCCTATTCCTGCTACCAGGATTAATATTAGCGGGAAAATTAGTATTTAGTAAATTTATATTCTGCCCAACTTCCAGAGACTCTAGGGTCAAATCAGAAATCAATACGCATGCACATAAACACACACCAAACACCTACAGAAACAGGCACAAGACACAACAGATCCCCTATGAATAACACAAGGGAGACAATATACCAGCCAACATATTCCTTGGTTTCTACCAGGCACTCTGCCCTACTTACAGATAACCATCTGCAAAGCAAATTATCTACTCCAAGGACAACATGAATTTCCTAATAAATTATCTGAGCCTCACAGAAATCCCATTAAAAGCAAAATGATTGGTGGCTGCAACCAGTGCATTATTTGGCTTCTCATATGTGTTTCAATGATTGGCCAGAAGTACTATAGCAACTATTTTGTAAATATTCATTATAGGCTCTCAATATTCTAACACAGGGGTCTCCCAGAATTCTGGGAGTTGAAGTCCATAAGTCTTAAAATTGCCAAGGTTGGAGACCTCTGTTCTAACATGCCCCAAACGAGTAGATGCCATCTACTAGGACAATACAGAGCCTGTCTACATACAAAATATATATGTGATCACTGGATATTGCCCTTCTTTCAAAGATAGCTAAATATCAGTGGATGTACAATAAATTATTTCTGTTGGGACACATAGAGGCACCCTATCACTATATGTGTAGAACATAAAATAAAAACATTTGATCAAGTTAAATGGTATGGGATTTGAGTTTCCATCAAACTGCAATGTTTTATGCATGAATATTTCACCTCATATATGACAAGATTTTCATGAGACATAAACAGCTGAAAATTCTCTTTGAGAACATCCAAAGTTGCCAGGGCTTCATCACACAGACTTAAAAACAGGCTACAAATTTTGGAACTGATCAGTTAAGATTTATGTGCATATGATGAGCCACTTCAATTGTGAATTATGTAAATTACATAATTTCCTGACCATCATATTCTCACAGTTCTCGTCTATATCTATAAAAGGTGTCTTAAAAAGTACTGTCGAAAACACACTTCTTACCTTATATCCACCAATGCGGTGCTCTTGCTTAAATTCTTTCCCATTTTTTAACCATCTCATGGTTGGTTGGGGATTTCCGGCAGCTGGACAACGGAATTTGACTGTATTAGCTGCTGGAACAGCATGTAAGCGCTTCTCCATTTTGTCAGTGTGTGTCCATATAGGTCCTTCTGTTTAAAAAAAAAAAATGAAGAGATGAGAGAAAGGAGAAAAAAAAATACTCAATTTCTATACGAACGTAAATTCCAGGCCAGAAACTTCCCAAATGGCTGACATTCCAATAAGACACAACATGAGACTTTAAGAAGTCACACTGATGTTTTACACTGTTGATTTATGTTATCTCTGACAAGTCACATAAGATATTGATTACTTCAGAAATGTCAGTGTGTACCTAGACAAAAATCTAGCCAATGTCAGGTAAATTATTACTTATGATTCATACCTTAAAGTACTTAGAACGCAGTTCAAGAATGAAACTTTTTAAAAATCCATCATTTTTAAGCTTAAATTAAACAAAAATTCCCTTAAAACCAGGATATTACATTAAAACAGAGCTTACAACATTTCTTTTGAAACGTTGGCCTTAATGTTATTGAATCCATCATTTTCTGAATAACCACATTGAAGATTGTTCTGCAAAACTATTATTTAATCAACTAGTTTTGATCTCCAGGGTTCTATATGTCTTGGTACCTAGGGGCCTATGGGACTGTTTATTTTAAACCAATCCTATTCATATAGTAGACCCATCCTGAATGAGCATAGTGTTTCTTATTTCTTATTTCCAAGAGAATCATGAAAGGGCAACAGAGAAGCGTTTTTCTATTACTACACTCATCCTTTGGAATACCTTTTTACTGGGAATCTTGTTGGCACGATTATGCCTAAATTGTAGAAGATCTTGAAAACAAAAACCTTTAGAAAGGTATTCAGGAATATTCACTGGACTTATTTATATTTAATTACATTAGAATGTATATGTATATTAGTCATATGATTATTCAATTCTATGGTTTGATCTAGGACTTATATAATTGTAATAGTTTTACATTACGATAGTTTTACATCTATTATTCATTATTTTAATTGTACACTACAATGAAGCCTGATGGTACAGAATTATATACATATTACACATGCAAACAATATGTTTCTTCAGATAATATATTTTTAAAAGTCCCATAGTAAAAAGGGTTGTATGAATAAAGTCCTTCAATTTTATTTCATAATTTGAGCCTTTTTTCCAGCCCAATTCAAGGCAACCCAACCCAACCCAAGGCCCTCCTGTAACATCACAGTGTGCAGTGATGGTCTTTCCGCTTCCTACACAATCTGGTCAGAACTAATACTGAGCCACAATTTGTGGGTTGGAAACAAACATATCCTATTATAATGCTTCTTAAAGCATCACAACTTAATTCTAGGAAAAATAATTACTGTAGTAATTAATTACTAAGTAATGTTTACTGCATGGTAGTCCCAAATTAAAGTATGCTCTTTTAGCAGCTTCTTTCATGCCAGTTTGGTTCCTGGTTGAAGCTTCTTTAAAATCCTCCATTTTCAATTTCCTGTTTTGATCTTTGTATATTTACATTGCTATTTCTGATTCTGAATCTTTACATGTAGCTCTAAATTGCAATATGTTAGGGGGGTTTAGTTGTTGTTGTTTTGTCCCACCTTTCAAAGAAGCTAAAGGTGGAATGTTATTTGATACTTCAAAACCATTCTGAGAATATCACTAAGGGTTTGAGCAATCTAGGTAGGATGAAAGAAAGGGAGAGGAAGGAAAGAATTTGTTTTCTATTTTATATAGTATTTCTATCAACATAATTTCATGAATGAACCTTAATGAGCTTCATTTAGTGTTCCTATTTTTACAAAATAAATTCAATTAGCTCAGATAAATAATAGGATGTACCCAAAGGCTACATTGAGGGCAAGTCAAGAAGCAATGGGTGAAAACTAATCAAGGAGAGAAGCAACCTAGAATTAAGGAGAAATTTATTGACAGTTAACAATTAATCAGTGGAACAACTTGCCTCCAGAAGTTGTGAATGCTCCAACACTGAAAGTTTTTAAGAAGATGTTGGATAACCATTTGTCTGAAATGGTGTAGGGTTTCCTGCCTTAGCAGGGGGTTGGACTAGAAGACTTTCAAGATCTTTTCCAACTCTATTATTCTATTCTATTCTATTCTATTCTACATTCACGCCTGGTAAAAAGGACTTTTGTCCTATATTTCCTTTTAGTACATTTTTTGTGGGGAGTATATCCAAGTTTAATTATTATAGGGAAAGTGAACATGCCATGGAGTTGGAAAGGTCTTAGCCCAGAGTATTTATCCACCCACATAGCAATTTTTCCTTGTGCTTACTAATTTTCAGTGTCATGCACAATATTGCTTGGAGAAACGAGAAACTAGAAACATTATTTGAAAGAGTGGATAAAGCTCTCTCTCTCCTTCTCTCTCTCTCTTTCTGAATATAGGGAAAGAAAAAGAGTAGGAGAGAAAGTGTAGAGGAAAAGGTAAAAAAGAGAGAAAAGCATTGACTTATGACTCCTTTCTGTGTAGTACAGGGGTGTCAAACTGGCGGCCCACAGGTTAGATGCGGCACACACATGCAAGCCATGCCCACCCCAGCTCCATGAAGAGAAAAATGTCGCAATACTTCATGTGACAGCAATGTGACACTGCGAGTTTGACACCCAGGGTGTGGTAGAATAAATAACAACATTACAACCTCTACTTTTACTTTTACATAGTAATATACACTAGCATTTATTACAACAACAAACCTATCTATGGAAAAACATAAAGTATTATATAACTTTTGACAAAGTTATATTATTAAATGTCAAGATATCAATGGTGGACTCCAAAGGCAAACAGCTTCAGAATTAGAGTTTTAAAAGGAATACCTTAAATATAGGAAAGTGAAAGAGACTGAGCATTGACAAAATTTTCATTTGCCAGTGATAAAACACTATACTGCTTGGATCTACCCTTATACTAAACCAATACATTACAATCTACTAAGTTCTTGAGAAGAACTCAATGTGAATGGCAAACAACACTAGCTAAAGCTAAACTGGCAGCTGTGATTTCACATTGTTGTGCAAATAATAATTTAGCTCAATCATAATTATTACTAATTTTCATTATCTTTCCTGGGCTGTTATTATTATATCCTTAGTCTTTTCCTCTAGATAAGTGATTAGTTATGTATTAATATCATAGTGTGTGGTTGCTTTTGTTTCAGGGCGGAGACTCTAGAATTAATTAGTTAGAAAAACTAGTCAGCATTTGATCGTGCTGTTCTGTGCTGTTCCATACTTAAAACCAGAACCTTAAGAAAATACTTCATTATTTTAAAAGGCGTATAAAAGAAGGGAACCTTAAAATAGATCTTACAAACTAAATTGCAATATTGCTGCAAAGGAATTTAGGCAACCAAAACAAATCAGTTGAGTCTGTAACACACACAAAAAAACAAACTTCACTCATTCAGCAACAATCTTACTAAATACCTATCCATAATGAATACATTTTTTGGCCATGAAACTAGCATGTTCCACAAAGCAGTTTAAACAAATAACATTGTTGGGGGAAAGTCCAAAATCTGGATTAAGGATAAATTGTTCCTAAAGAGAATCAGCATTAAGTGCAGGAACTCATATGGCTGCTAGGTTCACTTTGACCATGGAATGGTCATGATTTATTAATTGCTATGAGATACTGTACAATATTAGCAATCTATATTTTACCAACCACAAGTAAGATTTACTCTTGTCTCTCAAGTTCTAGTTAGCCTTCAAATATATTGGCATCATGGTTTCTAGACTGCCTTCATAACAGTCATAAATGGATTAGTTTAGTATAGGTAGCTAGGTGACTTGGGTAGCATTAGATAATCTTTGGTAAAATGACCATCACTAAAACTGATATATTCTAGCTACAAGCTACAACATGAGTTTTCAAGGTAAAACATGAAGCATTTGATATGCATTGCAAATTTTCACTATTACACTAATTAGTACCATTGCATTATAACATCATCATCTGTCACAATTACCCTCAACCTAATCCCTACTAGCTGTGATCAAATTACTAATAATACTGGTGACATGTATTGCATTTTACATAAAATGCTGGTCAAAGCATATACACCATTAGGTCCAGTATCTATGTTGACATTCAAATTCAAATTCGAGATGGATTTGAAGGAACAGCAAATGTATTTAGTAACTGTACTGAATAGCCAAAACATGCTCTTGCCTTTATATTTCTTAGTAAAAAGCATTCTGACAAAATATGAAAATTATAAAAATCATATGCAGGTTGGCATCAACCCACCTATTCTTCTCTCATAGGTAAGAAACAGCTCAGAGAGACTGGTGTGTACACATGGCTGTTTATCACATTGGCATTTCCTGTAACAAATATTTTCAAAACTGATATTTGAAATCACTCATATGTAATATTATTCTATCTATATACAGACACACAAATGCACTTACGTAAATGTATACTCAAATAACAATAGCACTTAAATTTATATACCACTCCATAGTTTTACAGCTCTCTCTTGATGGGTTTACAAATGTCAGCTAAGTGCCCCCAACAATCTGGCTCCTCAACCTCAGAAGGATGGAAGACTGAGTCAACCTTCAGTCAGTTTGAATCAAACTCCTGGTGTGTGGGCAGAGTTAGCCTGCAATATCACATTCTAACCACTGCGCCATCATGTTTTAAATATACTTTATCCATGTTTGCACTCACACATACTCTCCAAACTGTCCCACATTAATGTAACAGAACAAATGTTATCTATTATGTAGGGCAATGCTATGTGATTTCCTTCCCCAGGAACAAGATCACATTTAAACTTGGACTGAGATCACATGGCCATTCTCTAAAAAATAGTTGCTGAGGTTAAGTTAAAACTAGATTGGATTTGTTCATTTTAAATTCAGTTTTAATTACAATTAAATATAGCCAATATGTTTATGATTATTACATAGTTCCTCTTCTGATTTATTAAAAATACAACCTGATAGCAATGTTTAGTTTCAAATTGTTTTGATACTGTTCTGTGTTGACAGATATGGTAATCACTCTCTGAACTGTCAACTTTCTTCTTAAAGTTTTTGGAATTAGGCCATACAGTCATTAGGAAATTAGAGCTTCTTGATCATTATACTCTCCCTTAAAGATATTTGCTTTTATTATAAGTTACTGCCACATTATCAGAAATAAATTGATACATTTTAAATAAATGAAAAGGGGAAAATATGCTAACTTATATCCATACCACAAATACTAGAAATATTTTTAAAATAAGAGGGATAAACTATTGCTAATTAAAACTCATGCACTTTACAGCCAAGGAATAAACCATCGTAAAACAAATCCTCATCTTCACAAAATTCAAGCTGGGAGCTTTGGATGAAGAGCCCCAAGAGCACAAGAATGAAAAAGGTAGCAAGAATAATGCATTTCAACCCGTATCTTCCAAACAGCTTTAACTATTGAATCTACTTACTGACTGGGTTGCTGTCATTCACAAAATCCTCAGAGGCATCATTGTCATCTTCATCATCTCCAGATGAAAGAACATCTGAAGTTTCAAAAAATTATTTTAAAAATCATTTATCTGCTAGATAGTGTAAGCAAACATGCATTTTTCTGCAATCTAGATATTAAGAACAATACATATGTGAGAGATGGTTCTGAAAATAGCAATAACACTTAGACTTATATACTGCTTCCCAGTGCTTTACAGCTCCCTAAGCAGTTACAGAGTCAGCACATTGACCCCATTATGTGTTGGCTAAAACAATGTGATGGAAGGGTGAATCAACCTTGAGCCAGTAAAAAGCACCTAAAGCAAGTCTTACTTATCATTGTCATCATTATCATCATCAGCATCCTCGGAAGGATTCGATAAGTAGATCATAATGTCAAATCTAGACTAAACATCTGGCTGACTGTGCAACTAACCATATTAATACTGGTTATAAGTCAGTGAAACTAGGTTTGTGCTTCAGAACATCCATGAATAGGCACTACTGTCCTCTCCATGGATACACATAGATCACGAAAAAAATCTTAAATAAAATATTAACTTGTTTATTCTTTTTTTATAAGAAGCAAAATAAAATATATTTGTGACTTAAGAAATACATATACTTGTCTAAAGGAATAGCTAATATTTCTACTATGTATTCAATATAAAATAATGTAAAATAGCTTTATTATTACTGAAAATGCAAAAGCATGCATTCAAATAGTTTGTGTTATTACTATAATACATATACACCCACTCTATTTATTACTGGAACATTAAATGATTTAAACATCTTTCTTTCTCCTGATGTGACCTTAGGACCATCTCTGGAGTGAGCCCAACTGAATATAATTCTGCATAGATAGATGCATACATACTCGGTGGCTCTATTAATCACTAGTCCAGATCTATAGAAACCCTTTTTTAAAAAAAGTGACTCAGAACACACAGGAATGCATATAAACTACTTCCCCGTGAATCATTAAGGCAGCTGTGTCATTTTTTTTAAGTTTCAAAATACACTCCTGGATATTTCTGCATACAAAGAGAAAGAGATGGGTGTGCACACGCGTGAGGAGACAGCAGAAATAGTATGGCTCTGGAATGTGTCATGGTTGCTCTGAAAAAGTGAGGTTGTACACACACTAACACACATTTTTAAGGACCTCTTTTAAAGGATTTCATAATTTTAATATACACAGGCAAGTAATGAACACATACCATGTTTTCCTGAAAATAAGACCCTGTCTTATATTTTTTTGAACCCCCAACATAAGCACTTGGCCTTATTTTGGGGGAGGTCTTATTATTTTGGGGTGCATGGAAGAAACCAGAGGAAATGGTGGGGACTGGCTGTGCATTTGTTTAAATATTTTCAGGGAAGGCTTATTTTAGTGCATGCGCTCAAAAGCCCGATTGGGCTTATTATCAGGAGATGTCTTATTTTAGAGGAAACAGGGAACATACAAAGCTGCTTATGCCGGTATTCCTTCAGTTACGGCCATAATTGAACCTAGCAATTACAATTGTAAGTCATGACATCTGTAAAGTTGGCCACCATGTGATTGAATTCAATTTTATGATATTTTTCATGGCAATCATTAAGAAAATGTGGCAGTCATTAATTGAATACAGCAGTCATTAAGCAAAGCCATTTTCACTATGTGCCAGTTTCTGCTAAAAACCAGAAGTACATGCCTGTTTCAGGCAAAAGCCATCATAAATCATGATCATGGTGGGATGCTGCAAACAGTCATAAATTCAGGCCAGTTGCCAAGCAAAATGCAGTCACATGACCAGGAAAGCAACTTTGAAACCTGATTATAAGTAACTTTGGAGAGGAGTATCGCTTGTAACTTCAAATGGTCAATAAGTAACTGTCATCAACTGTTTACAGATTAACAGAGTTGGAAGGGACCTTGAAGGTCATCTAGTCCAACCCCCCTGCCAAAGCAGGAGATCCTAAATCATTTCTTACAAATGACATCCAATCTCTTCTTGAAAATCTCAACTGATGAAGCTCCCACAACTTCTGAAGGCAAGCTGTTCCATTGGTGATTGTTCTTACTGTCAGAAAATTTCTCCTTATTTCCAGGTTAAATCTCGCCTTGTTCAGTTTCCATCCATTATTCCTTGTCTGGCCTACAAGTGCTTTGGAAAATAGCTTGACCCCTTCCTCTCTGTGGCAGCCCCTCAAATATTGGAAGACTGCTATCATGTCTCCCCTGGTCCTTCTCTTCACTAGACTAGTCATGCCCAGTTCCTGTTATCAGTCTTCATATGTTTTAGTCTCCAGTCTCCTAATCATACTGGTAAGTCAAAAATTGAGGACTATCTGTATTTCCCAGAGTAATCAGAAATTTCATTTATGTGTGGGTAGCAACTCAGAAGTCAACGAAACATTCTTCAATACTCCAATACTGAAGAAATGTCTTTTTAATTTTAATTCCTTAAATATATCATGCTGCCATTTTTCAACAAAACTGTTGCTAAGCCAGGTTGGTTTGAGAAGTTAAAAAATTACATAAAACCACAACCAAAAAATAAAATCCAGCAGATAAAAAAATTAAAATGTTGACAGAGAAGAGGACAATTTATTTGCTGGGTATAAAAAAAACCCCATCATTGGCATGAGATGAATATTTGGGGGAGGACAGTTGAAAATCTTCTCTCGTGTTAAAACCTATTTGATTTTCACATGGAAGGTATACTGAAAAGGCCATCAAGGAAATCACCGAAAAAGCAAGATCAGATGGGTAATGAAAGAATAACTCGAATGTTACGTGGTATATTTTCTTTTACCCTAGTAAAGAGTAAAGCTGTATCCCCATACCTAATTAATTTAGACTAGCTGTTGCATACATTGGAAAATGTCTCTAAACAAGCTTACCTGTGACATTTATAATGAAGTAGAAAGTTTCACTCTCTGCAATCCTAACAGTGCAAGCATAAAGGCCAGAATCTCTGGGTGTCGTATCTTTAATCCACAGAGTTTCCCCAGTAATGACTGTTCGATTATTGGGCACCAAACGTTTTCCATCTTTAGTCCAAGTGATGGTGGTGGCCTCTTTCACTTGACAGCGCAATGTCAACGTTTCTCCCGGAACTACAGAACGTACATCAGGCTGAGAGATTTGATATTTGGTGGGTGGCTCTGCTAAAGTGAAATATAGGTGGGCACAGAAGGGAAGGGAAGCAACAGAAGTGGGAAACAAAATGTCCAACAGTTGTCAGTGAAGGAACTTGATCCAATAAAGTATGTGCAGATTTTAAAACAATCATTATCATCATTTCTGCCAGCTACCATTTTAACAATATTGAGCCAAGCTAGAAACACTGATAAAATGTGCTTTATCATTGATAGCTGATAAGAAGAGCAACATACCATCCTAAGAGGTCTGGGATAAAATTAGATTCAAAAGAGAAGTGGATACATTTCTCGGGACAATTAAAGGGCAGGCTGTGATGAGAAGAGGAAGCCTCTTCCTTACACAAGCATCCTAGTAAAAGAACATTGAAAATTTAAGATTTTGCCATTCAGTTACAGGTACTATAAGATGCTAAATGTAGGTACATTCCACATCAAGTAGAAGCAGCAGCTTTCTTGGTTCTATGTCTAATTGATGATGAGATTTATTTCTATAGATCTCTTTACTGTACCTAATTGATTACAATATCTGTAGCTTGATACGGCAATATGAAAAATCTCCTACAGGTTCTGAAGCAGTTCTGGGTAATATACAATCCTACAGCCAAGACCATAAGTTGCCTCTAACTCTTAAACCAGGGGTGTCCAAACTTGGCAACTTTAAGACGTGTGGATTTCAACTCCCAGATTTCCTACCCAGCTTTGCTTTGGTGGCTGAGGAATTCTGGGAGTTGAAGTCCACAAGTCTTAACGTTGTCAAGTTTGGACACCCCTGTCTTAAACATTATAGTCTGCATGACCTATGGATTTCATCTATAGAATCTCACAGGCATGTGTCCGTCTGCAGGGGAGATAGGAGGGTCAGGTGGGACCCTGACCAGCAATGCCTTTCATATCATGACATCCTCACAAACAATGATGCAAATTCTGCAAAGTGCATAAATAACATTATCTGGATCGTTTACATAATGACACCATGACAGATGCACACAATGGCATGGTGGCTTCTATCAGATGTTTGGGCTCACACAGCTCTGAGCCATATTATTGCAGTTCTTCTATATGCATGATTTAGCTTGTTTCAGGAACATTGGTGCTTTAATGAGAATTTTGAGAATAGCCAGCAGCCAAATGATGGTTAATAAATAAACATTGCCTTATGGTTTTTTTAATTCTATTTATTTATTTTGTGCCATTATCTAATGCTCACAGCCAGCCTACAAAGCAGCATATTCGGTTGGCCAAAAACACGATGTGGGAAAGCAGGAATAAGTCTGTTGGCTCACTAACTTCATCATGAATTGAAGACAAACAGTCACAATGGGGAGCCTTCTCTGTTCGAGGTGCATGAAATCAGTTCTCTAAATCACTGGATGCCCCCCTAACTTGAGATTAGGACTACTGCTGTTCACTGAGATAGGCAGAACCAATTCACTCGTCTTTATTCTCCTTCATGGTATAACTGATCTGAATGGCGGAGCACCAGTCATCGCTTTCCACCAATCACTAATAAAACATTACACAGAGTAAACTGTCTGCAGGCGTAAAGATGATGTGGAAGAACATAATAAATGTCCAAGCCCATAAAACTACTGGCTAATTCTGACCCACAATCTCTGTAAATTAGCACTGTGAAAAACGATGATTGTTTTTCTATGGCAAAGAATCCTTCTTTTAGCTTTGCCTCACTAAAGCAATGTGATTCTTTTACTTTCAGGTCACAAGATGGGTGGCTGATATTACTAAATACTTTGGATCTTAATCTAAATAATCTTGCTATACAAAGAGCAACAGTTCCAACATATGGTTTTAAAAAATGAGTCTCAATATTCAACAGCTCAAAATTCTTTTGACTAAAAAGTTCTAAATGAATGCTAATACACTGCATTAACTAATGTCGCAATTATAGATTCCATTAATCTATTGTGACATTTTGCATTAATAGGTCACATGGCAAGGAAGGAAGGAAGGAAGGAAGGAAGGAAGGAAACATACATCCCAAATGGCAAACTACTATAAAGTTTATATTGGTAAAATGTTTAAAAGGGTTTTTTAAAAAAATGCTCAGAATCCATAATTGGTTTAGGTTTTCTGATATTTAAAGTATGAATCGCTTACTTTCTGAAACAGTTAATACTATTCTTTATGCAAGGCATTCATTTTAAATAGCATTGATACCAAAATGACAAATACTCATTGCAACATCACAAACCAAGCTTTGTCCTTTCATACTTGCATTGTGACATTGTCTGAGAATACATAGACAGCATATACCACAATATATAGGGAAAATATACCACAATGTCACAATGCAAATTTCTCCACTTGCCTACCCTTCCACTCACTCAGAACACAAACAATTCTTTATATAACATTTGGGTCATTAGCATTATTGGCTTTAGATTTAATCAACAGCTCAGAGAACTTTGTAAATTAACTAGATCTATGTTTTATTTAAACCACAACGCTGTGAAATATTTAAATTTCAGCCTAAGATGTCATGTTAATGAAGGATTTTCAATCAGAAACTTATTAGCAAACCAGGCAGATGTACTTTAAAGAGATTTGTGTATCAATATGGTAGCAAGAAAGATGGAGATGATGCATGAAATAGGAGCATTTTGACAGTCATGATCAATGAATGAAAAAATTTACAGCCATAGCAGGGAGATCAAAGCCCTATCCCCATTATATCCAAAAACTGGGTGGGGCTTTGACTTTGTTGATCAGGAATGTGTTTTCCAAAATGAATTGTATTCCACTGAATGCTTTTAAAAGCTATAGTCAATTTTATTATAAATGAGGGGAAATGCTAATGATTTTCAAAAAAAGAAAAGGTCTTAGAATGACAAAGGCACAGCCATATTTGCAAAAAAAAAAAAACCTATAGTGCAAAATGCTTTTGTTCATTATTCCATCCAGTTATAATATCTTCAAGGATATTCCATTTCATTGCCTCCCAATCTTCACTGGGATATTTTCTCACCCACTCTTTTGTTTTCAATTTCAAAGTTGTTTTTTAGTATTATTTTCATTTTTAAAATTTGTTTTAAATTAGTTTCTTCAAAGCTTTCTGATTCCTTCTCCCAGTGCCTGAATGATGAGGTCATATTGGCTATACAAGCATCAACCGCTACACTTAAACATTAGAAATAGTAAGAATAATTGTTTTAGCATGAGAAACATAAAATATTAAGAACAGTCGTGACATAACTGTTTGTTTTGCCAGATTCCAACCTAGAAGCAGCTAAAGGGCTGTCACTTTTTATAAGCCTTGTCTATAAAACTTCTCTCTGCACCACTTTTGACTCTCTGCCCAAACCAAAAAGAGTGCAGGTGAGATAGTGCAGCATTATCCTGCCCCTTTTTTTTCAGGAAAAATTCTCCAGGTTTAAATACTGATGCGATCCAGCCAACATGGAAACCATATTGCTCTATAGATTTAATCCATCTCCCTTTGTGATGCTTTGGGCTAAACTAGTACATGCTTTTTAATACTTACATGAAATTTAGCAGAAAAGCAACGAACTCAGCTATATAGTGCCTGGCTGCTTGCTCTTTCCAGCAACAACCATATGGCCTTCCAGCCAGACCTGGCAGGGACCATTTCAATCCAAGTGACACGCATGATTTCCTAGAGACTCTTCGCATGATCTACGTTTATTAAGCAGATCAGTCACCTTGGAGTTGATATGTTTCTTTTTTTATTTTTCCCCTAAAAGACTTTCCAACCTACTGTGCCCTCAATTACTGGTTAAAATATTGCAAAACAGCAGAGACAAACCTAAAATGAACCACCTCACTTGTTCTCTACTGCAGAGCCACTTGTTATGCCCATCAATAATGCACTGACAGGATATAAACCAGGAGTGTCAAACTTGCAGCCCATGGACTAGATGCGTCACGCACAAGCCACACCCTCCCCAGCTCAGTGAAGGGGAAAAAAGTTGCAATACGAGACAGCAATGTGTCGCGGCAGGTTTGACACCCGTGATTATAAACTATTACGCTGTATTCCAGATGCTAATATGCAGTACAGGTAGTCCTTGACTTACGACAGTTCATTTAGTGGCCATTCAAAGTTATAACAGCACTGAAAGAAAGTGACTTATGACCATTTTTCACGCTTACCATCGCAGCATAATCCCAGGGTCATGTGATCAAAATTCAGACTCTTAGCAACTGAGGCATGGTTATGATGGTTACCGTTTCCCGGGATCACGTGATCCCCTTTTGTAACTTTCTGACAAGCGAAGTCAATGGGGAAGCCAGATTCACTTAACAACTGTGTTACTAATTTATCAACTGCAGTGCTTCACTTAACAACTGTGGCAAGAAAGGTGGTAAAATGGGGCAAAACTCATTTAACAAATGTCTCACTTAATAACAGAAATTTTGGGCTCAATTGTGGTCATATGTCAAGGCCTACACCTGTAATAATATCTCTGATATTGTTCATATACTTCACCAGATCCTGGTAATAGCTTCTGCCACCTTTTGATAATGTACAGGTAGTCCTCAACGTATGACGACAATTGAGCCCAACGTTTCTGTTGTTATATGAGAAATTTGTTAAATGAGTTGTCCCATTTTATGGCTTTTTTTTTGCCATATTTGTTAAGTGAATCACTGAAGCTTTTAAATTAATTGTCAGTTGTTAAGTGAATCTGGGTTCCCCATTGTCTTTGCTTGTCAGCAGGTCACAAAAGGGGATCATATGACTCCAAGACACAGCAACCGTCATAAAAATGAACCAGTTGTTAAGCATCTAAATGTAAATCACGTGGCCATGGGATGCTGCCATGGTCATAAGTGTGAAAAATGGTCATAAGTCACTTTTTTTCCCCAGTGCCGTTGTAAACTTAAACAGTCACTAAGTGAACTATTGTAAGTTGAAGACTACCTGTACTGAAAACATCCAGTTCCAAAGAGTCAGAGTCACCCTGTATGCACTCCTGGTTTCCACATTTCCTATTATTCGACAGGATAAGCGGAAATGGAGGTCACTTCCACTTTATCGGTCCCTTGGAAAATATAGGAAATGCAGCAAATTTCCATTTCTGACCTACATATGCCCTGAGCATATTTCATCCTGCTCTAGGAACAAAGCAATGAATTGGGGCTTCTACCTTCCCACGCGGTGGCTCAGGGGCTAGGACGTTGAGCTTGTCGATCAAAAGGTCGGCAGCTCAACGGTTCGAATCCCTAGTGCTGCTGTGTAACGGGCTGAGCTCCCATTATTTGTCCCAGCTTCTGCCAACCTAGCAGTTTCAAAAGCATGTAAAAATGCAGAGCAACAGAATCAAGCAAAAAGCTGATATGTATATCTTAGGAAGCAAGATAAACTGAAATTAGATTATTTGTCTTGGTATAAGTCAGGTGAATAGGGACGCGGTGGCTCAGGGCTAAGACAGCTGAGCTTGTCGATCGAAAGGTCGGCAGTTCGGCGGTTCAAATCCCTAGTGCTGCCATGTAACGGGGTGAGCTCCTGCTACTAGTCCCAGCTTCTGCCAACCTAGCAGTTTCGAAAGCACGTAAAATTGCAAGTAGAAAAAATAGGGACCACCTTTGGGAGGAAGGTAACAGCGTTCCGTGTGCCTTTGGCGTTGAGTCATGCCGGCCACATGACCACAGAGACGTCTTCGGACGGCGCTGGCTCTTCGGCTTTGAAACGGAGATGAGCATCGCCCCCTAGAGTCGGCAACGACTAGCATGTATGTGCAAGGGGAACCTTTACCTTTACCTTCCCACAATACATATTTGATCCCTATGGAATGAGTTTCAAAATCCAGATTTAAAAAAAAATTGTAAGCCTGCTTTTGGGCCCAAAATCTTAGTTCTGTCTCAAGGACAGTTCTTTATTCTCTTTTAAGCCGTCATTCTTGACCCATTATTTATTTATTTATTTATTTATTTGTCAGAATTTGTGCAGCCTCCCCTCCAGTGGCGGAATTCAATTTTTTTTACCACCGGTTCTGTGGCCGTGGCTTGATGGGCGTGGCAGGGGAAGGATACTGCAAAATCTCCATTCCCACCCCACTCCAGGGGAAGGATATTTGCAAAATACCCATTCCCTCCCCACTCCTTGGGGAAGGATATTGCAAAATCTCCATTCCCACCCCACTCTGGGGCCAGCCAGAGGTGGTATTGGACGGTTCTCCAAACTAATCAAAATTTCTGCTATCAGTTCTCCAGAACCCATCAGAACCTGCTGAATAGCACCCCTGCTCCCCTCTCACCAGAAATCACTCTGGATAGTATACAACAACCAATATTTAATGCATTCACAGTTTACATAAATGCCCTTACAACTTGCATTATATTTTTAAGAGACAGAAATTAAAGGGGAAAAATCCTGTCTTCAGGCTTACAGTGGAAAAACAACCACACAACAATCCTTCTGTTCATAGTAAGCAGGATGCTTGCTCAGTATTATTAGTGGGATCTTTAGCTAGTTCAGGAGTCTTTCTGAATCATTTAAAATGGGGAGTTAGTTTGGGCTAAATGGGTAACATGAATCTTTCTCGCAACAGTGCCATCCAGCATTGTCATGGAAGTGAATTCATCACTAGCTCACCTTACAAAGTTATTTCTCATGCTTTTCAATTCAAGCTGAGATACACCCATGCCAATGTCAAAACATTATTCAAGAATAAGTCTTGTTCTTCCAGCATCAGTGAGGACTGCTCAGCCAATCTGCAGCCCACTTTGCATAAAATTAAAAAGCGATGCATCCATTAAACAAGAGAGCAGTTCTTATATGCAGGGAGAAAATCTGCGACTTATTCACTTAACCTTCACTATCTTAGCCTTTGTGAGTTTGCATGTGCAGTTGTTTTGTTATATTCTGTGAACAATACAAATGTAAACAAAAGGCCCATTAGCTTTTGTGGAAGTTTTCAAAATAAAACAGTGGTACATGAAAGTTCTTGAGGATAGGATTTTGTAAGATATGAAAACAACATACTCCTTTTTTCTTTTCTAGATTTTCAATAAGATAAACAATGTTGGTCCATATTTTATTCAACATCCAGTTTCAAGCTGTAATTCTATACGCCATCCTGGGCATGAGTACAACTGAACTTGGAAGACAAACATGGGTTTGCAGTAGCTGCTTCTTTAAAAAAAACTGGCAAGAAATATATCCTTGCAACTACATTTGAAAGATGTAGACACGACAGCAAAATTCTTGGTCCTGGCTGCTGTGATTTTACTGTCAGGATGGCTATTAAAAATAAATAATCTGAGTACATCTTTCTTCTAATATGGCTATCAACACACAGAGCAAAATAATATGTTTGCTTTCAATATTATTTTGCATAGTAATAATTATTCCAATAACATATAACAATAATATATAATATAACACTTCAAAACTCATTACACATACTGTATGTGAAACTTTCTGTATGGTTAACTTTTCCAGCTCTGTTGGCGATACTCTGTAAATCTATCATATCAGTTTTTTATGCAAGTACAGTAAAGAAATATAAAGTTTTAAACTCATCAACAAAATATGAAACACATTTTATGGCATGGTAAAGATAAAAGACAAACAAGAAAATGTAATAAAGAGTTTGGAAACAATGGCTACTTCATTAACTCTGGTTCTAGTTAGGTTAGGTTAGGTTATAGCTAAACAGAGAGCTAAAGTCCCAGCATTTGCTAGGACAGCATCTAAATCTAGAAATACAAATACAAAGGGAAAAAATCCAGCTCTTTTGTTATTAAAAAAAAAGAATATGCTTTTGATATATTTATTCCAGGTGTTCAAGGTTTCTGTACTCATTTATAGTAAAAATAAAAATATATAAATGTGAACCAAGAAGCAAACAACACTGCTTCAAGTTAAAATATGCCTTTAAAAACTATGCTCTTCTGAATCAGAAACAAAATTTGAGGGACATGTCATCCCCCAAACATGCTGTATTACTTTGAATAGAGATTTCTGCCTTATGGATTTCTCTCCATAGTACATTCAGTATATCAGAGAGAGTGAAAGGCTACACTCAAAACACACCAATCTACATTTGTATGGGCTTGCACAGGTTGCTTGTGTGCTTTGCTATCTAATCTGGGCAAGAGTACAGATAAAAAAGGCCTACGCGCAGGGCCCCATATATATTGGCAAGGAAAAAATGTCTGAAGTAGATGAAACTCTGTACGATGTGGACAAATTTTCGTCCCAGTGCCAGAATCCACGATTATCAATGAAATCTCTTGGCAAGAGATTCCAGACAAAGAAAGGAAGGATTCAATTATCCAGTATGTCGTTAATTTATGAAATTTGTTGCCAGAGGGAACATTTCCACACTAGAGGTAGTGTGTGATGTCCCTGACTCAAGTTCAACGTATGGTGACTACCTAAATATACAATTTTCTATACAATTTTCTTAGTCACAGTATGAAAAAGTTGCAACTACCCTGAATAGAGATTTCTATCTTATGGTTGAACTTTGTGTTCAGCACGCAAGTCTGAACACAAGCAGAGAGAAGGAAATGCTTATAGAGTGCAGTCCAGGCTACAGTATAGTCTTGCGGACTTCCTGAGAATTTGCTTGTCAGTTTATTGGACTCACATAGCTACTCAACACAAAGAATATGAAATCAAGTTGCTTTTCAACTGCTAATCAGGCTTGCCTTTCTTAGCTTCTGAACTTGGACAAGATTTCCAGTTGCTGCCACCTGCTACTTGCTTGTTTGATTGATGTCTTTGTCTCCCAAGAGCTAAAAAGAATATTCTGAGCAAGCCCTTCCGTCCATAATATTCTGTAGCTATAAGCCTATGAAGGTGGTTGAGCAAGTGGACAGAATAAATTGCCCAGAATCCCCTACTACAGCAATCCCCAACCTTTTGGGCTCAAGGGACCGGTTCTGTGGAAAGAGGTTTTTCCATGCATCAGAAGAGGCGTTGTTTCACGTGCTGCCTGCATCCTGCGGATGGGACTTCCCTTGTTTGCACGGCCTGGCTTCTGGAATGCCATGGCCAAGTACCGGTCCACAAATGAGGGGTTGGGGACCCCTGCCCTACCAAATTTCCATAGGTAATGGTGAACGTGACATTGCATCCCACTGAATTTAGTCTGCCGTGTGAACTACCACACTGTTGGCTTTCAAGAAGGTGCTGGGTCTCTCTATAGTGCTAATAGAAACAGATTTTCATATCACCAAAGCAATGTCTGGATTACAATACAGGTTGACAACACAGAAATTACTCAATTGGAGATAGCATGAACAGATAATTATAATGGCATCACCATTCTAGCTGAGGTCAAATCTATGGGCTACAAATGTTTTTTTAAAAAAATGAGATATAACCCTTGTCAAACTGGTCATCTCAGTTTTGAAGAAGGTGGCTGCAACTATTATTATACAATCCATCTTTGTCCTGAACCATTAGACAGACTAGGTACAGCTATGTCTTTTCATGTGGGTCCCCAGTTACACTTTGACAGGCCTATTTACCTCATCCAGTGTTTATTCAGAGACCCTATATAAAGAGGGATGATTGTTAAATTATCTAATAGATTATTTTTCTTAGCAGAAATAAAATAATACAATTAAAATCCTAATATAAAAGGATATGCAATAACGCAAGAAAGGACCCATTTCTAAAATACTCTAGAGCAGGGGTCTCCAACATTGGCAACTTTAAGCAAAGCTGGCTGAGGAACTTTGGGAGTTGAAGTCCACAAGTCCTGCTCTAGCGGTCACCTGTCATTTAGACTATTTCTCAGCACTGGAAGTAGTCTATTTCCAAAAGTAACACAAATCAAAGGTAGTCCTTGACTTACGATCACAATTGAGCCCAACATTTCTGTTGCAAATGAGACATTTGTTAAGTGAATTTTGCCCCATTTTATGACTTTTCCTGCCACAATTGTTAAGTGAATCACTTCAGTTGATAAATTAGTAACATGGCTGTTGAGTATATCTGGCTGCCCCATTGACTTTGCTTGTCAAAGTTTGCAAAAGGGATCACATGACTCCAGAACACTGCAACGGTCATAAATATGAGTCAATTGCCAAGTGTCTGACTTTTGATCCCGTGACCATGGGGATGCTGCAACAGTCATAAGTGTGAAAAACAGTCATAACTCACTTTTTTCAGTGCTGTTGTAACTTTGAATGGTCACTAAATGAACTGTTATAATTTGAGGACTACCTGTAGTTGGACAAAAGAATGGAAAGTGAAGTGGAAAGAAATGTGCATAGAGTGTTGCTATACCTCCCTCTAATTCATCATCATCTGTCCCCTAGTCTACCGAACTGTCTTCCAGAAAACTATTAGTAGGTTTACTCATCTTTCTGTCACCTCAACTAAAGGGAAAAACCAGAAAAATTTAATCAGTTTAATCTAAACCTGCCAAACCTTTTCAATAAATGCTAAAGAAAATGTTTCATAAATTTGGGACAGAACCAGGGGCGGGTTTCAAAACCCATTGCTACCAGTTTGCTTGTGGGCGTGCGTGAGCAATGCTTCAGCATATGCGCAGAATCTTTTGCACATGTGCAGAAGTGTCCAGGCGGGTGGACGGAGCCTCCTGCCACTGCCGCTACAGGTTCACCTGATCTGAGGCGAACCGGTAGCAACCCACCACTGGACAGAACCATTAGTATGTCAGTCTTTATTCCCCACAGTTAAATCATGGGACAAGCTCTGTTGAACAGTGTATATATATATATATGCATACAAGGCAACTCAGAAATTCCAAAAATTCTTCTGCTTAAAAAGAGACACCTAAAGAGTTTCAAGATGGCAAAAGTTGCCTGTTTCCTCCTGATCTTTCAATGAAAAGGGCTAGATATCTCCATCTCATGAAGGAATGGAATTTCCATCTGTTCACTGTTTTGATAATGGATACCACTTTTATCAACATGAGAAGAAGCTCTTACATACTACATTTTTTCGACTTTAAATTGATTAGCAATATCCCCCCCCCTTTTTTTTTAACCAGACAAGTCTACAGGAAAGATTTTTGAACACATGTTTCATAACCGAACTAGGGGTCTTCCAGAAGACTGGCCTACCACGGTGTACAAACAGCTCACTTAATGAGCAAATGAGATTTTGCAGATATTAAGATCAAGGATTCTATGCCTGTGTGATCTAATTTATCCTGCAACCTAAACCAAAATAGCCATGGACTGTAGGCCTGCAGATCAGAGGGACAGACATACCCACAGTAGTCTTAATCAACCAATGGGAGCCGGGCAGGTGCCAGCCACTGAAGATTGTGAATGAGGCATTATAGATCATTTGTACACCGAGACAAATAAATCAGGAGAAAACCTAAAACACTATTTTGAAATTGGAACAGCTAAAGGCAGAATTAGGTTGTCTCAATAGTGGACTGTGGATAAAATACAGTGTATTATTAGATATGTCCTATAGTAGGACATCTCCACACCATGGTTAGCAGAAAAGCCTTCAGAGCAAAAGCTGATAACCCAAGAAAGAGGATAGGGCAGGGTTTGGTAGTTATAAAATAGATATTATTTAACATATATGAAAATATTTGTCCAGTAATCTGACTCACTGCAGCTAGTTCCAATATGAATACATTAAAAATGCTGAGGCATGTTCCTTAGTCATAGTATCAAATTAGGGAATTTGAACTTAAAAGCAGCCTTCATTCAATTTATCTAAAGCCTTGCAAGTTACTACTTGCCAAAAAAATGGCTAGTTATGATTAGCTGAAAATAGTTTTAGTTCCAAAACTATATAGTTTCAGTATGAAAAACTGAGTATATTAATAATTTATTTGATTGCTGGATATGAATATAAGCAATTTATCTTATAGTTCTAATAACTATTAAATAAATAATAAATAAGTATACCTATCCCTCTGCACTAAGAGTAGAGTAGAGTAGAGTAGAACTTTGTTGTCCCTTTAAATGTACACTAATTAAAGGTAAAGGTAAAGGTTCCCCTTGCACATATGTGCTAGTCATTGCTGACTCTAGGGGGCGGTACTCATCTCCGTTTCAAAGCTGAAGAGCCAGCGCAGTCCGAAGACATCTCCGTGGTCATGTGGGCGGCATGACTCAATGCCAAAGGCGCACGGAACGCTGTTACCTTCCCACCAAAGTGATCCCTATTTTTTCTACTTGCATTTTTACGTGCTTTCGAAACTGCTAGGTTGGCAGAAGCTGGGACAAGTAACGGGAGCTCACCATATTACATGGGAGCACTAGGGATTCGAACCGCTGAGCTGCCGACCTTTTGATCGACAAGCTCAACGTCCTAGCCCCTGAGCCACCACGTCCCCTCCATACACTAATTAGGATACATTAAAAAGAAATTTCCTTGCATTCAGCTCTCAAAGGATAAACATTATGCATATACCCACATACATACACACATATGACACAGAGAAACATTACAGTCTAGTTTGAATGTATACATATACATGGCAAAAAGAAAAAAGAAACCTGAGAATTTACAAGACTGATGGCATAAGAAACAACGTTGTTACAGAATCTAATAGTCCTGCTATAAACGCTTTGAAACCTCCTCTCAGGATACAGCAACAGAAATAGACTGTGAAGTGGCTATGTGGGATGTCTAACAATACTTCAAGCTCTAAGCATATAGAGTTTATAAGCAGTATCCTGAATAACGGGAAGGGAGCTTCCTATAATCTTCTTGGCTATCCTTACCATTCTCTTAATGGACTTTCTATCTGAGGCACTGCTGCCACCAAACCAAACAATGATACAGTTTGCTAAAATGCTCTCAATCGTGCCTCTGTAAAAAGTGGCCAGGACAGAAGGAGAAAGATGTGATCTCCTCATCCAACTCAGGAAATGCAAACGCTGGTTACGGATATGTAACCTGTATTTGTGGGTGTTTATGCATATTGTGTATCCTTGAACAGTGACGTTCAGTGCTAATTTACTCAGATAGTTCCTTTAAGTTGAATATTGTTATTCCCAAATATGTGTATGCAGAACCATGGCCTTTATTGTACTATTCTGAAATGTTGTTCAATACATCAATGTAAGTACAAGGAAGTATTTTAATTAATTGGCTTTGGGACAAGTTGGATGCTTTCCTATGATCACATAAATAGTATCATAGCATTATTTTAAGATCAGAAGGAAATGTTGTCTACAATCTTTTAACATTTTCAGAACACAGTTTCCCAGATATTTTATTCTATTAGCAATATATAAATTACACAAGTAATTTCTTTGCAAAAAGCATTTCTGAGTAAAATATTTAAGGAGGGATTTAACATTTTTGAAGTTAAGCGAAATATTAAAAATAGAAGGAGATTAAAATGTTTTTAGCAAACTTGGAAAACCAATGTTTAGAAATATTATAATATTGCACTCATTACTGGACTATTTTAATTCTCTCTTGCCTAGTTTTGATATAGCTACAGCTTCTCTTATAGCATTCTCTCGCTAGAATGTTCATGGAAAGCATATTTTCAGTATCTGTAGCTTAAATTTACTTGCAAATCATTATTGAAAGCTAACACCACATTTCCAAACTACAATAAGCAGTTTTAATATTTTGTTAAAAAATCATTTTCTTGATTTAAAAAATATTTGTTTTTATGACCTCAATATGAACTCATAGCAGATATGTTTTGTTTGTACCTTATGAGAGAAATACCTGCTGCTACCTAGGATTGAACTCTCAACCTTCTGAGTGGGAGGTGAGCATCTTCACCTCTAGCCCACCACAATTTCATGATAGGTCTACAGGAATACACAAACACTCATGACAATCCTAGGGGATCGATGAGGCAAATGAGGACACATGTAATAATATCACATTTTAAATGCCATAATACATATACTTGCATCCGATGACACAAGTATGTAATTAGGGTATTTGTGCAATGGTGTCACCATACAAATGCCATCGTTGTGGTATCATTACAGTTTATTATTGTAGCTCAGGGTTGAAATGTGTGGTCCTTGGTGCTCTCTGAGCTTGGTTATTTTCTTGCTGATGTTTTATTACCTAAACTACCAGTAGGTAACATCAGCAGCAGAGGTGGGTTTCAGCAGGTTCTGACCAGTTCTGGAGAACCGGTAGTGGAAATTTTGAGTAGTTTGGAGAACTGGTAAATACCACCTCTGACTGACCCCGTCCCCACTATTCTCTGCCTCCTGAGTCCCAGCTGATCAGGCGGAAAAGGAGATTTTGCAGTAACCTTCCCTTGAGCTCTGGCGCGCGATCATTGGAACCTTTTTTTAGGGGCGTGGGAGTGGGACAGTCCATTTTGCTCCCAGCAGGCTTCCCTGAAGCCTGCTAGGCCAAAAACAGGGCAGGGGTGAAGGCCAAAAACGGGGGGGGGTCCATTTTGGAAAGAGGGAGGGAGGGAGGGAGGGAAAAAGGAGAGGAAGGAACTGGCACTAGACGCAGCTTCAGAGGATAATTCAGGGCTGGAAGGGACCTGGAGGTCATCTAGTCCAACCCTGCTCCAGCAGGACATTGTTAGTGAGTTTCTGTCTTTTGATCCCCCAGTCACATGATTACATAACCATACCCCCCAAGCCATGCCCACAGAACCGGTAGGAAAGAAATTTAGATTTCACCACAGCTTATTTCCTTCAGGATACTAAGGTGCAATGAAATTAATTTCATGTAATCATCATCAAACCTTAACAACTAAAAAAAGCAAGTGAACAAATGGACAAGAAGAGACAGATGATTCCATTGTAACAGCGTCTGATGAGTACACAACTGAAACCTTCAAAACTCTGTAATTTAGTATCTTCAATCTTTTCAGAAAAAAAAAGATCTTTCCAAATATTTACTTTTAAAGCCCGATAGTTAATTGGTTTCAGTTCCACAATATAACAAATTCAGATCCACTCTTTGCCTATGTTCACTTCTAGAGCATTCATAATAAAACAAGACATGCTGGATTATAGCCAATTAACTTTTGGGTACTTTGGTTCAGAGTACATAAACCTATTACTTCTTTGAAATTAGTCAATACTCAATCTAAAGCTAAGTGCTTAAGTTGCCCCGGGGGAAGAGGATTTTAAATGACATTTTAACAAAATGAAAGAATTCAAAATAGTGTTTGTATTATTTAAAAACCAAGGGATAGCTGGTCTGAACATCAGCTGTAAAGAGAAAAGAAAGCTAAATGCCAAACAGAGACCAAATTAACTAGCTCAGCAGGTTTCCTTACAGACAACATGGGTGAGAAAAGGTCATCAGTGAGCTTGCTATTTATCAACTATATGTATAAACTAATTATTCAGTTCAACTCAGCTGCCTTTCAACCTGGGACCCCAGTAAAACCTCCCATCATTAAGGTTTAACTTCATTAGTATTCTCTGAATGGCAAGAATGTGGCTCAAATTTAAGAAGCTCTTCCTGAGTCACGAGGCACATAACACTGCTAGAGAATAGTGATTAAAGAATTTTAAATATATATATATATAGAACTGCAGCTCTGATTTCCTTTAAGAAAAAAATAAGATACTAAAAGGTGATTTTCCTAATCATAAACCTGCCAAAAATCAAAATTTAGCCTCTGTGATCTGATCAACAGTAATCACATCTAATACCAAAATCCATAAATTTAAAAATGTTGGTTCAGAAAGAACAATGCTTCATGCAAAAGAGAAATGATGAAATGGAATCTCTTGGCCTCTATTCTATCCCCAGATAGCAATATTAGGCCCAGGTTCAATGGCTATGCTAGCCAACTTTCTATTTAAAATATGTCTGAATATGTCAAAAGTGTAAAATAGAAGAAAAATATACATGATGACAAACTACAATAGTAAGAAGAGGGGGTAAGGTGACTGGATTTTATTCAGAATAACTTGCTATCATATTTGTTTGCTAATTTATTAACTTAATACACCCACATATCACACACTTTTTAAAATATATATGGAGAACTCTTCACTTTTTATCTTCCAAAACAACACTATGAGTGCTTGATTTGAGAATAGTAACTGACAGCCAATTGAGTGGATATTTGATCCTAAGTCTTCCGAGTTCCTTTAATCATTTTAGAAAATACTGGAGCTCAGAACTGAGAAGATAAAGTTATAGAAATTACTAATATAATAAAGGTAAAGGTTTCTCCTGTCCAGTCATGTTCAACTCTAGGGGTGGTGCTCATCTCCATTTCTCAGTCAAAGGAGCCAGCTTGTCTGAAGACATGTCCATGGTCATGTGGCCAGCAAGTAACGGGAACTCACCCCATCACGTAGGACTTTGGGCTCAAACCCAGCTTCTGAGCTTTGCAGCTCTTTAACTACTGAGCCAAAGCACCCTAATGTTGTCCAATAGTACTATGTCCAATAGTATAATATCTTATGTTGAACTAAAGAACTAGAACACATTGTATTTTGCAGTTGGCAAGAATCAATATTAGGGTCTTGCCATCTGCACCTTGAGCTGAGAAAACCTAATACTTACAATGATGTACTTGCTACATTCTTCTTCATTATCAGACCACTACAATTCAGCTACAGGTAGCTTGTTAAACATCATAATGTAACATAGTATCAAATCAATTGATGACATAAAATTATTTCTATTTATTTTCCAGTCCAAAAAATATGAATGTAATACTCATTTAGTTACAACATCTGGGAAAATTCTGACAAGATACTTGCATAACATACTTTGCTTTATCATCTGCATAAAATTAGCTGGCAAGTTGACTATTGGGGGAAAAAATAGATTAAACTGATTAAGCATGTAATTTAAAAGAAAAATATGGTTATTGGTATACTAATAAAATCAACAGGAAAAGCTACAACTGGGAATTTGTAAACGACATGTAACCAGTCTCGGCAATTATTTATGCTCCCCACAGAACACTCTTGAACAATGAGCAATCTGTGATGATAGCACTAAGGGTATGTGGGCTACACCTAGCAACACACTCAGCTCTTCACAATTCAGTGGCATGCTCCCAACAAACATGGACCAGAGTGTAAACATGATTGATCAGGTGCATGCTAGCAGTGCCCGAGGGCTGCTCTTGAAACAAGG